>NW_020925417.1:184628-459486 GCF_003984885.1 Neopelma chrysocephalum | reverse complement strand
CCTTCCCAAACCTTCCCAAACCTTCCCTTCCCAAACCTTCCCAAACCTTCCCTTCCCAAACCTTCCCTTCCCAAACCTTCCCTTCCCAAACCTTCCCAAACCTTCCCAAACCTTCCCTTCCCAAACCTTCCCTTCCCAGACCTTCCCAAACCTTCCCAAACCTTACCAAACCTTCCCTTCCCTTCCCTTCTTTCCCCTTTTCCCTTCCATGTCGTGTGTGACTTTCCCCTGTGCAGACACAGACTCCCCAGCTGATTCGGACACTGTGCAGCTGCACAGTCCAACTCCTTGCTTTGTTTGGGATTCCACCTGGAGGAAAATGATTTACTGTGTGTCAGCTGTTTGAGTTGTTTAGTCCTATGGAGCTTTAGAATTGTCTTCTCCATGGGCAGCAAGTGAAATGTTGTGGTTGGAAGGACACTCATGTCCAGGAGTGCTCAGAGACGGCTGGAATGTCGCTTTGTTAGGGACATACTGGTGCAGAGAGAAAGTGGGAATAAATATTTATTAACTTACCATATTCTAGGACAAACACTCAGGCATTTCCCAGGGAATCGTATCCTGCCCTTGCTGGGGCTTAGCCTTGACACTGCAATTTTTAACAACTTGACATTTCACTCAGCCCGTTTTTCATTAACAACTTCACTGCTGTGTTGGGCGGGAGGGGAGAGGAACGAAGGAAGCCATGAGGCTGAGGGAAACACCAGGGATTGCCAGAAGTCTTCATGAGATGCTCTTGAAATAGAACAGTTACTTTGTTTCTGACATGGTTTCTGTATCATCGTGTCTATCACTCTAAAGTTTGGCAGGGACGTGTGAGCGCATCCACGGAGCCCAAAAGCCCTGTGAAGAGCAGTTTTTCACCACAGTGACATCCACTTTTCACAGGTGTCTGTGGTCATAGCCAAAAACTCCATTAGGATGGAGCCTAGGGGGACTGATGTGGCTGTAAAAAAGGCCGCAATTTAGGAACATGCTAGAAATTGATGCTCAGGTTTCCATGCTCGGGGCTGTATTTTGCACGGAACCCCCCAAATATGGTGAAGCAGACGACCAGATAAGTAGGCAAGGCTGACCACCCACCATGAATTGCTTTCAACTTCTACCCAGCCAGCTGTGCAAAAATCACCGTTTACAATGATTTTCTTCCAGAAGTTTACTGGAGTCATTGAAATTTTTATGCAAGGTAAATTTATATGTATATATATATGTATCTAAAATGCATTTGTCTCTTTTGACTCTTAGAGGGATAACAAAACCATAAATTTTGATAAAATTTAGAAGTTTAAAAAAAAACCAATCCAACCCCCAAACTATTAAAACCTGCCCTACAACCTTAAGCAGTTGTAAAGGGAGACAAAGTAAACAAAAATTTTAGGAATACAGACCCAGCTAGGAAACGTTTTAAAGTGAACTAAATAAAATCTTTTGTTTACTTTGACTGAGCAGTAATCAAGAACTGGGTTTTACTACACCTCATCATATAGGTGTATATCATATATACTAGTCATGTTAAGATGAGGTAAAAGGATTAAAAGTATCAAAAATTTAATTTTTTTCTGGACCTTTCTTAGTTTTTTTTTGTTTGTTTGTTTGTTGTTGGTTTTGTTTGTTTGTTTGTTTTGGTTTTTTACTTAGGTATATATATTAGCAGCCATGTTTCTTTAACGCCTTAGACTATCTCCTTGGCAGTATTCTCACCTTTTCCTGAAGGCGAAATGGAATATGCCTGGAGCACTGCTGCACTTTGACTGTGCTTAGGTAGGTTAATGATGCTACAAGATGGCACAAGTTGGAGGAATTGCATGTACCAGAGGCTGACACCTGAAATTTTGCTTCAGCAGGAAATGTCTATATTTCAAAATCTTATTTCTTTTGAAATGAGATGAAAAGAAGAGCATTAAAAAAAATCCTTTTTCTATGGAACAGCCCTCAAGATGTTATCAAATTGGTTTATTTCTGTAAAAGTGAAGTTTTCTGTTCCGATTTAATATTTTAAGGGGGAAAAACCCCGCTAAATTTAAGGGTTTGTTTTTTTTTTTGTATGGGAACAGCTTGTCAAATCACCTTTTTTACCTCCTCAATATGCCTTTAAAACAAAATATATTCAACAAGACTGGCACATTCCTGTGGAATTGGTTGAAGCTGAGGGTTTTTTTGCTGGAGGACTTTCAGCAAAGCATAGTTATAAAACTGCTTGAATCTACCCAGACTGCAAATCTGGTCCCTGGCAGAGCGGACTTCAGGGGAGGCAGAATATGATATAAAGCTGTTTAAGTCTTTCCTCAATCCAACAATAATATTAATTACATTTTAGTTTTAATTCACTTTTATATAATTCTATTGAAGCCAAAACAAAAACCTTTTGATCATCAGGTGCAGGAAATAATTTGACTAATGCAAACTATTTTGATCTTTCATGCAACCCTGTCTTGTGGCTATGGGTTCTTGGTAGTGAATATAACGGATTTTGTGATAGTATCACGTTTATCACATTGTGCAATGAAATACTTTTGAAACGAGCAGTCCAAAATTGTTTTGTTCTTATTCATAAAATCTTTTTTTTTCTATTTAGCTCTATTCTAATCAAAATACAGGGCCTGATTTAAAGTCCACAGAACATTTTGTGACCCTTTCTGTGAATTTTATGGGGTTATGAGACCTCTAAGCCTTCTATGAAAGACTGAACTCTGCTATTGCTCACAAACTCAGTATGTTGCTCTGAAGCAATAAACAAACAAACTGCTGAAATCTGCAGGTGAAATTCTGTTATCTGCCGGATGCCAGGTTAGGTGTTAACAGCCTCCTTTTTAATGAGAATGTCACAAAATTGCGCTAAATCCATATCTACTGAATGAAATAATTTGGGTTTTGAAAGTTTGGAAAACATCAGAGCATGTTTTCTATTTAATTCCCTACCAATTCTTCTTCAGCTGCTTATCTGATGGCTTTTGAGAGAGAAAAACGCTTTTTACTGCCTGCCCCCTCAAAAATAGTCTTGGAAAACCTCTCTGTAGAATATTAAGTCTTCTGAAGAGAAAATATTACTGCCTGATACATATTTGGATGTGTGCAGGAGTCGGTTTGTGCATCAGGAGCAGAGAGGGAACATTTCTGTTTGATCCACTGAAAAACTGGTGTGGGTTTGGAACCAGTTGCAACTGATTAGAAGAAGGGTTGTGATGAAAACTGGTGCCACCTTGGGTAGTGGCTCTGTGGTTGTTTGTAGTAGCAGGTTAAAAAGCACCCTGTAGCTAGAGAGATTTCCACTTCCTATTCACAGCTACTGTTGTTGAGGTAGATGCCTATTCCATACAGGTAGTTGAAAACATCTAGACAGATGGACTAAGAAACAATCTGTGCTGCATATACACTCATCCACCTATCCATTCCATCTCTATTCCAGTGCATACCTCATCACTTCCCTCAAAAAAAGAGACTTTACTGATAAATCTTCCTCAGAGCTTGTTTGGATTGGCGCTCTGAGCTGACAACCCTTGGCTTCACTCCTTTGTAGCTACGTTTTTTTACTTTCCTTTTCTTGGAGCCAATTGTAACTTGCACAAGTTGAACAAGTACTTCTTTTGGCTGGTTTTCCATGACAATGTGTAAGCTATTGATAAACACATTTAGTAGCCGAACTCCTTTCCTTAAAGTCCTAATTTCATCTCTTTTTAGGAGTCTTTGGTCTGCGTGTCTTTACCTGCAGCTGGAAGAGGCAACATAATCTTCCTAAAAGCTGGTTATTTTTGCCTTGGGGAAAAAGAAAATACAAAAACCCCAAAGACACTTACTATTTAATGAAAGATCCTCCTGAAAGTTTATTATCAGAATATCATACTTTTAGCTAAGGTTCTTTTATGCGGATCTTTGTGGCATGTGAGATTTTGAAAAAGCTAACAAAGTAAAAGTAAGGTCTGATAGAGATCTCTGCATATGTAAGAATTTGTGTGTGTCTTCTAGGTGAATTTGGAACAGATGTTGCTTACTAAATTTATTACCGACCATAAATGACTTCCCTTGAGTCAGTAATTTGAAGGACTCTCAGGTGTGCACCGCTGCAAAAATACTACACTGCTGGTCAGAACTTGTTTGTCAGGGCACCCTCCTACAAATTATAGCCTACACAGCCTCATCCAGGCCTTATAATTTATTTTTTTTTAATGTACAGTTCTGCGCAAAAGCATGCTACAGGCTTTGTCACACAAATTCAACTGCTGTGTATGAAATTATAATTAATCTTTATGGCATACCAGTCTATATGCCAGGTTATTTGTACATATCCTTCCCTCAGCTGGGTATGCAGTGCAAGGCATCTTTCTTGCCCATGCACATTTTAGGTGTAGTTTTCTGGTCCTATGTGTGGGTGCAGTTATTTTTTAGCAAAATTACTGAGAATCAGAAACTCTCAGAGCTCCATGGTAGTTTTGCCTGGCTATTCTTCTTTCACTTATTGATTTCCACATATTTTTTTCACAGTTTCTAAGGAAAGGTATTCAATTCTGTGTTGTTTAGAGCTTCTACTTTTATGAAAACTTGTTTTCTCAGTATGACTGGTGTTGCTGTTTGCTATAATTTGTAGATTCTGCAAGTGATGTTGTTAAACACTTGAAGTCATATTGCCAGTCTTGGACAGATTACCAAATTCTTGCTTTTCACAGAGATCTAGGGAAGCTCAAATCAAACTTTACTTTTCTGTGGTAGTGGGCAGCCTCTCTCAATATTTTCAATTTACTGGAGGAAGAAATTTTCCGTTTAAAGGCATTGCATAAAATAACTCCCAACAAACACAGGTGAGGGAAGAGAGAAGAAATCTCAGTTCTGTAGTCATCTAATACAGCTGTCATAGCACGAAGTAAACACCAGGTTTCACTGGGGCAACATAGAACAGCCAGGCAGAATTGAGGTTAAAAACAATGTTTATTTTGTAGCACTGGGAGTGCTGAGCTTAGTGCTGTACAAATGGAACACTGTGATTGAAATAAATAATGCTGAAGGTGATTTATTTTCTCTATTCTTCAGCTGGAGGTTAAGCAAAGATAAGACTCAGTAACACTTATGAGTTTAGCTGTAAATACAGCATGAGATATTAGGATATAAATTCTCAATCGAGTTGGAGTGACCTTTTCAAAACCAAGTTGCTGTCAATTTCCACACACAGAACAGCCCAAGCCATGGAATCACAAGCCTTTCGCAGTGCTCTGTGTCAGTTTAATGTGACTTAATACATTCTTTTCCAGAATGATCACCTGATGACTCTTTCTCTAATGACTCAGTGGTCATAGAGGTTAAATGATCTTCATAGTTAGGGGAATCACTTTGAAACAGTGAAGTACCTTGCCTCAGGTTCTCATTGTTTTATGTCTTACAAATAGTTTTAATGAGGAAGTTTTGCTCAAAAAAATGAGCTCTGTCATATTCTGTAAATATATTTTGGGGATCAGTCAATGTAGACAGCACAGTAAGGCAGGAGTGCCACTAATTGGTTCCTCTCCTGGCAGAGGTGGACAAAGCTCCATTGGCTGCCCCAGTTTGTACCAGCAAAAAGTGATTTTGCACTGGACAAAATGATTATAAAGATAGATTCAGAAGAAAGAAATTCTCATGGAATAAGCTTTCAGCTCAAGGTTTCCAATGTAGAGTCACTTGGACAAGCTTGAAATGTGGAGGGGTTTTTTTGACTAAGACTGTTGTAGTCTTTTTTTTAAAAAATATTTATTTCTCTACTTATTTATTTAATTTTGTTTTAATGGGGGTAGTGTCTATTGTCTGGAACAGAAGGTTTCCAGTAATGTTTGTGCTGAAAGGACAGGTTTAAAAAGTGTCTATGGAGTTTGGGATCATGAATATTAGAGGAATTCATGAGGCTTTCTGTAGCTAAAATCTTGCCTTCTTATATCTTCTTTCCTCCTCCTTTTCTGCTTGACCACCTAGAAAAAAATCCGAGATGTTTGTGGGAATGTGTAAATACCTTCAAGTGAGTGGTAACCAGAAGACAATTACTGGACTTTGCTCATGTTACTCTCTGAGTGGTGATTGATTCTTGAATCTGTGATATTTTTTCATATTTGCTTCATAATGCTTTAAAATTCCAAATAGCAATCACTTTGTAAAGCAATACTTTATTCACTGACCTAGGGTCCAAGTCTAATGAACAGAGGAATTGATGTAGTTTTTATGGTGTTCCTAGTAATTTGAGTTACTCTGTACTAAGCAACAATGGAGATGCATAGGTATTGCCTGTATGTCCTATTTTATTTTAGACTTTACCTTGCTTAGCTTTGTCTAACTTTAGTTTTTGGTAAAGGTCAGCTGGTGTCTAAATCCATGGATGCAGCTACAACAGGTTGGTCTAAAAAATTATTTTCATCTTGTCCATTTCTCATCTCTCTTGAATAGGACAACGTGACTTGGGTGTGGGTTTGCGGCCAAATACATGTGACAATCAACAGCACTAAATAATTAATGTGTTCAATATGCAGAAAGGCTTCAACTAGAAAGTCACACATCATGGCTTAGTTTAACTTAGTGTCAACAGAAGAACACACTGAATTTAAAAAAAATTGTTTAATTTTGAAGGCTTTTTTGTTTGGTTGTTTTTTTTCTCTGACAGGTTGCTTGTACTTCATGTGTGTACTGTAATGCACAACTACTGCTGTCACTCAGGGATTATGAAAAGCTCTCTTTTTTTTGCAGATCATCCGGTGAATGAATTTTTGGATCTGTTCAATCGCCATGTGCTCCCCCATGCAATAGATGAGACCCACATTGATGCAGAATCAGCTCAGACCGAACCCTGTACCTCAGACTCTGTGCAGGATTCGTCTGAATTTATAATATTGGATCCTTTCTTTCCAAACTATATAGAATTTGAGGAAGAGGAAGACTGTGAAAATACTACTGATGTTACAACTCCTCCAGCTTTGCAGTTCATCAATGGGAAGCAGCAGGTTACCAGTGCCCCTAAGAGCACAAAGGCTGAGGAAGCGAGAAGTGACCAAATTGAAAGCGTTGCACATTCCAAAAATGTAACCTTTGCTCAAATCAATGAAACAAACACATTTATAATATCTGAATCTGAAGCTTCTGGTACTATGCAACCAAGCAAAGCTGGAGAAGTGACAGGGGTGTTTGAAGTGACTCAGCCAACAGCAGATGTTGCAATGTTAGAACCTATCTATAGCGGTGAGTCAGAAGTTGTCACAACAGATAAATCAATAGCCATTGCTTCTTCACACAAGCAGTCTCTGCAAAACAATAAAGAGGTCATAACATGGCATGGAAACGAGGAGAGCTCTACTAAGGGTGCCAAAAACTTGCTTTTGGATACTATTGAATCTTCTGGAGATGGCTCCATGGAGTCTGATCTATCCACTTCTGCCTTAGAAGTTGTGACAATGTCAAGAAAGGAAGATGATGAAAAAAATTCTGGTGTAACTTCTGTTCCTGATGCATTTACTGTGGAAAGTTCTGCTGTAACTCCTTCTCTGGATGCAGTTTTTATTCCTGCTACAGCACACGAAAGTGTGACTGATCCTGTTCCAGAAGAGGCAACCTCTGCTCCAAGAGGTCATTCTAAATCAACTGCTAAACTTAGTGCAAATTCCCCTGTCGATAATATTCTGGAAACAAGTCCTACAGCAAAGCCTGAGATGAGTGCTGCTTCTTTTATGGTTCTGGAAGGCTCTGGGAATGAAAAAGAGGACATCACTGTAACAACAGGGGAAATAGCAGTAACAGATACACTTTCAATGCAAGATATTTCTTTGGGGTCTGGCACAGTAACGCCAACAGACATTTCTGTAACTGCCTCAGGAATCACCTCTGCTTTGCCCAGGGGTATAACTCATTATTCTACTTTTGGTCAAAGTCCTGAAGCACCTGTTGCCACCAACTCTGTATCTGAGTTTATTATGAAAAAAGTAGTTGCCAGCTCTCACGTAACTGAAAAGAATATTGATGATGAAAAGGAAATACAGACCACTGTTTACTCAGGTCACCAAAATTCAGCTACTGCTGCAGAGAGAAATTTGGAGTTGAATGAATCTGAGAGCACTACAAGTGAGGTCAGAACTGTAAGTCAGGAGCCCAGCTTACCCAGTAAAACAGTACCAAGTGCCATAAGTTCTGAAACCAAAAAGGTCACCTCCATTCCTTTCTTGAGAGACAAGAAGCTTTTTGTAAATGAAGGATCAGCAGAAGAACCAACAGACTTATTTGCAGGGAGTCCCACAAGAAAAGTGGTAAGTACTGACTCCCCATTTTTTGGTCCAGGTTCTGGTGACATAGACCTTATCATTCAGTCTGCTACTTTGACTTCAGTTCCATTAAGGCCTGTCACTGAAACACACACTAAAAAACATGAAGGAAAAGTTTACAACACAGATGATGCTTCCCCAAAGGATACAACAACAGAATATGAGAAACATGCAAGAACAGGTGAATTTGCAGTAACAGTTTCAAGTACTGGGTCAGATGGCTTGACAGAGGGGTCTGGAGCAGCAAGTGAGGCATCCTTGGATGTGTTTAGTACAAGAAAGCCAGGAGAACAAAATGTGGGAACAGAACCAACCTACACAGCTCCTTCTTACATAAAATCTGGTTCTATAAAGGAGGTAAGACCTCATACTGCACCAGGAATTAAAACGGAAGGTTCAGAATCAGGTGAAGTCACACCATCTCCAGAATCCATGGTTCGTAACAGCCCTCATGACAATGTGGTGACACGTGCTACTGGCAGTGTAAAAGCAGTAGTTGAATCTACAGAAAGCAAAAATGCAAGAGTTGGTTCTTCTACTGCCTCACTGGGCAAGATTCTCTTGATTGAGCATGGCTCTGGAGAAGAATTCAAAGATGACAGCAGCACCACAAAACTGATGTTTAATGGACCTACTAAAGAAATACTTAGGGATCATTTCTTACTCACTGATCAGGGGTCTGGAGAACCAGGCACATCCTTTGGATCATTTGCAAAAACAGAATTTTCACCTACTGGGAGGCCAGAAACATGGGAGAAGCATGACAATCACAATGTTGTCAGCACATCATCTGTGAATCTTGACTTCACCACCAACCCTGATGAGCCAGTCACAAGTCCTGAACATGAGGAAACCACCATGGAAACTGTAACTGACCTGAGAATGGAAGAGAAAACCACTGATGAATTGACAGTGAGAACCTTTTCAACGAAGATTCCTTTGGTGGAAGATTTGTATTCTGGGGAAGACAGGCCAAGGGAAATTTCACCAAAAGCTATGGAATATTCTGAAGAAAAATCAGCAACAGACCCATTCTTTAAAAGTACACAGGCTACCCACGAACATCTGGAATTTTCAAATGTTCCAACTGTCAGTCCTTATTTAGAAGAAAAGGAATTAGAAACCAAACCTGTTCAGAAAGTACTTTTGCCATTTAATGATGACAGAGTAACTGAGCCTGTAAGGATTGAAAAGAAATACATAAGCTCTCCAGTTACAGATATAGAACAAGAGAAGAAGTTGGTACAAAGCATTTTCCCTACAAAAGATATTCCCAGAACATTGCTGACATCTCAGGAAGAAAAACAATCAAATAATGAGTTCATTAGTGATCCATTATTTTCAGGACAGGGATCAGGAGACGACCTTGATGTAATTCCTTCTATAGTGCCATTGGTTGTCAAAGGAATCAAGAGTACCTCGAGTCCTCCAACTTCTCATCCTGCAAACATGGGACCTGAACTTTCAACTATAAAGACACAAGACTTTGAAAGAGGAAGCACACAAGACTTTGAAAGAGGAAGCACCCAAGCAAATGCTGAAGTTAATGAAGAAGTTTCAAATGCTGTGACTGAGCTGCTCTCAGAAACTGGAGACCAATTCCCCACCTCTGTGTTCCCCAGTTTCCCAGCTTTAACAGAAGTCAGCTCCAAGAGCTTCATCCACAAACAGATAGAAGAGATGACCCATTATTTTGTGGGAACTGAAGAACCTCACATTCGGGAAACTAGTTACAGGAGAGGAGGAAATGAAACTGATAAGACAACAGCTACTTCTAAAGCTGTTTCACGAGTGGAAACTTCACATTTTGTAATTAAAGGTGGAGTAACTCCTGGGTCTGTTATACTGACTGAAACTTCCAGTCCTCAAGCAGACGAATGTCTTGTAACATCAACAACAAAAATGCCAGGCAGAGTATTACCTAAAAGCTCTGGAGAAGGATCTGGCTGGGTTGGTGTTTTGGATTCATCTTCTCCTGATATGTTTACTCATCTGTCAATACCCCCGGTATCAAAAGTAGAACTAAATGCTTCATCTAGTGCTCCTGGGCATATTTATACCAAAGTTATGACTACAGAGGCGCTGACAGATGGGTCACAGGCTGTGATCACAGGACTAGCATCCCTTTTTACTGAAGAAACAGAGATTGTGTCAAATCCATCTGCTGTTTATCCAAAGGCAGCTACATCAGAAGAACTAGCAAGTGATACTGGGATAGATGAGAAAATTATTCCCATGATTGATGATAAAAAAAGCACTTTATTGAACGTTTCTGATTATGGTGACATCACTCTATTTGAAGAAAGATTTCAAATCCCATCAGAAGACACAACAATTATAGACATGGATCACTCAAAATCAATGCCTGAAGACATAATAAGTGTGCAGACAATGCCAAATCCTGTTACACAGTCAACATATGGCAGTGATGATGATAGCATGACAGCTGAAGGAGAGAAATATGATTCAACACCCAAATTTTCCGTAACCAAAGAGAAGACACTTGGATCTGGTGATAGTCTTTCTTTGACTGCTTCCAGTCCACCAAGCAGAGAATCAGTAACAGCTGGGCACAGACCAAAACCAGATGACATGGATTTGGGTTCGGGAAATGCCATGAATGTTGCAACAGAAACTCTCACCACTACTGAACTCGCTGAACTGGGCATTTTCCTTCCTACAGTACCATCTCTGGGAATCCCTCAGGTGCCCTTTGAGTCTAAACATGTTGTAACCACCACCACAGAAGACAGTTATGAGCCAAATACTTCAGCAAACAACAGAGTAATAGCAGATCCAAGTGAAACAATCTCTGTGTCTGACTTTTCTGGAATGGGCCAAGAAGAACCAACTGATTATCAGCCTGTGGTTCCTTCTCTTACAACAGTTTTAGCTACTGAGCTAGAAAAGCCTGTGACAACTGACTTACTTGAGTTGAGTATTGTCACCACACAGCATGCATCCCAGCTTGTGACTGTATCACCCAACAAAAATGCAAAAAATCACACCATGGTATACATAAACACAAAATCAGCATCAGCAGAGTATGAGGAAACAGACTCTGAGAGTTTTCATTCTGTCCCTCAAACTCCTACATCCTCAGTAACTATTCATTTAGCTAATGGAGTGTCTGAGTATCCTGAGGTAATCATTCCAAGTACATCATCATCATCAACAAAGGATTCAGATCAGCCCAATCATTCATCAGAAAGATCCTTCAAAGAGGTTAGTTCTGATATTGCAGCAACATATAAACCTCGTACTACAGACCTTCTCAACACAACAGAGTCTTCTCTGCTGGAGCTTTCTCCTGAGTCTGTCCCAGAAATCACAGCTGTGGAAAGTACTACTCGCTTTGGCAGGCTGGTAACAGGCAGGACAGAAGAGACAGAAACCCCTGTCACTGATTTTTCTGTTGAGGAAGAATCTACAGTTTCTGGAGATTCTCCATCAACACATGTCTTGCCTACTGCTTTTCTGAATTTTGGAGAAGGAGCGAGCACAGATGTCCCAAAAGTTAGCACAATAAAAGTTGAAGCTTTCTCGGGGAGAGTGAATAATTCCCACCCAGAAGAAGACAGGAGCACTAAGAGAGAGAACCCCTGGCTCGTTTCCACAGCAGACTCACCCAACAGCATTGAAAGTGAAGGATTTAAACGCGACCAGGGAGCAGTTACAAAGCTGACTTCACCTCCCCAACTTCTGGAAGGAAGCACAGAAACACAATCAGCTTTGTTTGGTCGAGGGGAGATCACAACGATTTCTTCTAATATTGCAACACACAGCATTGCCCCTGGCAACCGTCCCTACCAAAATGAACAGTCCACAATGAGCTCTGAGGAGCCAAACGCTGTCGAAGTTGTAACCTCCTCATTTTCCCTTCCTGAAGTCACTAATGGATCAGATTTTGTGATTGGCACCAGTGTGGGTTCAGTTGAAGGAACAGCAGTACAAATCCCAGGTAACTCCCAAATATGATCACTGTGTTATGTGTGTTTACACCTGTAAGTGTTGTCTTAGCTCTGGTGAGAGGTGCGACCACCAGAGCACCCTGTGAAATAACATCAGCCCTTGGGACCCTTCAGCTGTGAGATCAGCGTGGGTGTAACCAGTGCAGAGTGGAGGAGGATGGGGGTTCCCAAACTCCAGCCCAGGCTCTTCATGAGTGTTTGCATCATGGAGCTCTGGATCAGACTTGAGGTAACAAGCCAGTTCTAAAAGGCAGGAAAGTAAGACTGGTTGTTGCAGGGAATTCTGCTGTAATTATTAAATTTTCCAATTTCAAGCAGATAATTTTGTCTGATAGCTCTTCTATGCTAGCGTGAAGATAGTACTCATACAACTCGTGTGTAGGTAGGGTTGTTCTTAACATCTTGCAGTTTACTTAAAAAGAAACTCTCATGCACATTTTAAGATCAGAATTTTCTACAAAAATTAGCACCTCCTAACCTACAAGATAACTTTCCACACAAGAGAGAAACAAGACCCTGTTTTCAGCCTGTCTGTAGCTTTAACTGGTTGATAAAGTGTCTGCCTCTTAAAAATTAGAGATCTTTTTATTAGACATCACTTGCCACAGAGTTTTGTTTTCCATGATGGTTATTAGGCACCATTTTACCAAATACATGGATGATACTCTATGAGTATGGTAACTTCAATCCAAATTTTTGTCCAGATACAGCTGAGTAAAGAACGGGCTTAATTTTATAGAGATTTGTATTATTTTTCCTCAAACAATCCAGGTAGCTCTCAACTTGAAAATGTTTACTGGAAAAATATCCAGTCTACAGTAGGACAAAGAGACAGCAAGCACACAGTAAACACCATTAAGGTGCTCGACACAGCCCTACATTTGTGACATTCAGTGAAGCAGTCCTAAAACAAACACCGTCTTGTATGGATGGCATCAGATCCTTTTCAAAACCTCCAAGGTGAAATCCCTAATTATTTAGTTACATTCCCAAACTTATGTACATGGGAGTTTCCTCAGGAGGCTTTCAGCTGGACTTTCTGCATTCCCGTGACTAGACAGGGAACTTGGTACTTTAGGAAGACTTTGAATGTCCAGTTTGCAAGGGTAAAATAGATGTTATTTACCTTTTTTTTTTCCATTGACCATAATCAGATTTTTTTGTGGAAAACATAATCAGAAATCTTAATTTTTCTCATTTCTCTGGTTTACAGAACTCTCTGAACCATTTTGTACATTTTCAAAACCAGAGCTTTATTTTTGTACCCCAGAAGGACTGTCCTCAGGATTTCCCTCTAACTCTGAGAAGCTAACACTTAAAAATGGTTTAGTGTGCACTTGTTTGTGTGAATGAGTGCTCCTAGGCATGAAATCAAATGCAAATACCTAGGTATCTAAACTCAGTGAAAATTAACACCACTAGAAGGCATACAATTCTGCAAGGAAAAGCTATTTAAATGATAACTCCTGTAACAACTGAGGATTACACATCAGGTAAGCTTTTCTCTGACTTTTTAGTTCAGTTACAAATGTATTCAGTATCTTTATTTGTGTTCTTCAAATGTATTTTTAAGAAAGACTTTGCAGGCATTGATTGATTAGATAAAAGAAAGTGAAACAACAGCAGCCAGTAGTATGTTCTGTGTACCCTGTCATTCTGCATAAACTAACCCTGTTCAAAAGAAAAGCATTTCTCATTCATTGTGCATATGTTTAACTGTTTTCAGCTATAATTAAGTGTCATGTCATGCAAACTAAATCCTTAGAGTTATCATGACTGCCAAACACAGTGCAAATTGCTGTGAAAAAGCATAATTCTAAAAATAATTTGTATTAATTCTTAGTAAATGCCGTAGTTTGTTGTTAAAGTTGAAATATGGTGATGCCTGAAGACAAGCTTTACTGTTTTACAAAACTATCTTGTTTCCAGTGTTAATAGTTTCTGTAATTACAGTAAAACTCCACCATCAATGCAGCAATGAAGATTTTTTTTCTTCCAAAAAATTGAAAATATACTATTTCCTTGAAACTGCAGAGTAAAATTCATTTTTTCTACTTGTTTAACAGGCCAAGATCCCTGCAACAGCAACCCCTGCCTCAACGGTGGCACCTGCTACTCTCGTGGTTCGTTCTACATCTGTACCTGTCTTCCAGGTTTCAGTGGAGAGCAGTGTGAATTAGGTAAGATGAAGCCTAAAAAAAGTTTTTCTACATGAGATCTGCACAAGTGCTGAGTTTTGAAGCTGAAGAATAAACAGATATTTGAGAAACTCTGCAATGAGTCCCTTAAGAGCAATAAAACAGAGGAGGTCCGCTCTTTTCTCTCTCCTCATAAAGTGCACTGATGTGTGCACAGAAAGGTTGAGAGAGCTGTGCAGGAACTCAAATTCAGAACACTAAGTTCAAAAAAACCCAAATAAAACAAAACAAACATTAATATTTGGATAGTTCTCTAAGAGCCTGGAGTAATTATTTGGAAGGCGGGTAAAATGAGTTTATCCTAAAAGTGACTGGGAAGATAAGTACTGAATGCCAGTCTGATCTTTTTCCCAGGAAATTGTAAATATTATGGTAATCACATGCATATTTAGTATAGATTGGTATTTTTGTGACAACTCTACCTGACGACCTCTTCAAGCTGCCTGTGACATCCATGTGTACCTGCTGTGACTGTGGATTTCCAGAGACTCACTTGTACAGTGTAAAATAACCAGTTTTTCTTCTAGAAATCTAACCAAAATATGGTAAAAGTGGTAGGTTGGCTGTTTAGTGCAGAGATAATTTAGACTGTTGAAAAGCCGTAGGTTTCATTCCCTGATAAATACCATGGATATATCTGTTATACAGTTGCCTGCCAAATTTGAAAGAAAAAAAAATGCTAAAATTATTTTAATTCATCATATATATCTTGGGAGAAAAAAAACTCAACTGCACCCAAAGGCTGAAGAAATCACTGCAGCATAGTTGTCAGGATTAATATGGTTTTATTTATGTTCTGGAAGACAAATTTATGTTTTGTATGTGGTTTAAAAAATAGTTAATATTGTTCTCTGCTTTCCTAGCTCATCCTGATGAGTTTGGTAGTTCATTAGTGGTAGACATCACATTTCAGATGCTGCGTCTTAAATCTTTGTCAAGGAATGTGGCATCCCCTGGTTGCAAAACATAGGTCAGATATAATAATTATAAAATAATGATCTGTCCACTTTGTGTCCTCTAGCACTTTTAGAGACTTATCCAAAAATTGGAGTGTGACTCTCCACAGATCATTGCCATGTTGAAATAGGTTTTGTGGTGCCTAAGAAAGGAAACCTCAGCATTTTTAGCCCTTGTATTCAGGGATATTCTGGATATAAAGCCTAAAATATTACCTTGAGATCTTTCCAAATGATTGAAGCAAGTAAGACCTAGCAAAAATTTGAACAGAGTATATTTTAAAATAGAAATATTTTTTAAAAAACCTTCCACACGATGCAGCAATTATTCCTAGTTGTTGTTTTTTGGTTTGTAGATATGTCTAACTTCTGTCTTATGTTTCAATGAGTGAATCATTGAATTCACTTTGGACTGAGATGTTTGCAAAGTCTGCATTAAATTTTAAGTTGTGATTGTTTCAGAGAAGCAGAACTCATTAGAAAACATCATATGATCTTTATGAAAAGACAGACTAACTTATAAACTGTACAAATACATGCACAAAGTAATTACATTAAATGAACTAGTGCTCTGATTCAAAAGGTGAAGACAAGATGTTTTAGCCTTGGAGGAGTGGGGGACAGAAATTGTTACTTGTTTATTGTGGAAGACTGCTACTATCTGACTGGTCATTAAGTGATATGGCCTTTATGGTGCTTTGTCCTCATCTTGATAAGATTAGACAAGGAAGAAATGAGAAATGCAAGCCAATAACAAGCCAGTGCCTGCTGCTTTGCAGCCTGAAATTAGCACTGTGTTTGATGCTACATGATAAGATATCCAATATTTGAGTTTCATTAAGATATTTGAGGTCCTCAGTGCTTAGTGAGAGTTTTTGTGCTGTGGTCACATATAAAAGTCAAATTTTCCACCAGCACAGGAAAATGCTGCATGGTGTCCCTTTCTTCTCATCCACACGGTGACCACTTGGATCTTGCACAGTGTTTTATTCTTCTGTGCTGAACTGGTCCCAGTCACCAGTGTGACTAAGGCTGAAGAGCATTTACCGTATGGGAGCTAGGTGGGTTGTAAAACCACTCTTATCTTTTTGCTGCAGATGTTGATGAGTGCCAGTCCAACCCGTGTAGGAACGGAGCCACATGCATTGATGGCCTCAATACCTTCACCTGCCTGTGCCTGCCAAGCTACATAGGCGCTCTCTGTGAGCAAGGTAAGGAGCGTTCTTCAGCCTGTGGTGATGGAGGTCATCCTTTTCCATTCCAACACCCTTCTGGAGTAACTAGGCAAAGCCTCCTAAACTGACTGAGTTTCTGTCTTAAAAAATTACACACACTGAGAAAGGTATATCAGAACCCTTCACCTCCAATAAACAACAGTCATGTAGGAATACCCTACTGAATAATTCAGATTATGTATTCATCCACTGGGGGCCATAGATTTGACAACTTTATCCCAGAATTTTCAAAATTACTTATTCTGTAACTATTTCAGCCAAAGTAGGTGCAGGATTTATAGTTACAAGTAAGTTGTAAGAGGCTTTCTAAACTGGGCAGCTGAAATAAGGTTAAATACCCATGTCTCTGTAATTGTTAGAAAGTTCCCTGCAAGAAATGCCACTGTATTTACAAGAAACATTTATAGTGCAAGATGCTTACTCAATATGGAGGAGGAGGACTAGGGTAGCAAAATCTGTTCTGTTAATAAAATTACTGAAGACATTTCCATGGGAAAAGAAATGATGTATTAAAATGTACTTGCTACAGCTCATGAAAATATTTTTTTCTTTTTTTTTCAGTTGAATGCTTTTGGTCACATGACCAAAAGGTAAATGAACTAAACCTTTAGATTTATTTAATTAATGTTGTGTATTTTCATGTTTGTTTCTCAGCTTCTGTGAAGAGTGGTTTGCAAACTCTTCCAGCTCAACTTATAGAGATTTGTTTGTCAGAGCTGAAAAATCTCAGACCTGACCAGTACTTTTCAAGGTTTAACCTTTTTCTGTAGTCTGGCTAACCTTACAACTTGAGAGTGCTTTCTGAATCTTGTGTCCCAAATTATAAATTGACAGTGTTTTCACAACAAAAGAAATAAATGTTCTCACTACCCTCCTCCTCCCCTTCATTCCAGTAAATCCGTAGCAGTGAGTGGCTCTGAGTACCATGGTAGCTTTAAGCTCCTTTTTATGACCAACCTGAGAGTGCATTTCAGGTGGTTAATGGGAACATTTCCTAGTTTGTCAATCAGAACCAGAGCTGTGCTCTCTCAGCTTTGGAATTTAAATTTCCTCTGCTTAAAGTCCTGCAGTGATTTGGGATTTGGGAAAAGGTTTTAGTGCCAAATTTCCACTCCACCAGACAAAATAAAACTTGTTGGTGATTTAGACATGGTTGTCTGACAAACAGGCTTTATTACAAGGCACCAGTCCTGACCTCACTAGATTTAAAGACCTGCCAGGATGGCAGAACGTGTTACCTCAGTGTCACAGAAATGATGGTGCTCACAGAAAAATACACCGAGATTGTATTTCATTATTTTTTTTCTCCCTCCAAATATGATATTCATTTTAGAAAACTTAAAAAAAAAAAAAGTCAAGCTGAAGGGCTTTTTTAGGCACACTGCTGAGCATTCAAAACGCCATGGGGGGCTGGGGAACAGGAGTAGGGAGCATGGACTTCCTCTGGAAATGAGGCTCAAAAAGTAGGAGGTAATTCCATCACATCTGCATCCACTGGTGCAGAAAGACATACAGAGCTCAGAATTTCACCCAGGTGCCCCTGTGAGACTGCTCAAGACTAAGGGATCTCCAGTTGAGGTGTCGTGCGTGTGTCAGCATTTGGAGGGGATGTGAGTGGGGGACATGACAGCTGCACATCAGGGAGCTCGGGATGGTTGGAGTGAGAGGAACCTTCTGGGAGATCCAGTCTGGATGGGGGAAATCAGTCCTGAGACTCAGAGTGATGGAACTGGCTCCCTGGCACCCCTTTTTTTGGCACGTGGAAACAGTTCAGCAGTGTGAGCCCAGGAACATCTTCCTGAAGAGAGCTAAAGTTGTCTGATGTTAGAAATAGAGCAGCTGAAGTTGTTCACTTTTAAACCAGATTGTTAGTTCAGTCAGGCAGCATCACTTCTGGTTCAGATGAGATCAAAAGTGAGTGGAGTACCTCTCTTAGACCCTGTTTTGCCCACCACCTCTATCTTTTCAAAGTACAGACGCACGTTCGGCACGACAATTGATGACATCTGAACATCACTTCTTAAAATGCATAAATATCCCCAAAACACCTGTTTGTACAGGATGAGGCTCCTTGGGATGGTACAACCAGCTGTTCTCTTCCAGGTTTCGTAGACAAGACAACTAGGTTTTTTAAATTATCATATTAGGAACAATGTTGGTTTTTTTAATAACCCAAGTTCATCCTTCCAGTGTCTGTAATTACTCCAGTCTTATTTAATTCACTTTGTTCCTAGGACTTCATAGCTGGGGATTGAAGTAGTTGAGAAGGGCTTAGTGCAAAGATACTTTCTGAAAACAAATGGTCTCTTACTGATGTCTTTCAGCTGAGAAGGGATTTTTTCGAATATTTACCAGAAAAATGAGTTTCTCCTCAAGAAGTGTGGACTAATGAGTCTCTGGCATTTGCTCATTAGCTGAAGACAGTCATAGATAAAATTCACAGCTGAGTAAGACACTCATTATATTCTAGTACCTGTGTCAGTCTGTATTTTCTTTAAGCCCCTTATGGTATTTATTTAAAGACAAGGGACCCATTGTCAGCAGCTTATTGCAGCTATTGAAAAAGCAGTACTTATCTATGTATTAAACCTACAGACAACTCTTTTTCTAATGCAGAGTTTAGAGATGTTGTCACACATGTACAATTGCAGCTACAGAGAGAGGAAGCTGCGTAAATAACTCCATCACCCAAAAACTCCCGTAAACTGTCATAAATCTTAACGCTAGTGAGACCATAAATATGAGTGTTTCAGTCTTTCCATCACATTCTGGGATAAGGTTACAGAGATCTGTGATTGCCTCCCTGGCTGAGTACACAATGAATGTGGAGTAAGTGCTTGCACCTGCTCTGCTCGCAGGTGACTGAGTCAGAAAATTTACAGCCACCTGCAATTAGGCTTTACTGGTTCAGTAAAGGCATTAAAAGTTTATACCCATATGGAACCCTTACCTCTCTGTTAGCCTTTCAGCTCTCTTTGTCTGTAAGCTACGTGAGCTGAGGACAAAGATGTTGATGAGTGCAGGGACAAAACAGTCCCCACATTTTTACTTGGCTGGTTTTGCATTTTTCGTCCCCTGCCCTCCTGAATCTTCCTTTCCCTGTTCATTTTCCCCCTCTTCTCATCAACCTCTCCTCTCAGAAAAACAAAAAAAAGCAACAACAACAAAAAACAACTCAACCACCCTAAACAAAAAAAACCAACAAACCAAAAGCAGAAAACAACAAAAAAACCCCCAACCACTCACCAACCCAAAACAAAAATACCCTCTTCTCCCTCATGTGAGAATATTATGTATTTTGTGGCCATCAGTCCTGTTTTTTTCTGCTTTTCTAGATTTTTGGGCTACCAACAGGGGCAGAAGTAGTTCTTTAACATTTCTCTTTTGGAAGGCAACATACTATTTTGGATAGGAGGGAGGAGTTGGATGTGCATTGCAGTGCATGCACTTAAATAAAGAGTACTCTGGTCACTGACACTTTCTATCTTAAGAAGAGAAGTTGTGTTATTTATGATTGATACTCAGGCCATTGTACCTTATTTTCTGAACACAGTCCTCTCAGTTTTGTGTTTTCAGGCCTCTTTGCCTCGTCTACCTGCCTTTCAGCAGATTTTCTCTCAAATCCTTTACTCCTTCCCTAGGAGAGGCCAGGGAGGGCTTGATTAGAATAATGTGGAAATCCTCTCTGGCCATGTTTTTCTCAGCATGCAAAACTCCTTGTTATTATCTGACTTGTTTCCTGTGGGACGAAGGAGTCCCTGAACAAGATAAATAATAAAACCTGGAGAACTTTCGCAATAGGACTGTTAGTCAGCCTCGTGTGGTTAAAGAAATGTTTTAGAAGGCCAAAGGCAGACTAAGCTTTTAAATTACCCAGATATCAGAGATTAAAACTGTATCTACATCCTGCACCTCACACAGAATACAAAGAGGGAAAAGATGAAAAAAATCTAGCAAGTTGGTAATGTAGATTACATTTCTTTTTTTATAACTGGGATTACTCAAGGCACAAGCAGTTTCCTACAGTTCAACTTTCTGAACATAAAACAAAGATAACCAGTGTAAACTTTAGTATGCCTTTGCATTAATTATATTTATGTCAGTACTAATGACTTTTGGGAAATTATTTTGGTACCAAACTCCTAAGACAATGACTGCTGTGTTACCAGTATCAAAGGAATTTTAGTAAGCCTCTGATGTGACATATTTGCACTTTTAAGTCCATTTATATACATCTAAAGTGTAGTTTTTGTCATGGGGAATTTAAATTTTTGTCATAAAAATAGGCACTTTTCTGCTTCAGGATGTGAAAGGCCTCTTCCTGCTATGAATTAAGAACGCGACTGGAGTTGTGAAAAACTATTCTACAGTTGTGGTAGCATCTCAAAGCTAAATAATGCCTTAGTTAAGGCATTTCCAGTCATCTGTCCTTGGCATGTTCTGCAATAATTGGCTATTTCTGTACTAATGCAAAAAGAGCCCTTTTGACCAAAGCTTGTTATTGACCATTGACTATATTGACTTACTGAAAATGAGAAATCCAGTTTCATACCCAGGATGCCTTTGTACCTCTGGAAAGGCCAGAGAGTTGATTTCAGACACAGTTTTGTTCGGGGATTGATAAAACTTGGTGGGAAGTGACAAATTCCTGGTGGGTGGGTGGGGTGTGGGAAGTCAGGCTTTGTGTTTCTGTTCTTCAGCATCCTGCCACTGAGGCCCCTCAGGGTGAGATAGCTGTGGTTGGAACAGGCTGTAATCTTGTGCTGAAGTGTCCTTTATGATGCCATTTTTCTGTCATAGCTCAAAACTGTCTGCGTTTTCCCTGTTGTTTCTCCCACTCCTCCCTAAAACTCTCTCTTATCAGTGGCAAGTTGTTCTTGTTCTCAAGCACATCTCAGACACATTCAGACATCACATTTGTTTTGTCCATCTTATTAATGTTGACTTTTTTCTGTGATTCATTCAGCAAACTTAGAACCAAAAAGGTGTAGTTTCTTGCCATCTACTCTGTTTACAGCTGCCTAACTTGAGAAAATAATTAACATCAAATCTACAGGTTGTTCCTGTTCCAAGGTTCAAGTTTATTTCTCTTTAGATGGAAGGACATACTGGCTAGTGTGAACTTCTGTCTGTGATTCTTTCTTATCAGCACTATGCCTCAGAGAAGCACAGACAATGTACAATTTCATTACTTTGTATTTCAGCTTTGCAACCTTCCCAAGAAGTTGATGCCTAAAGTTTATTAAGCTAGACTTTGTCAAGGAAGATGGGTTTTGGGGCAGCATTTGGAGGTGTAAGTTCAGAAAGACAATATTGCATCTTTGCTTCTGTGGGCTGAACAATCACGGTAATTTTCCTTTGTATTATTTTCATTCATAATTTTCTTCCACAAGTAATTCAGTAATTCAGTACATTAACTCAAAGAACTGTTTGTCCTTGCAAGTAAAAATTCTCATCCACATGTACAGGCTCAGGAAACTCAGATGAGATGCAGAATAACTGCAGTCGAACATCCAGGCACTTCGTTTATCCATAGTGATGGATGATGTTCTCCTGAGATGGCCCCAGACAGTTCCATCAGTGGAAACTCACAAAGTTTCCAGTTGCAGTTATACTCCTTAGATAAGTAGTATTCTTGCAGCTTTTACTGAAACAGGGTAAACAGAACTATCTGCAAATGAGGTCTCATGGATGAATGTTTGCTTTTGTACTACTTTAAAAGTGGTTTTTTTTCTCAGAGATTTGCTCTACGGAAAATCCATCAGCTTGCACAAAACTTCCCTATGTTTCTTATCCACTGACGGAGAAGTGGTTTGTTTGTTTGCCACAGACACAGAGACCTGTGACTATGGCTGGCACAAGTTCCAGGGGCAGTGCTACAAGTACTTCGCGCACCGGCGCACATGGGACACAGCAGAGAGGGAGTGTCGGCTCCAGGGGGCTCATCTAACCAGCATCCTGTCCCATGAGGAGCAGATCTTCGTCAACCGTATGTGCCCCATCCGAAGGCTCCTCTGTCTCCAGCTTTGGGGGGGTAACAGTTTAAGAAGGATATAAAGACCTCATGGGGGTCTGCAGATCCTCCAGAGGGGCAGCTCTGATCTCTGCTCCGTGTAAGCAGGGACAGGACCCCAGGGAATGTCTGAAGTTGTGTCAGGGCAGGCTTAGGTTGAATGTCAGGGAAAGGTTCTTCCTCTAGAGGGTAGTTAGCCACTGAACAGGCTAATGAGGGCAGCAGTCACAGCACCAAGGCTGCAGAGCTCAAGGAGCATTTGGATGATCCTCTCAGACACAGTGTGACTCTTGGGGATGGTCCTATGCAGGGCCAGGACTGGATGATCCTTGTGGGTCCCTTCCCACTCAGGATATGCCATGACTCTGGTCACTGAGGGTTCAGAGCTGATGAAATACCCTCCTGACCACTCAGCTTTTACAACTCCATCTTTAGAATGTTTAAAAGGCACACTTTGTGTTCTTAGTGTTTACTTCTGCAGTCAAATACAAGTTCCCTGTCACTATTAAGTTATTATTTGTTGCATAGAAAATACTTTTTTGGGGGAGAAGAAGACACTTTTTGATGGGGGGAAGAAGACAGGAACTTTCATGTTGACACTGGAAATTCTTGAAACATTATTTTTCTGGAGGTTTAAGATCTTTTTGTGCACATGATATCAGTGCCCACACCACCATATATTGTATCAGTTTGGCATACAGAAATAGTCCCACTGTGTTGTGTTGCTCAATCTAGACAACACAGGTCACAGCTGTACCAAAACTTGAAAAACGTAGATTACAATATATGATTTTGTTATTTTAATATTTTGTTTACCTTTTTTTTTTCTCCCCCTCATATGCGCTCAGGTAGAAAACTAATTCTTTTTCCCTTGTTAGACACCAACAGAAGTGAAGAGACAGGATTGTTTAAGAATGTTAGATAGAATCTGCATTTCTAGAGACATTCCAAATTTAAAACCAAACAAAACAAAACTGACAAAGGATCTGTAAAACAGTTGTTTGCATAATGAAGAAGAATTTTAAGGACAGGATGTCTGATTCATGTCTGTGTAAAATTATTTTCTTTGGTGAAATCTGTTCCATATATGGGAAGCTGAATGAAAATACCCTTCTGATTCCCTAGGTATTGGGCACGACTACCAGTGGATTGGCCTCAATGACAAGATGTTTGAGCGTGATTTCCGCTGGACTGATGGTAGCCCACTGGTAAGATGCCTTTGAAATGAAATCACTCATCCATTTCTTTTTCTGGTAGCTTAGCAAATTCCCACCAGCAATGATAGAAGTTGTGTGCAGAAAAAAAAAAAAAGCTGCCACCAAATATGGACCTGAGCAAACAGCCAGTGAAATCACTTTGGGATAACTAATATTTTGTGGTTTAGTTCCAAAGTCTTGTTCTTACTTCCCATTTTTGTATGTGTGGGAAATCTCAAAGATTTCAAAGAGTAGTAATTTAAGGGTCTCTGGTGGAGCTGGTTTGGGCACTTCTTGTCTTACACAAGGACTTACACAAGCAGTTCCCCGACCATCTGTACATGGAGCAAGATGTATTTTTTGGGTGAGGATCTGGCATTCAAGCTGTTGCATTTGCTGGGTCTGTGGAGTGCACAAAGGAGCCTCCCAGGTATTGCTTGAGCCTGTTCTGTGTGGCAGCTCTACAGCTGGAGTGGAGAAATAGCCATTCTGAGGTGGTTCAGGGGACCTGCAACCGATAATTCACCCATAACATTTTAGAATGCTGTTGATACCTCTTTCTGCCTTTAAACAAGAAGGAGAATCAGCAGAAGGAGAATCAAAGAGCTGGTGAATGCAGGATGTGATCAAGCTCTTTCCAACTCAAACCCATCTCTTTTGTAGAAGAGGCAGGTGATTTATTGCTGTTTAGCACTGAAGAACATCACATTAAGGAAAAACCCCCAAACTAGTTATGTTTATTAATTTCTTTTGCAGTCGTGAATTCTGAAATCAGAAAGCCTCTGGACATACACGTGCATGTGTTGCTGCAACTTATGTAGAAAGACACCGGGGCAAGGCAGGCAAATTAAAATTGAAATTAGAACTGAGATCCTACTTTTTAATTCAGGCTACTGACCAAATGTGGCGTTATATTTTTACTGTAATTTTCAATTTTAAGAAATTAAGATTTTCTAGGAACAGAATGAGACCATCTGTCCAACGGATTTCTGTTTTGATTGATCTTTTTTTTTTCTCACTTTCTTTTTCTTTCAATTTTAACAACTTCCCTCTGTCTCTTCCTTCAGAAACAATTTAGATGTCTCTTGAAATTATTTATGTTCACTGCTTCAATAGATTTCCCTTGTAATTTATTCCATATGGATTCTGGATCCTGTGGTGCTGACCAACTGCCTCATTTGTTCCTTTGCCCTGACTTTTAACTCATTTCTCATACTTTTTAACCACAGTTCTGGTTATAGTGATTTATAACCTCTCTAGTGATTAATAGAAATGATAACCTAATTAAATACATGCATCAAATGTATTTTCCTGATGATGTTCTAAAATTGCAATGAATTTGAATACTATGTAGGTAAAAAAATTGCCTCTTTTATGTAGTTGCAGCTGAGTAGTATTCATGATAGTGTTAAATGCATTAGTACAATTTGTGATCATAAAAATCAGACTTATTACATCAACATTCAGGTTCTAACTTGAATTTCTGAGTTTAGGGATGGCTTTTCCCTACAGTCAAAGCCTAAATAGCCTTCATATGTTTTACATATCAGGATGCATGTGTAATTCAGCTGTTTCAAGACACCCTTGATATCTTGGAATTCATTCTTTTTAACCCCTCTAGAAAATACTAGCTGTTAGCAATTCATCAAAACCAGCAGCAGTCAAAAAAGTCCCTCTATTCCTGTGCTTGCTTTTTGTGCATCAACTGGAATTATGCTGAACAAAACTAATGACAGAAAACAAGTCTTGGAATAAACAAAGAGTAAATACATGCTCTGATTCTCAGAATTCCCCAAGGAAAATGCTGGTGTCTTGAATAATGAAGCAAGTACAGATTCAGTGAGAAAGCAAGAAATAGTACTTAATACTTCTTGGTCCACATGACTTTTGTCCATATCTGCATTGAGTCTACCTGTTTTCCATTAAAAAAAAGTTTTAAGAAAAAAAAATTATCCACTGGTCCACTCCTAAATCACCGTATTGCAGCTCTGCTACTGCAGAGAGAATTTGAAGAGGCTTTTAGATCTACCTCACTGAAGTGTCTAATGCATCATTATCTGTGTACTTTTAGGGTGTTTTTGCAGGTTTTTTTCTTAACTGTAAAGTGTTTTGGGTTTTGATTTGGGTTTTTGTTGTTGTTGATTTTTTAAATTTAAAACTGCTTAGCAGTTTCCTGCCTTTCAGGCACAGTGGCATAATCTTGTGCAAGGGGCTGAGTGGTGTAGATAAAGTCTCACCATATGCTGGTAAAACACAATTTTTCAGCATTCTCTACCCACTAAATCCTAAACACAGACTGGGTTTGAGAAGTGAAAAATTACATGAATAATATGGTTGTGTCATACCTCTCATGCCCTCAAGTTTAATTGTCAGTCCAGGTGGTACTTTTTCATAAAGAAATTGCTTTCCAGGTAACTGATACATCATTATACTGGATTTTATTAGTCAGACCAATCTGCTTATATTTGTCTTTTTTGCAGATTCTTTAAAAAAAAACCTAAAATTGGGAGCTTCTTGGTTAAGGTCAGAGCATATCTTCAAAGAGCTCCTTGGCTAAGCTTGTAGCTTAGCCAAGGTCAATAAACGGAATAAATTAAGCTATAATTATACTAAGCTGTGGGATCTATTGGCCACACCCACATATCTGATTTGTTCTGATTTGCTGTACTGTACCCCCATGACAGGAAGAAATTTGTCCCAACATGTTTCTATTCTCTTTCTTTTAATTATTTTTTTTTCCTGTTTAGGAAAAAAATAATTTTTCAGTGTTTCTGATAGTTGGGAGAGGTGGATTCATGTTCTGGAGCTGATGAACCACTTTGGCAGCATAAGTCATTCCCTTTTTGTATGAAGGGAAAGAAGCTAATGGCAGCTGTGTTAGTACAACATAAAAAAGTGAATGTTCTTTCAGGAAGTCTCAGGGATCCTCACATGTGAGCAAGTTCACTGAGAGCTGGAGATCAAGGGCCACTGCCACAGTCATGGGCTTGGACTGGGAGAAGCATCCAAAGTTGCGTGGAGCGGCAGGAAGGGAATTTGTAAACTGAAAACTTTGGCATATCTGCCCAGTCCCTGAGTTCAGATAATTTGTCTCAGAGGTGAAGGCAGTGAGAGCAGGTACTGAAGTGTGTTCAGAGAACTCGCAACACCCCAACATTTTTAGAGCTTTGTTATTCACTACTTCCTGAAAATCAAGCCAATTTCTGCTCAAGACATTTCAGGTATGATTACAGTAATAGACTGAAGAAGCAGAAGAGAATTATATAGTATTTTTAAGAGCATATTTTGTTAGCTCTTCTTTCCTTCTGTTGCCGGGTAGTTACAGGGCTGTTGTGTTGGCACTTGGTGTGGGAGAAGCATTAGTTTTCCTCTGATTTATATTCTGCACTGGAGTGAAAGTGGCTAAATATTGTCTTCATTTGCATTTAGAAAACTACAGAATCAAAATTATTCTTGCACTTTCCTGTAGACTTTTCTCCCAGCATTTCTTGAATAGTGAACAACTCTTTAAGGATGTATCATGGGCAATCTTCATCCCACAATTATCATGGAAAGCACTAAGCAATAAAAACAACTTTGGGAAAAACACAGAGAAGCAGGAGAAGAAATCAAGACCTAAACAGTCAAAACTACGTGAACAGAGGAATTTGTCCATGGTATTTGTATCTTTTTATACTTTAAATGTGATGCAATACAAACTACCAAACACCAAAACTTACATTATCAGTGGAGACATTTAATAATTGATCAAAGGGAAAGAGAACAAAATGTGACACTTGAAAAGATGCCTGGGTGAAATTGAATTTAAATAGTTCACTTAGGCCTGTGAATAGCAACTTTTACAGCTGTAAAGCACACCCATCCAAACAGAAAAAAAAAAAAGAAAGAAAAATCTGGTGTTGCTTTTGGCAGCTTCCCCTTTGTATTTAGACGGCTGGGGTTTCCCTGCTAAGGATCCTTGTGAGCAGGCACAGCACAGAAGGAGTTATTCATGTTATGGATTAAGCACATACGGCTTCTTGGGGTGGTGCCTCACAAGAGGGGTTGTTCACATGCCCTGGAAAATGCTGCTGATAATTAGAGCTTTGCAGGGCGGTGAGCTCACCCCCATTACATAAGATTAGTGCTGCAATAAGGAGCTGGCCAGTGTCTGTGGCCAGATTGTCTGTCACTGGGAGAGTGCTGCCAGCTGGGCAAGTAACGGGGCATATTACCACTTTTAAAGCTGCCTAGAGAACCTGAGCTGGTTTTCCTTCCCTTCATCACAGGAGCACTTATGCTTTGTGTTCTGCAAAGCTGGTGCTCAGGTTGTCAGTGTTAGGTAGCTACATTTAAAAAAAAAAAAAAGAAAAAAGAAAACAACTAGAAGTTTAGTTCTGGTGAAAACAAAGCCCTCTCTTTTCCTTCCTTCGCTGGCTGGTGAATCAGAAAGCTTTAACTTGAGAAAAAAAAATCTGTAACTGCACCCCTCTCTCAGAAAGAGTAACTTCATTGAACACAAACACAAAAATACCCTTCAAAAAGGCACGGAGTATTGTAGGGAAGGAGCCTGCCTCTGTGGGTTAAATAAAGCAAACAAACTAAAAAAGTGCTGTAGTCAGCTGCAAACAAAAAGCTCATTGTGCCCATGTCCCACAGGGTCCTTGGAGAAGGAGATTTTAAACCTACCAAATGTTTTGGTTCTGTGCTGCAGTCAGTAATTACGGCCTCTTTTTAAGATGCTCATTTGACCTGCACTCAAATGGAGGAGAACTATATAATGTTGTTAATGACAGGTGTATTTTGGGTCCAGGATACCATAGGCAGTATAGGAGGTCCTCTTAGACAAAGTGGGGTTTTGTCTTGTTTTTGTCAGGGGGGTCAGCAGTTACTTCAGAGACTCATTATTGTTGGCTCTGGGCTAAAAATCTTGAGCAGCTTCAAACTTGCAGTAATTGTTGACATAAATGACATATTTTTTTTTTCCCAGTGGCTCTCCTGGTAACTGCACAAAAAGAATAAGTCACACCCTACACAATTTGGGAACTTATAATTATGCCAGTGTGACTCCCAAAGAACATTACACCAACCAACACTTACCACCCTACCATACCTTTCTTCCACAGTAAAACACGTGCCCAGTAACAAGAGAACTTCACCAGTTCTTTGCCACTTATTTTTGAAGTGAATGCTCTTGCTGAAGTGACTTCCAAAAGCCCAGCACACATAGCATACCCTCAAAATTGAACTGTACAGTGTATGAACCATGTTGAAAGCTATTACTCTAAAAAAAAAAACCAGCAAAACCATGATACAGAGCAGATAAAAGTCCATGGGTTCACTTAGCTTTGAAAGAGTTAATAAAAGAGGTGTCTTTTCTGAATAATTATAATTTTGGAGTATTCCAGTGAGTACTTGGACTCAGCAATGAGTAGACAGTGTCACCTAGTGGGGGTTTATTGCCATGCTCACTGTTTTCTGCTTTTCATGGAAAAAATGTCATACTGTGATATTGTTTTAAAAAAGTCAGCTTGTTATCTGCTCCATCTCACAATCAGCTCCTCCCAAAATGTAGAATTGACAGTGCTTTTATATTTCAGCTTCATCAGCTGGCATTTTTTCACTCTTTTAATTCCTATTCATTACATTTCTGTCCCAAATTATTTATTTTTGCATAGATCTTCCTGCTTATTCAATCTGCAATCACTTGTGGATATCCATAGACACACGCGAGTGTATGTTTTCCAGAATCCCTTCTTTTTGCAAGCTGCTTCATAGGACTCAGAGAGTTTTTCAATACATCCCATCTCCCTGTTACCAAAAAACCCCAACCTTTTCAAGTGAAATCTTTTGCAAAAGTCCTTAGCAAAGCTCTTCTCAGGAGTTTGTCTTGCTCACAGTGTGACTCAGTTATGGTGAGTGTTGGGTTTTTGCCTGGGCCAAGCCCTACCAGTTTCCCAAATCCTATGCAAATAAAACTCAGATTAAGAGGTAGAGGGAAGCCATTCAACTACGACCTAAAAAATCATCAGGATCATGACATGTGATTTTGATGTGTACTTTTAGATAAGTTTAAATACAGCAGTTGTCTTCAAATTGATTTGAGTTTCTCCCAGCAAAGGTGTACACACCCCCTTAACTTGGTCCCTCCCTCAGGCATCTGATCTTCCCTGCAGAGTTTAAGGCACCACTTATACCTCTAAACCAAGGTATGTGCTTAAGCAGCCACTGAATGGAGTTTTTAGTCTCAAGAATTCTTCTGGTGAGTTCTGTCAGACTGCTCCCATTCATAAAATTAAACAGAAAAATTCTTTGCAGGACTGGGGTCTGCACTATAAGGTAGTTTCCTGTCTTTCCCAATGTATAAATGCATTTAAATACCAGGTGACATTAATGGAAGTATTTCAGACATTGTCAAATCTTCATAGAAATATGTTTGATTTTTTTTTTAGAGAAAATGCAATTCTGTTCAAACTTTTCAAATGTCTCATGTAACAGCAGCAGTGCTCTATAATAGCATAAGCCACAAATGAGGGGTTCACGTACTCATTGTAACCTTGAGCTGATCTTGTCGAAGTTCACCCACTGAGTAATTACCGGGACTTTCTGAAAGTGAGATGTAACTTTTAGTAGAGTTACTCAATTATAGCAGAACCTCCACAGCGGGGGTCTCTTTCAGGGGCTTTCCTGATAAAGATTTCTAAGACTTTGTCTGCTATTGTGAAGAAAAAACCAAAAAAGTGTATTCCTGTTATAGCAATAAAAAAAAGGATGATGGCCAATAAGATTTGCAGTGGTGGTCTCAGCTTAGTCATAAATACCAGGCAGGAAATGCTGCTTCACTTTCAGATGAAATGGCACAGAAAGTTCCCAGTCAACCAGTCCCTACATCTCTCACTCTTGTTTGTTGTTTTTTTTAAATTTACCTCATTAGTCTTGCTTTAAGAGGGAATAAGATAGGGAAGCAGACAGAATTAAAGACAATAAAAATCACAATAACAAGTGCCAAAAAGTGCCAAGACAGTTTTATTTTTACTTTAAGCTTATCTAAACATGCTGAAGACAAGATTCCTTTGCCCAGAAGGGCAAAGGTAAAAGCCTTAACCTGTAAATCTAAATAGGAGTATTTCAGGTAAATTATTTCCTAATTTTAGTTGCGTACAGAAGATTGTTGGTCTTTATACAATACTGAGGTCAAGCAGAAAAATTTTGTTTGCACCAGTACTTTATTTTATTGTCCTTCATTAAACACAGCGCTTGTTAAATGTTTTGGAATGCAAAATCCAAGTGATTGTCTCAGCCACTTGATGTGCCTTTTGGAGATAAAGGAATGACTGGAATTTTCGAAGGAGTGTCACAAAGCTGAGCTTCTGCTTACTCCCAGATTCACCTTGGCAGTGCAAACACCTGACAGAACTGAGTGGATTACCCATTATTAAGAAAATGAGTCCCTCAAGGAAGGTTGCTTATCTGAGAATTTAAATAACAAATCTCCCTCAAGGTGGGATCTTGTTCATTATGGGAAGATTATGCTCCTTCTGTTTAATTAGCAGCCATCTGAATGAGAATAAGTAGTGACTAGCTAATAGAGTTTTTTTCTTTACAGCTTTTGCTGTAATCCTGGCTTCTTTAGCTCGATTTGTGTGACGAGCTAGCCTATCACACCACACGGCTGTGACAACGCCATGCTATATAAGGAAATCCTTCCCAAAAAAGTGGAACTTAAAAAAAATGCCTCACGGGCTTTTGTAACCATTCTATCCAAACTCCCCCTGTGAAGCAAGAGCATACATTGTCCCTGCTTCATGGACTGGGAATGACCAGGCAAGTGCATTGTCTAATGCAACGCAGAAAGTCTGAAGAGCTGAATTCCAGCTCAGTTCCATCTCTAAGTCATGGATCATCCACTCTCTGTCTGCAGAAAAAATTTCAGGGCCCTTTAGCAGAGAAGGCTGGAACAAGAAAATCCAATGTGACAGTGTAGGCTTTGATTTCAACAACAACAAGAAAAAAAATCTACAAGGAAGATTAATTATTACAGTATAATTAAAGACATAAAGAGCATAACAAAAGCCCCAATTTTTAGCCTGAAATGGTGGCAAGACAGACTAGTGATTCCCCAAGAACCAAACAGAGGTAAAAGGGATCAAAATCCTGTCCCCAGGGCTAGGTGGTCCTGCCCTTACGTGTTTACAGAGAAACCTTAAGCTTTTTAGAAAAAGCCCCAATTTTCCTACCACTGTGCTGAAAGCTTTGCAGAGTGGCTGGTACAATAGCATCTGTCTGAGCTTGAGGCTTAATCAAGGATGGATTGGATGAGGCTTGGGGTAGTGGAAGGTGTCCCTACCCATGGCAGGGTATGGAACAAGATGGACTTTAAGGTCCCTCCCAGTCCAAACCATTCTGTCATTCCATTATTGCTTTGCCTCTCCACAGCCTGCAGAAGAAAAATGTCTTGAGCCAAACCTCGTCTGGTTTTGAGTCATGTTCATAATTAAGATTATATGTCCAAAAATGTACGGTCTGGATGTACTTTATATTTTAATCCAGAGAAAAAAATTCACATATGTTATAGTAAAGCTGCTTAAAAGCCAGGGTAGTGATAGCTTTTAGGTCACTGTGCAATCACCCGGTGTAAGTATTTCTGATTTCTGCTGAGGACTAAAAGGGTGTTATCAGCTTTTCTTCAGCGTATTAACTTAGTTGTATCATTCACAAGACAAAACTAAATAGACCCAAAACCTAAGAGTGTTGCCAAGGGTTCCTTCCCATTAATTCTTTTGCTGCTATATATTTACTGGAGATGGTGCAGTAATCCCTGAGTTACACTACTGTAAGTGAAAATCAGAACCATGCTTATGATCCTGCAAAGATCTAATCCATAAAAGGAAAGCAAAATATTAGTTTATTTGTCTAGCTGTTTATTCCACTCAAACGGGGAGAATCTCTTTGTATTATTGTCCCATTATCAGTGGCTAAATAAGGAGTTGAAAAACTACAGAAGATCTGGGTGGAGACCTAAGAAAGCAATTCAGAAGTCTGGAACTTCCTCTGCCAATCAATTCTGGCACTAAACCCAGGCACAAATCAGAGATTCTCAGCCAAAACAAATCCATGCAATGATGATATCAGACGTGAGGTAACAACAAGTTATGCTGGAGGGTATTAGACATTCTTAAACAAGCCACAGGGCCCAGATATAATCCTTTGCACTGCAGCCCTGCCAGCAAAGCAAATGCATATTTTGGAATCGTTTTGCTGAGGCAAGTAAGAGCATGTGGAGTCTATGTGCTGAGGGTGGGAGCACCTCCAGCTCACACGCCCCCAACAGCCATCAAATATCCTCCATTCCCACACTCCGATTCCTACAGAAGCAAACAGCTCTCTGGTGTCACTTCCACAAGAAACAGCTCTAAGGCTTGTTGCAGCCTTTCCTTTGCTCTCAATTGTTGATCAGACTTTCTACCATTAGCCTTACTGCTTTCCTCAATTTTTGTGTGTCTGTACATGTTCTTGAAAGCAAATAGATTCTGGACCTGGTAAATGAGTTAGTGTTCATTGTAGTTTAGAACTGTTAAACACTGGAAAGTTGAGATGGAATTAAATTAGTTCCACATAAAAAAGGGAGAAGTTTATTAGAGGTAATAAACTCAGTGCAGAACAAATTTATTTAGACTGTGTTGGTTAAAATGCCTGAATAATTAAAACCTCTGATGGGTAAGATGACACGTGGCAGGAAAAGGTTAAGTACTTAACTGATTTATTTTTTCATAGTTTGATTCATTGGAAGGTAAATACTACTTGTGTGGGGCATGTTAACTTTATTTTTAAAATGTGTTCACCCAGGCAGTGAATGGGGGTTATGTAATAAAGTTAAAAAAATAGAAAGCTAAACTTTTATGATATTTATATAGGCCAGCTCTAGACAGAAAGATGTAAGCACTGAGGAAAATATAAGCACTGTAGAAACTGTGTAGTTTTGACCATACAAGGGGCTAGTTGCCTGGTTAATGTCTGGCATTTATGTGAATTCCAGCTCTTACAGATATCTATTTTTATCCCTCATTAAATTCTTCTCGGAGTCAGACAACAGAAATCCCAACGAAAATCTCTAGGAATGGTTTCCAAATCTTCTCTCACTTTCCCCTGTGCAAATCTCAAATTACTGTGCTTTGTTTGGGAACAAGGTTGGGGGAGAAATGGGATAAGGATTATCCCACCTCTGCTGACTGCTAAGGAGGGAAGCTGTATGTCCCTGACAAGGACTGATGCACAGGTTTCAGTTGGTATGACACTCCCTATGTTACTATTTTTCCTCCTGATTGATTGAAAAAACAGACTGAATCCTCCCCAATTTTCATCCAAAAAAGACATTGTGCAGATATTTTACAGCCATTTGAAGATTCTTCTGTGGGATTTTTTTTTTAGTTTGTTTTGCACATACCAACAACCAGATTTCTACTTCTAAAACCAGTTTGCCACTTTCTGCTTTTATTCATACATATGTTCATAGATGCCTGAGATCAGCTTTTCTGCACAGGGCAGTATTTGAATCCCCATTTCTAAGGCCGAAAGGCTGCTGTCTGTGCTCAGTCTGCCACCTAGCATTTTTCATGGAAACATCGATCTGGGATTGTCTAGGGAAACATTCACTTATGTTACACCTAATTCTGCAGGTCATCTCATTGAGTGACTTCATTACATGAGGTCAGAGAATAAATAATCTAAGTCTAAAAAGTCAGTCTGTGATTCACCTCTCTGTAGATATGGACTAATGAGGGTTATGGGCTATTTACTGTATTTCCTAGCATTCTACTTCATGTCTGTCTATGTAGGAAAGAGTGGTTTTGAGACACTTAGGATCTGGTCTTGCTTGTGCTGAATTGTGTCTCTTTGTTTTTTTCACCTGACATCAGTTTACAGTAAATGAGGTGTTAGACCAGAATATTTTTTCCCATTGAGAAAACCTGTTAATAGACAGGGAGTATTTTATAAATCTAGCTTTGTTTAGTCCATGCTTAACAGCCTGAATCAAACAATTGAGATTGCTATTCACCGAAGGTGCACTTCTGTTAAATGGAATGTAAACGTTCTCCAGCACTGGGGATAATGGTTTTGCTTCACCTCTCTGCAGCAATATGAGAACTGGAGACCAAACCAGCCAGACAGCTTCTTTTCTGCTGGAGAAGACTGTGTTGTTATAATCTGGCATGAGAACGGGCAATGGAATGATGTACCATGCAATTATCACCTGACCTACACCTGCAAGAAAGGAACAGGTACAAACTTTCCAGTGACAAAAAGCATAATTCTCTAAACTGGCATTTAAAACTTTGTGTTAACGTGTTCTCTGGGCCTTGGTGGATTCAGTTTTAAGTCCTTTTAAATAGTGTCATTGAGGAAGACATGAGAAATATTGAAAATGAGCCTTTTTTGTTTTAAAATACCTGTAGTAACTTCAATGGTTTTCAGGTTTTTGAAAAATCCCTTCTTTGTGTGACTGTGGCAACCTTTTTGGCTCTAATTTACCTCAGAATTTAAACCAAAAAAGGGGATACTAACCACAATATTTTCCATTTTCCAATCTACATCACTATTGCATTCGATCTACAAAACTGGAGAACTACAGGAAAGACTGATCCCCTTGTCCTTGTCTGGATGTGCCTCTTAGGGGTCTGACTGAGGTCCCTTGACCCCTCCCCTTAGCCAGGGCTCAGAGGACAGTCCCAGCTCAAAGTGGGTTTGCAGGGTGATGTTTTGGGTGATGTTCTCTCTTCCTTCAAGTTGCTTGTGGTCAACCTCCTGTTGTGGAAAACGCCAAGACCTTTGGAAAGATGAAGCCTCGCTATGAGATCAACTCCCTTATCAGATACCATTGCAAAGATGGTTTCATCCAGCGCCACGTCCCAACCATCCGATGCCAAGGGAATGGAAGATGGGACATGCCTAAAATTACCTGCATGAATCGTGAGTTCTTTGAAAGTAAAACGGTGCCAGACCAGAAACAGTAGGATAATTTATGATCAATAAGTAACGAGTAATTAATAAGTAATGAATAAGTAATAAGAGAAGAGCAAATGTTGTATGAAAGATTATGACAGCAGCACTGCTCGCTCTGTCCATAGGAAAGAACACCAACCCTCCAAAACTACTAAAATATTAATGAAAATATTCCCTTTCTGTCTTTACAAAAGGCACTGAGATTCTTTAAAAATAAAAAATAACACTGTTATAAATTTCTGGAATCAACAGGTTCCTAACATCACTAACGATTTTTTCTGCCACTGTGTGTAAAAGGTGCTTCTCCTACCTGTAACACAGTCATAGAACCAGTTAATAATTCATTAACCCTCTAATTAACCAAGAATTAACAAACCTGTGTCATGAAATGTAGCTAATTAAATAACTTTAAATTAATTTCCTTTTTTTTTTTTTTAAAATTTCCTCCTTCTCATTGCAGCATCCACATACCAAAGGACTTACTCTAAGAAATACTACTACAAACACTCCTCATTGGGGAAGGGAACGCCACTAAACTCGTCGAAGCACTACCACCGCTGGATGAGGACATGGCAGGACTCGAGGCGCTGAGAGCTAAATGGTGAATGTAGGATCTCCACCATTTCAGCCAAAGTCATAACTTCCTGTGCCTTTTCTATCACTTATAGGAGTATTATCAAGTTGTTTTGAAAACTACGGACTGCAGTATTCACAATGCGTTTCTACAAAAAAATAAAAAAAGATATGGTGTTTATCATAAAATTTAAGAAAGAAAGAAAGAAATAAAAAAAAGAGGAGAAGTGCTTATGGGGATAAAAGGAAACCATTTCCAGCCTGTAAAGATTATTAGTTTTTTATATGCCATCGGTGTGGACCATTTTAATGATATGTACCAGCCTTCTGCAATATTTAAACAGCTCGATTTTAGCACCAATGAAAATGTAAATAAGATGATTTTAATGTTGTTTGTGTGTTGTTTTTAAAATCTTGTATATAAAATGAAAAGTCACACTAATTTCAGGCATATTTATGGTTAGAACGGCCTCAGAGGTCTTCAGTCATTTATGACGTTGTTTTTATGTTGTTTACCTAGGCTGGAAATGGTTGAAATAATGACTTCACTGACAAAAATTTGCTGTTATCAGGTGACGATAAACACACAAGTTACATGACTTTTTTTTTTTTGAATGAGAACTGTGCCAATTCCTATCCAAGGTACAGTTTGTGCCCATGAGATGCAAAGTTTAGACAGAGCACATAGAAGTGGCATGAGGCATGAACTAGGGACTGCAATATGGAACATTTTTTTCTGCTCTCCATTCCAGCTTCACCACTCATGAGAAAGGACTGCATGGAGGAGTTTTGTATGACAGGGAGAGCCTGTAAAATTCCAAGTGCTAATACATTAACTTTATCAACCAAGGCTACTTTTTTTTTTTTTTTCTGAGAAGAAAAAAAACGGGAAAAAAAGAAAGGAAAAAAATTAATTTCACAACATTAACCACAAGGTCTATATTACAGGTCTCTGCATTCCAAAAATGGAGGTAGACCTGGTATTTGGGGGATTTTTTTTTGTAAAAAACAAGCAAAAATCAAAAAAGTAAATAATTTTGTATATATAACCATTTTTTAACCTTTTTATAAAGTAATGAATGTTTGTGTATGAATGCTGCAGCTGTGAAGCGTACATAAATAAATGAAGTAAGCCATACTGATTTAATTTATTGGATGTTATTTTACCCATACAAAGAAGATTGAAAGAGCTCGCCAGTGCAGTATTAGCCCCTGAGCTCCACTTTTGGAACCATCTTTCAGTTCAACTTGCTATTTTCCCCAGAGATCAAAATTCCTGCTCAACAGGATCATTTGTTTTGCAGTTTAAATGAGTGAGAACTGTGTGACTTACAGAAGAATCAGAATCTTGGCTTTCTAGAGAGAAGTGTGTGCACAGAGAGATGATTAGGTTGTAGTTGGTGCAGTGTGTACGTAGGAGTTTTCTGTTATGGTTTCTTACCCTGGTTAGTGTGATAACTGGCCTTGATGTGTACAGTGAAGTAGAAGTTAACATTTGGAATGATGTCTCCACAGAAGGGACTGTTATTTCTGCCAAGTGCCTTGCACACCTTTGGGCACAGGATTTAAAAAAAAAAAAAAAAAAAGAAAAAGAAGGGGGGAAAAAAAATTAAAATAAAGAGCAGTAAGTTCCTTAAGATGTACCTTTTAAAGCAACATGACAAATACACACAGATGTTAGGTTGACACCTTTGTGTTCGTGTGGGGTTGTAATGGAAAAGTTTAGAAGGAAAAGGATAAGGGTTGAAAGCTGGCTAACATGGCAGAGCTGCCCATGGAGTGACCAGGCCATAGGCTGGGAACTGAGATCACAGTTCAGACAACATCCCTTAGGAAAAGGCAGTGGCTGCTCAACCCTCATGTGTCCAACACAGTTGGCTGGTTCATTGCCCACCCCTCGCCCCCAAACAATGCACATAATACTTTTTTCTATTTATATTATTATCTTGTATAGTGTATAATGTGAATGTCCGGGGTTTTTTTTGTGAATGAAAGTCTAAAATCTTTGTAACTTTTATATATGCTTCTGTTTCACCAAAGAAACAAGGTTTTCTGCTATACTGTGACTTGTCTTGTTATTGCATGTCTTCCTGTTTAAATCTATGCAATGTGATTTTTTTCATATGAATACAATTAGACTGTCAGGTACTTCACAATTACCACGGGCCTGGTCAAGTGCCCAGTCAAAGAGTCAGCTGGCTGAACTTTAGTAGGTGCTGGATTTGACTTTATATGAGCAGCTTTAGGGGATATTTTAAGATATACATTGTATGTTTTGAAGTTGATTATTGCTTGTAAAAGTCAAGGCTCTGTTCATAAATATACAGTAATCCACACATCACTTCCTTGTACCAGAAACATACAGAACAGAAAATATATTTTAACACTTTGCAAATTTTCTTCACCATATGTATAAAAACCCCTGCATAGATTTGTTGTTTTCTTGTCTACTTGTTGGATTTAAACAATGTTGTAAGACATTCAAATAACATTGTGTTTGTAGTTTTAATTAGGTTAGATTCAGAGCTTATATCGATTTTTTTTCACCTCCTTCTATTACGCATAATAAAATAAGACTAACAACATTCCTTATTAAAAAAAAACAAACAAACAAAACAACCTAAAAATTCCTGTCACCCGTGCTTGTTTATTTAGACAGAGAATGGCAATCTATTCAGCTTTGGAGACTTTTTCTAATTGTGTTGTAAACCCCAAAGTGTTCCAGTATCAACCCCCTGCAAAAAGCCCACCCTCATGTCACAGAGTTGGCTCTGCTGTGAATCCCGGGCATTACCACCATGAGAGCCATGATTCCTTTACGTAGAACATCTTTGAACTGCAGTCTGTGGAAGTGTATTGGGATTGGAATAGAGACGAGAAAACTAGAGATCTCACAAGGGCCTGGAGTGACAGGACAGGGGGAATGGTTTCTCACTGCCAGAGAGGAGGGTTAGATGGAATATTGAGGAGAACATTCCCTGTGAGGGTGGAGAGGCCCTGGCACAGGTTACTCAGAGAAGCTGTGGCTGCCCCATCCCTGGAAGTAACCAAGGCCAGGTTGGGCGGGGCTTGGAGCAACCCGGGATAGTGGAAGGCATCCCTGCCCGTAGCAGGGAGTGGGACTGGATGATCATAAAGGTCTCTTCCAACCCAAACCATTCAATGATTCCATGATTCAATGACTTGAACACTGATTTTGTATTTTGTGAGCCAATGAAAATCTCTGAGAGTAACAGTTTCTGCTCTGAATGTGTCCCTGTCCCTGTAGATATTGACAGTATTTGACTCCTGGTGTGCACCCCAGGGCATGGGGCTGCACAGGTTCACACCACACAGGGCAGGAATAAGTCAGGCCTACTCTTCTGGGAGAACTTCTCAAATAGCAAGAGGAGGTGCTGGTCAGTGGAAACATTCCTGAATTCCAGCTACACTCAAAAAGATGCACAAACTCTTTGAAACAAGAGAGAAAAAGATAGCTCCCAGATGGCAGAACTCATGGATATACTTTGGTTTCTGTGGGACCTCTTGCCTGAGACATCACAACTCATCAGAGACTGGGGATGGAGTAATAACAATAGGAGGAGACACAAGTCCCAGGAATTGCAGCAGCTGGGCCAACAAGGTGCAGGTGAGCTGGTAAGAGGCTGCCAGCGGAAAGGATGTGCTGCCAAGAGGAGTTTGCAGTCAGAAATTGCTTTGCCAGGGCAGTGGCTGGAAGAACATTGAGGTTCAACCTGTGGCTGTAGTTAAGATCTATGTCTGTGACACATTCTTAGGAGAGACGTCTTCATTTCTGGAGGCAACATCTCTGCTCTGAGCATACGCAGAGGCAGTCCCTGGGCAGTGGGAAGTGAAAATGCAACAGCTGGTGCAAAAAGATGAATGCATTCTTTTTTTCAGAGAAAATATACATCTCTATTACTGATGGTAAGCAGAAACATGTGTAGGACTCTATGAGCACCCTGATTTTCCTGAAAATAAAGTTTGGATAAAGCATGGACAAAAGCTTGAAAGCCACACCAGGCATGGTGGAACCCAGAAGACAGAAACATCACCCAGAAAAAGGTGCATCATTTGAAAACTTCACCAGTAGACCTGGAAGGAAGCTTAAGAGCTTGTAAAGTGCAATTTGTTGGCAAATTTTGTTTTTCATAGCAAATATTTTCAAGTGGGGAAGCCATTGCCTATAACTGCTGCAGAGGCTCTGCTGCTGTGTGAATGCAGATAATGGAACCTTGAGGTGTGTTAGAGAGGAATTTATTGCAAAGGCGGGAGTGGACTCATGACGCCAGAATGCCTCTAGATTGCCAGCTGCCCGGAGCTAGAAGAAATGGATTCAAGATGAGAATGGTCCTGTAGCTTTGATGGTTGGAAGAGTGGAGAAGCTGAAAGGAAGGTAAACACTGATGCATCCTGCATAGATGCCGCAGGATGACAAGCAATTAAAGGCTCCGGAAGTGACATCATGTAGTGATGAGAAATCCATGGCACTAAAAGTCCTTATTAAGACAGGTGGGTAATCAGTTTGGAAAAAGGAATAAGTGGTATAGTTGTCTTCAGTAGCAGGAGAATGGCAGGAGTTTTGGTCTTGTGTTTTTTATAGTCTTTGAGGTGATAATCATACATCTTGTTCCTAAGTGTTTTGGCAGAGGTCACACAAAAAGATCTGCAGCAGACCTGAGAGAGGAATTTGTGTTCACTGAAGACCCTGTTCTTTCACATTAAAAAAAAAAAGAGAAGTGACTCTTCTAAGCATGTAATGGAAGATTTAATTCCAATGGCAGCAGGATCCCAATTTTCTCTCTTCAGGTTAGAACAAACCTTGGGCTCACCCATGTGCTACATCTTTGTCAAAACATATATTCTTAATAAGCTTAGTAAGTCAACAAGATGTTGCTGACTGCTGTTTGCTTGGTGAATGAGGGATCCTTTTGATTTCCTGGAGCCACAATTCTTCCTCCACTGCTGCTTAAACAGTGACAGCTTCCAGATTTGCTGAAATCTTTACCAAGGATTCAAAATCCAGGAATCAAAAGAATTCTTGGATTACGAAGGATCAAAAAATCCTTACCAAGGATCCAAAAATCCAAAATACATGGACTTTTTTAGTGCATGGCAGGGTAACAGACCCTGTGTCTCCCAAAAGTGTATTTCCATGGGAACACATGCTCTGTTAACAAATTGTGTGGATTTTGGTGAATTTCAAAAGAATTATGAGAGGAAAAGTAAAAGAGTATTGATTTGAAAATGGAAAATCAGTCTAGGTTAGCTTTGTATTAGGGAGGAATTTGAATTTATACCAATGAATTTAGACCAACCAGATAGTAATATCTGCAGCAAACACAAACCAGTACAGCAGCTACATATGATACAAACCATACGCTATTCTAATTTTTGATAACCTGGCCTAAATGTGTGTGCACTTTGTATTAGTTTTTGTCTGCTACTGTGGTGACAGGTATTTTATTATTTTTAAAAAGCTACTTCAATCCTTCAAGGCCTTATTTAAGACAGGCCTTTTAGCCTGTGTTTGTACTAGTGGGCTACACTTCCCATTGCTCTCTAGTCCTTGAAAATTGTTAGGAACAGCTGTTTGCATTTGTAAAGCCAAACATTTGAGTTTAAAGTGACAGGCAGTGTGGACACAGGGATTTTTCAAGTTGAAGTGACATTGACATACTAATGGAGTGGAATGACTTCTAAAGATAAGAGCTTTGGATGTCCAGCATCACTTTATGCTGCTCTTGGGAGTGGAGGGGGATATTCTTCCTGAAAAAGAGATTCCAAATATGAAAGCTAAGGAAAAACTTGGAGCTTAGTCTACAAAAGTCTTTCGAGATTGGCAGTGTACTGGATACTAGCTAACACGTGATTGCACAAAGAATAGACACTACTTTTACCTTTTAGGATGTAGTTTTCTAGTTGTATATAGTAAATATTTATTTTTCAGGGATAAAAAAATCAGAGATATGTGTTTTCATAGGTTCAATATAGTGAGTCCAAGGCACAAGTAACAACATCAGAAATAACCTTAGAGGGAGAAAGTATTTTCCAAAGGAGAGATTAGTAAAATCACAGAAATCCATTAACACATTGTTTTATTTTCCTTCACTTTTCTCATCTTCTTAACAAGAATATGGTGCCATCTGCACCTGAAAAACTAGGTCTACCTGATGACTTCTGTGAATTCCTCAAAGCAGAGACACCTCTTTGGATCATGGCCCAAATATATTTTGTGTGATAGCCAATATATGCACGGCTCCAGCTGATCTCACATCACATAAGCAATAATCCTTTCTGGCTGTAAATTTTCAGCTTGTGCTCAGTGGATGTTAAGCACAGATCACAAAAGGGAAACAAGTGAATTTTGTGTAGTAAAAAACTTCTTTCCTTTCTCACTTCTGCTGTATCACTATTTATGTAACCAACAGTCTTAGTAACAGTGAAATGTTATATCTTTACTTTTTATGATATATTTCTTTATAATAGATGTTTTTGAGACCTGTGTATCTTCAGATGTGACAATGGTAATATCCTACCCTAACCATTCACGGTCAAGAGTTAAACCTCCTACCCCAATATAGATCAACAGGTATAATTTGATCTCACCGAGAAGTGTGTTTCTATAATTAATGACCTCCAACTTCCATAAATTAATAAATGTTGACAATTTTTTTTTAATGTAATTGATCATCATCATAGTAAGAAGAATCTCTCCTGGAGTAAAGACAAAGTGCAAATATTCAGTAGCCTTAAATCTGACTTTGTTACAGTGTGAACCTTTGTTCTCAAAACAGGTGAAGTATTTATTTCACACAGATTCAATCCAGAGTAAAAGGAACGTTCCATTCTTAAAACAGGAGAAATCAAGTTCACCTTTCCTCAGTTACATTCATAGAATGATAGAATAACAGAATGGTTTGGGTTGGAAAAGATCTTAAAGCTCATATTGTTACAAACCCTGCAATGGACAGAGACACCTTCCACTCGACCAGGCGGAGAAGGAATCCTTTGCAGTGATTTATAGTAACCTGGTTTTGCAGAGGTAAATAAACACCTTTGAAACCTGGGGCAGAACATGAGTGAATAAATCAGAACTTAATTGTACAGTTGAGAGGAAAGAGGGAGCTTCCTAAATCAAGGGACTGATACCCACTTGAATTTGGATGTGAAATACCCAGTTTCACACCTCTAAGCTGTTTTATGGCAGGTACAGTTAGAGCTTGACCTACCTTCACAGCTTGTTGGGTGGGCACTTACACTTGGTAGAAGTTTTGGAGTCACCTTTGGGAGCTATTCCCATGTTTTTTAGCCTTGGAGCATAACATCACCAAGATCTAATGCAAATCCCTGTATCCCTTTTCCCTCAACCCACTGTTGACATTTTGTGGTGAAGGAAACCCATTTTTCTCTGTTTTGCTCTATTGCTTATGGGAGGTTTAAATTGGATATTAGGAAAAATTTCTTTACTGAAAGGGTGGTCAGGCACTCTCACAGGCTGCCCAGGGCAGTGGTGGAGTCACCATCCCTGAAAGTGTTAAAAAAATATATAGTGTGGCAACCAGGGACATGTTTTAGTGGTGGGCTTGGCAGTGCTGGCTTGAGTTCAATAATCTTAAAGGTAATTTCCAACCAAATTGTCTATTCTATGAAATTATAGAATGCAAGCACACGGAAGCGTTTTATTCAGTCTTTCCTTAACGATGTGGAAAAGCATCAGTTTTAGCACAAACATACAAATATATACTTATCTGTTGCATGAGTGGGTAAAGATGGAGAGCAAGACACTAGAGAAATATTACAAATAAAATCATTATCTAGGATTAAGTTTTGGTGGATATTAGTAAGTTTCCTTCCAAGATCAGCCTCTCCACACTCAAGAATGAGATAAACTCCAAGGAGGATTGGACTACATGGATTTTATTAACGATTATGGGCTTCAACTTCACACGTGTCGAAAATTTAAATCCAGATAGTTATGGCCCAGGGCAAAACAGTTGTGGATGAAACAGCCAGCAATGGGTGACAGTAGCAAAATGGAAATTTTTGCATTTTACAGAACTGTATCTCTCTGCTTAGAGCCTGTCCTGCAGCTGCCTAACATCTGAGATACTGTCACTCAGGGAGTTGGAGGTGAAAAAGCTTTATTTGCTTCCCTGTATTATTTATTTAAAAGTGAAATTGCTTTCTGAAAGTTCAAAAGTGGGAGGAAAAAAGGGAAAACTAATCAGGATTTTTTTTCCCCCAAAATCTCAAAAGCAGAAAAATTACAGAGGAAATATTTTATACCATTAGGGAGAATTCATCACCTCAAAAATTGTTCTTGTTGATGATGGATTCCCTAGTGACTCAGAGACTTTTGGTTGCTGGGGGCTAATCAAGGAAGGGCCAAGTTGTAAGCTGCTTTACAAATTTACAGCAAATATTTTTGGTCAGTAATCATTTATATTGCTGTTCAGCTATTGAAAGATTGCTTTGTGTGGCTACAATGTCAGTTTTATATCATTACTAGTTTTATATAATCTGATCTGACATGAATCAGAGTCAGAAAGAAAAAAAGATGATAGATTACAAAGTAAGTGTATTAATTGCTTATTACATAATAAGCAAGTATAAAAGAAGTAAACAAATATATTCATTGCTTATCAAGCAATGCCAATAAGACATACTTTTATATCATCATTCTAAATGGAAATACCTTCATCCAAGCATCATGAGGAAATGCATGAACATAAAGAACTTGGTCTTACACACTCGCTCTTCATTTAGATTTGGGCTTGTGCAAACTAATTTCCAACGGAAAATGGTTCAGCACACTTGGGATTTGACGCTTTGCTCCAACATTTATTATTGTCACACAGTACCTGATTTTGCAGTATGATTAGCATTAGGCCCAGAGGCAATGTTTGCCAATACAAAGCCAAAGACAACTTAAAAAAACCCCTGTGAAATGTCCATGATTTTCTTCTCTGTGTGTTCAGGAGCGTGTTCAGAATGGCAGGTTTGAAGCTGCAAACCATGACTATCTGCAAGACCAAATTTTCAGGCAGAAAGTATATAATGAGAAAACTCTGTTTGCCACAAGCAGAGGCCAATTTTTGGTTTTTAAGTTACTTACAAGTACACAAGGAATCTCCCCAACTGCTGGACCCCATCTTAGAGAGGACTTTGGGAAAGGAAGAGAGATCCTGCATCACCTGTGTGTCCGCAAATCCTTTATTAACCTCCAGCGCTTGGGTTTTCCAAACACCCTCACAGCCAGATTTTCTACCCATTATTTGCTAATTTTCTATCCTTCTCCCAGGCCTCAGCATTGCATGATACATAGCTCAGAGGACCCTGATGTCATGATGATTGTCTCAGCCTTGTGCTTTGAACTTGTCATATTAAAAAAATTAATTTCTAACCTTGGAAATGCTGGAATGCTAGTAATTCCTTTTTTTGTTTGTTGGTTTGTTTGTTTATTCAGTTTTGGTGGGGTTTTTTGGTTGTTTTTATTTTGTTTCTGGTTTTGTTTTAGGTTTTGTTTGGAAACTAGCAGGCTGAACATTTTTACATTTTGATGAATTCTGTATAGTTGAATGATTGGGGAATCCAATAAAACCCTCAAACATTACAGGGCCTGTGGTGTAAGAGTTGAATCTGATGCCTCCATGGGACATCAAAAAAAAGAGCCTTGCAGGTGATAGACAGGCACAGACACATTCAAAAGTCAATATTGAGACATAAGGTAGTTGTTCTATGTGTTTTTATTAGTAATCTTACGGTGAACTAACTTTGGAAAATCCAGTGCTCTTTGTCATATTTTTCATTGTGACTCCTGTTAAAATTTCTTGAACTGAAAGGAAAAAAAAACATATTTTTTCCTGTACTATTTGAGTCTTCATGGTTGCAATGCATGTCCCTTATAAAAGAAAGAAACACTAATGGGAGTGTTAAAATAAATGTTTTCAGTGAAAATACTGTTTCCCCACCCCTCCGCCCCTTCATGTGTTGGTTACTTCAAGAGAAATCTGGCATTTCTGACCATATTAGGACCAGTTTTAAGATTTAACCTTGAAGTGGGAGGGTGCAATGTTTACCTCCTCTTCAGCAACAAACACTGTGCAGCATATAAAGCTCTCAGCTATTAGCCTGTCCTTGTACAACAATACTCCTGAAACATCAGTTTTATTTCCTTCTTTCCTATGTATTTTACTGAAGAAGCACAAGATCCATTTAAGGGCTGTTTTGTCAAACTTAAAAAGCTTTACAGAAAGCACACACAAAGCCTTTCCCCTTCAGGCATAAAAAGGTAGGTGTGGTTAAGGATTTCAGTAGGTGATTTAAGGGAAAAGGAGGAGAAATGAGTTTCTGTGATGAGTCAACTGAGAGAGATTTATAGAGATTTGTAATTTAACAGATCCTATCTAAGTATTAGTGTCCACTGATGTTGGGGTTGTTATGTTATATTTTTTTAATCATACGGACTGTGGTGGTGGATTTTGAATTAAAATATCAGTGCTTTATAAGCCAAGACTTTCTAAATCAGCTTCCCAGGTATCTGATTCCCTGCTACTCTTCTGGAGTTTTATTCCCTGTGAGTAGCTGAATATGGGCAGAATTATTTTTATGAGCTCTGTGATTAGTTACAGTCCTCTGCAATTCCAGGTTCCTCTCTGATAACTTGATTTGGTTTCTGGCAGCTCCAGGCCAAACCTGTCTCCAGTACTCCACCTGTTGTTTCCAGTTAATGAGAAAAAGTGACTTCATGTGGCCTGTGAATTGGTGTTTTTTTCTGCTTTTTTACAGAGAAAATGTGCTGTGTGGAGTAGGAATATCCTTGGACTTTACAACAGCTTTCTTCAGGGATGTGTAGCCATGGTGCAGTGCAAGTTACTTTTTATGTATGGATGGACTGCAAAAATGTGGTGATATGCAGATTCAAGTCAGACCTCTGCAGTTTGAGGGGAAAAAAGAAAGCACTGCACTCCCAGCAGCTCTTTCTCAGTTTTCCTCTTGTAACAGAGGATTTAAGGGTTTCCATTTTCCCTTTCCCTGTAAAAATGTCATTTTCTCAACCAGATCAGTTAAAGGAATAAAAAATCCTCTACCTTTGCCTTTTGTTACATCCGCTGACAGCCTTGGCGAAAACAGCAAATTTAATCTTAAGCCACAAATACTGTTTTAAATAGAAACTACAAACCACATTTTTAAAAGCATATTTCTTTTTCCTGTCATCCAGTCAACAAGAAAGGCTCCTGAGGATTTTGTATTTTCCCTGATAAAGTTGGGATTCCAAAGAAGTTGCAAAGCTGAGGGTGGGTTTACAACAGTATCAAGAGGATTGAGGGACACAAGTACTGTCCAGCTTTTTTCCTTATAATTCTTTTAGGACCCTCTGAAAAGCCTCTTCTCTGTGCTTTATTTATTTGACCTGTCCGCTGACAAGGATTGAGATTACAAATGTCAGTAACTCTGTAGAGCACTAAAGCTCACTCAGTGCAGTTTATTTCCTTAACTGATTTCTGGTTGTGAACCCACCTCATGTACTACCCAGAGAACACCAGAGAAAGCTCTTTTGTTCATCCTTTAAATGAAATAAACTCGGTTAATTTGTTTCAGGTCCATTACTAGTAATGATCTTGCTAGAACAGACAAAGCAATTTCATACCTGTTATCAAATAGTTGTATCATAACGATGCACCTTCCTTCACCCCCCCAGTGGCACAGTTGGGATGACTTGGATGACTTGGATGATTCCTGGCTCTTTGTCTTTCTTTCCTTTGCGACACACAAGCTTGTCCTTTGAGGAAGTGAACGCTAGATGTCACACAGAGGAGGGTTATTGCGAGAGGAAGCAGCATCCAAGGAGAGATTCTTTTTCTTCCTTTTTTACTTTATTTTCATTTCTTTCAGCAGCAGGTTAACTCGTGATAGACCAGCAGCACTACGAACGTCAGGTGCTATAGAAAATAAAACCAATGCATTTCACAAGTTATTCTAAGGAGAATATAATCTTATATTCCTGTCACAGGACCATCAGCTGAGGTTTGAGCTCTTTCTTTCCAGACCACTAGACTTCAAAGTGACTCTGTTTTAATTTAGTTGTGCTTAGTGTACTGTGAAGAGAGCAGACTGCCATTTGCAGGTGAATACTACTTAAAATTGTGTTTTCAAATATTGGGGATCATCTCCTTTTGCAATTGCAATGTCAATGTGGGGAAATTCAAATTAACCCAAACCTGCACTAGTTCCTTCAGATAAATCGCATACTTTCTCTGTACACAGAGAGCTGCCTGACTCATTTTTGACTGTTCATCTTCTCTTTTCATTAATATCCTCAGTTCTTATACCACATTATGTAACGACTAGAACAGTGAAATTTTGGGTTTGTACATCATTTTTGATAAGTTTTCTTTTTCCTGGATGCAAAGTTCAGTAGTTTTATTAGTTAAAACTTGTTCTTTAAAGCATGAGCCTTAAACTTTCCCCAAATTATGCAGAATTCTACAAATCACATTTGCAATCCTTTCATCATTTTATCTTTGGAGACTTTTTGGGGTAGGGGGACAACTGTGTCTTGTTACATCTATCAACGGTGTCTCTTATTTCTATTAAAATCACTACAGTTGCCCAGCGCCCACTACAGTTTCATCTGCAGTCTGGCTGCTTTTGTTACTGAGTAATCATTCTAAATTATTCATTTATGCCTGGAACACAGAACCCATAGCTTTAAATTCATATACTTTGTTACTCGAATCATCAACAGAGAGATATATATCATATGGTCATGAATTATGTAGAAAATTGTGACTGGAATAGTTAAAACCTTAAACTATCATGACTTTTTGCAGTTAGTTGGTTTCTGGGGGAAGACCGGACTGAAGTGTTGCCTTGTAGGTAGTGTGGTTTAATTACTCAAAGAGGAATACACAATGAAAGAAAGCAAAGCAGAGGAGTTTGTATTTATGTGATGTCTTGTTGGAAGCGTGACACTGTTACACCTTCATTTTCTTGGAATCACAGAACAGCTGAGGATGGAAGGCACCTCTGGAGATCACCCAGTGCAAACCTCCCTGCTCAAAGGCAGAATAAGCTGACCAGGAGTTTTGAGTATGTCCATGTATGGAGACTTTACAGCCTCTCGGGAAACCTGGTGTTTGACCACTCTCACTATAAAATAGTGCTTTCTTTTGCTCAGGTAGGTTTCTGCCAGTGGCTTCCTGTCCTGTTACTGGGCATCACTGGGAGGAGCTGGGGTCTGTTTTCTTTGCTACAGGACTCTGTGTCCATGCATTACAAAGTTTATTCCTGAGTTATGATGTCACATGAAAGGTCTAGGCAATAATGTCTCTTGCCTCAGTGCCCTGCAGAAGTATTTATTTGCCAAGTAATGTCAGCCCTTTAATCAACATAGCCAGTGTGTGATGATACAAGTGCCTGGGAATTGTGCACTGTGTGGAGTGGAATAAAGCTGTCAGTGTGAAAGGGCAGTTGCAGAGTCCAGGGTGGATCAATGGAAGCAGAAGGACATTTCTATTTGGTTTATAGCCAAATGATCTTTCTTGAACGGTCTAAGTTTGGAGAGCTGTACTCTCGCAATTGTCTTCTTCTATGATCACCCAAGATTTTAGTGTTTTGAGTAACATGGAAATTATCTTTTTAATTTTTAGCTAATTCAGTAATTCACTAATTTTAGTTAATTCAGTGACATCTTAAATGAGGCTGATTCAAGTAGTCATAAAGCAAGGAAACAACCCATACACAACCAGCGCTCAAAGGTTATTACAATGTCACCTTGGAGTTAACACTCCATCTACTTGCTCATGGCATTCTGCAGGATTTACCAGTTATTCCTCACCCAAAGACTGGTTTTATTTCTCATCCTGGAAAAGCTGGTCCCCTGAATGCCAGTGATGCCTTAAGCCCCTAATGTTTTTTTATTTTTCTAATTTTTGTAAACCTTATAAGTTTATAAGTAATAGAAGTAGATTTTAAAAGCAGCCCCTTATCTCTCGTCTGTAGCACCCCTTAGTTTACACATTCCTTAACCCTCTTACCCCATTCCATACTCCCCATATCAACCCTACCCCCGTATCCAGTAGAAGATGTTTAGTCTCTTGTCAAGGCAAGCCTGTTCTATTTGGGGAACGCTTGTATCTTGGCCTAAACCACAGGACAGAGTCAAAGAACTGGGTGACTCTGCTCTCTGTACCCCGAAGATGATGAAGGTTGATGAAGAGAGGGTCCCAAAATGAACCCCAGACCCAATTTCAGAGGGTGGACCAGGGGGTGGACCAGGGGGTGGATCAGGCCAAAAGTTACGGGGTGGACACACTTGGGATTGGCCAGATATTGTTATAAATGTAGCATCTCGGGCACAGGGGCGCGTCGTATACCATCAATTGCCTTGGCACGATTAAACCCTTTCCTTATCTCACCCTAATTAACGGCTGCTGGATTTTTTCTTAGCACCAGCAGAGCAGGCGTCACAGTGGTGCTGCTTCTGAGGGAGCTGGGGATGAACTTCCATCACGTAACGAAACTTTCCACAGAGCCATTGGCAGTGGAACCACGACATGGTGGCCACGGGCTCAGGTACCAACAGCAAAGCCTACCAGGGGAGGGCTGTTTTCTCCTGTGGTCCCAACCAGAATCCAGCCTTGGAATGAGCATAGCCACGGAGTGACAGAGTGTTGCTGGGTTAGGAGAGAAACAGCCTTTTCATAAGTTGTTGAGAGCTGGCCAGTGCTCCGACCTGTTCTGTGTGTTTATGTTTGTGCCCAGGTGGGATGGGATCAGCTTGAGGATCGGCTTGGAATTCTATTACTTAGCAAATCTGACTCTCAGTGTGAATAATGGCTTGGTTGTGCTTAGTTTTTTCCATCTTATGCTGAAGAAATTAAAGGACTTTGTTTATTTATTTAGTTGCGTAAAAAAAGTTTCCTTATATCCAGAATTTAAAAAAAAACAAACTAAAATCATGTATTGATTTGGTGAGCTGTCTGGTCACATGATTGAAGCCCCATTTGGGTTTGGAAATCCCTTGATTGAAACCCCATTGTATGCAACCTACTATTAATCAGTACCAAAAAATTGTCCAATTTTAGAAACAAAGCAATTGCTTTCTCTTCTTCCTCTTCTCCAGAGTTATGCTTCAATTATTTTTCTTGACTTCCAGTTATTCATATTTTGATGATATCCTTTTTCTTGGAGGACATATTTTTGCTTCCTTGTTCTCTTCATGTCTTCTTTTTAGCACACCTACCCCCCATCCTTGCCTCAGAATTTGTTTAAACCTCAGTATTGACTTTTTCCTCGGTATGGCAGCAAATTGGACAAGTCAGAAACAAGCCCTAATTTAGAAATAGTGCAATATTTTACCCAAATAAAGCGGTATGAAGGCAGCTTAGAACAAAAATTATCAACAATGGCATCTGTATAGTTTCTTCCGTCAGTGATACAGACCTCTGCAACTTTCACATACGTTCTTATTTCTTCTAAAAACATGTCTCCAAAAAAATATCAAAAGCAGTGCTTGTGTAGAATAAAATATTTCTGTGGAAGGTGAATCAGGATACTTCACTTTATACTGGGTCTGCTGTGAGAAGTGGCTTTTTTGGTGTTTTAGTTTGCAAGAGCAATAAAATCATGAGTCTGTGCTGCATTTCAACAATCCTCATAATCTGCACTCAAAATTGATCAAACAGACAAAGAGTAGGAAATGTGTACTTCTTTGCACACCTTCTGCAAGAGCAATGTCTTTAATGCAATCCAAGTCAGCTTTCCATCTACTTTTCATTGACTGAAGGTTTGGAGTAGTGCTGAGGATCAAACCCAAATTCTGGGCATGCCAAATGCACCAGTGTCCTGGAGACAAAGGTTACTTTTGCTGGATGAAATCTCTTCCAGAGTGAAATTTATTTATCTAAACTTTGTTTACTGTAAAATGGCTGGAAGCTATTTTCATTAGATTCCTTTTGTGTGTGTGTGTGTGTGTTGCTTGGTTTTGGTTTGTTTGGGTTTTTTTTGTAATTTAATTAACACAAGCTCAGTTCCTTTTCCAGTCATGGAGATGGCGGGTCAAAGAGGCAAAATTCAGTTCAAACAGTAAGGAAGTGCATTTATAACTGTTCAAAACTGGACATCATTGTAGAAGTACATGTAGAAGGAAACTCAATCAATGAGGAGCATTGGCTGTTTCTCATTAAAAAGTGGGGGCAGGAGGTGGTGGTGGGGAAGATGTGGCTGTGCTCCTGTGGGCTTCTCTCCCTGGTCACAGTCCTGAGCCTCACACACCAGACTTGTTCTCTGTTGGAAATAGCAGCTTGCGCCACCAATTAGGAGAGATCTGCACAGTCCAAGACCTCTTAGGTTTCACCCTGGAAAAAACCAGGTGCCCTGGGAGATCAGTAGTGTTTCCCCAAACCCTGATGAGCAGATCTCAGCCTTGCACTGTGACCACAGCAGAGGTGCTGTGGGCCACGGCTATTTTCCAGTCCCATCCAGCAGTAAAGAAAACACAGCTTGAAATGCATTGATGGGTCAAAGGATTGAACAAGCAGAGAATTCAATGGAAGATACTCCTGATTACTGCCTGGCAATACTGTGTGGCAGTGGAGCTGGAAGCTCAGCAGCAAAGGGTACTCTCAGGCGTTGTACAAAGTGCTAAACTACAAGACAAGTATTTGGAAAAGACACTTCCACGACTCATGTGGCCACAGCTTGAACTCCAGCTGAGATGCAGACAAAAGTTGCTGATTTCTTGGCAAGAAAGAGTAAGCAGCAGGACTGTCTCTTCAAAAGATGCCAGGTAGTTTGTCTTGAGGTGTCCAGTCAACAAGGCTAAGTCAACATTTAAGATGAAGGGTTTAGCGATCTCTCTTTTCTCCCCTCTTTGGGCCCAAAGTCCTCTTCTGTCTGATTTATGAGTTTCTTCAGGCTTCCGAATGGCCCTTGATCCTCCTTCTGAAATCTGAGATCCAAAGGGCCCTCCTGAAACTTCCCTTTCACACTCAAGTGTAAAAAATCAGTTTCCAAGTTTCCTAGTGGATAATTTGTGCCTACCACCCTTCCATCTGGCCCCCATACATGTTAGCAAAGGAGAGTGGCTATGGATTATTAAACATGTGATAACAAGCCAGATGAAGAAGGGCAAAATTATATGCATTTCACATGTGACACACACAGAAGGTACAGAAATGAGGTGTGTAAGGTGACTCAGCATTTTGTGCTGAATAAAATGCTTGAATTCAGGAAAAAACCATCCAAACTGCCCGCAATAACCACGCTTCTGCATCCCAGGAGATACCATATGGAAAGAGGGAAGATTTGCTGATGGAGTGGCAGGCAGTCACAAAAAAAATCAATCCAAAGTGAAGTGTTCATTGGGTGGCTCCCAATGAAATTTATTGCTTGTTATTTCACTGACAGCTTTCTTCAGAGCCTTCAAAACTCGAGAGAAACTGACAGTGTTTGAAATTTTGCAACAGGAAGTATTAATTTTGTGTGATGTGTTTTGGGGGGTGTTTGCTCTGTATTTTTTGTATATTGGCCCTTGTTATTTTTTTCATTATGTTTGTGCAGATTGAAGCACAACACTGTGACCTAACCTGGAAATATTTCCTGATGCTTTTGGCAGGGGAGGAAATGGTTGCTGTGGCAGTACTGGAGTATGTACTGTGTTGCAGACATCCCTCAACTTCTTAAAGAGGTCTTTTTCCTGAGTTTTGAATGGATTATTTCAGGTCAGGACAGGGGAAATATCCTTTCAGGAAAATCTATATGATGCTGGGGGACTTAGTGAAGAATCTTTCTGGATCCCCATGTCTTTCCCAGGGGCAAGGTGAGGGAGGGGACCAGGACAGGACCTGGAGTCCTTTCAAATTCATGGCCATAAAATACCAAAGAAACCTGGGACTGCAAGGCTTTCGGAAAGTCCTTGGCCACACACCATTACACCTTGAGGATATTTGTAATTAAAGCAGCAACCTAGACTCTGAGTTGTGACTTCTAAAGAGTTTAAAGGACTTAGACAATAAACCATCTTGTTTTACATCATCAGGACAAACTTAGGAGATGTGGCAGTAACTTGACAGCTAGTGTCCTTTGTCCTCTGCATGTGAGTTCACTGACTGGACCAGTCAGACACATCCATTTTGAGGCTGTGAGTACGAAAAAAGAGCAGGTGAAACCTGGAAGTGTGACCAACATGAGACTTGTTCAAAACAAATACCACTTCTGCTTCAAAGGTCTTGAATTTTTTTCTTAGGTAAATTTATTACAATGTCTTTGCAGGCCCTGTCAGCAGTGCTGTTAACAGAGTACAAGGCGTTTAAACATTTAAAAAAGAGATTCCAACCTTCTCAGGACAGTGGTTTGGCTTTATCTCCCAAACTCTTGATGTGCTGATCAGAAGGAGAACATCAATTTCTTTACCTTATTTTGTTCTTCAGTCACTTGATAGAAGATAAGACACATGAATGCAATTGATTTGATGGTATGAGTAATAGGAATCTGCTGAATTTCCAAGGCTTCAAATTTTCTTCCACAAATGGGTGGTCTTTGCTACCTTCCTTGGACAGGTGCCCAATTCCTAAATGCTGCTGCATTTTTTGCAGGTGGCATCGCAGCAGCTGTTACTTCAGAATCAAGAGCTCTGTAGTTTTTGACTCAAAGATGTAAAAAGTGAAAGATTCCTTGGCTTTCCCTCTCATTCTCTTTGTTACAATCCCTGAGATGACTTGCACTGCCCTTTTTTCATCAAGTGATCTACTGAGCTGAAACATTCAGCCAAATGCAGGTGTCAACAAAAACTGAGCCACACACACAGCGCAGTGAATCATTTGGGGTTCAGCTGAGACCTTGGTACATATGTGGTTGCCCCGCACAATGACATGTTTTGCTGTTGTTTGTGCTCAAGGTTCCTCACACTCTATGTCAGATATCTGACAGTGATGTGTGTCACACCCTATGTCTAAATAAAAATATTTAGAGGACTCACAGTGTTTTGTGTAAGGTAAATCCAAACTAACCAGGCGCCGGGAAGCACCTCTGTTCATTCACAAAGGAACCAAACTTGCGGACTGGATGCACCAGGGCAAGGAAATTCTGTTTTACTGCATTGAATTTGCCTTTAGGGATGTTGTTGTGCAAACTGCTGACAAGTTACCCTGGATTGTTCAGTTTTTAAATTTTGTGTTTGTTTTCTGCACTCTGGCTGAAAAAAGGAGAGTCCAGCCAGGCAATTGCAAGTCAACAGTGATGCCAAAGCCTGGCCGTACTGCACAAGACAAGGTTGTGCAAGATCTCTGAGTGAGTGTGGGGTGGTGGGCCCTCAGAGACAAAGATACAGCACTTTGTGGGGGCACAGCTCATTTGGGATTGGTTCATTAGCAGGATGCTCCATCACAGCCAATGAGCTCTGTCTCTCTTCAGGACCAGCCCTCCTAGCACGAGGCTGTGCTGATCCACAAGGATATTTCTGCGCAAAATTATGCCCATTGTGCAGGAAAAATATGACCTTGAATAATCACATGGAAATATTTGGCTGTGTTTGTTTCTAATTTGAGGTAAAATTATTAAATTTGACATAAGGACAAGTTGGTGACAAATGGCCATTGTAAAATTAGCTGTGAGGGTACCTCAGCTGTGCTCCCCATGCTGTGAAATGCATGCTTTTGTTGTCCCTTTCCTCCTCCCTCTTCTCCTTGGTAAAGGCCTGGACATTGCTCAACCCCCCTGTGCAGTCTAGAGCACAAACCTCTGCATGAGCACGCTCCAGCAGGGAAATGAGGAACATCCTCTGCAGCCAGGGGAGATAAATATGCGTACACTCACTTCCCAGTCCTTCCAAGGCTGTTCAAGAATCAGCATAACAAATCTGGAGATGCCATCAAGGAGATAAGTTTGTAGTAAACATATACTTCTTAATGGACTGGAGAAGTTAGGGGCATCCTTTCCCCCCCTTATGACAAATGCCCAAAATGGGAAGGAGGGGAGTGAGAAATTTGGAGTTTGAAAAGTTTAATTATTCCTGAAAACAGGAATAGCTTTTTTATTTCTTGTGGGGGTTTATTTGTTTGTTTGTTTTGATTGGTTTGGGGGTTTTTGTTTTGTTTTATTTCGTTTTGTTTTTAATGAAACAAGCTGACTTATGGGCCTTCACCCCCATCCCAACCTGGACTCTTTTTTTTTTTTCCCCTTTCTGACTGTGCCAGCTCAGGTTTTCTCTGTACAGCAGGACACCTGAGGTAGGTAGAAAAAGAAATGTCATTGCAAAGAAACACCTATTCCCAAACTGCCCATACTAGGAATGGCAACATGGATGCAGCTTGGGTGAATTAGGTTTTATTTTAGAACTTTTAGGACAGTAATGAAGCTGGCTGTTTGTTCTAATGTTGTCACTTTACCCTGCAGACCTTACTTGTCATTGAGGCCCTTTCTTCTTGCCCAGTCCTGACAGATTTCTACTGTATTTTGCCTTTGGTCCTTGTGGATACCAGACAGGGCTGGAAAGCTCCAGAGCTGGTCAGAAAAATGTCAGCTGAGAAATACCCAATTCCTTCGTGAAGGCCACTAGGGCCAGGGGACTCTTTTCCATCCAGAATGGACAGTTTCCATTATCATCCTTGTAGAATTTGGACTCCACAAAACTGTAAATTTCACCTAGTGACTTCCAATTATTTGTGAAGTCAACCCAATGTGATGCTTTAAAATTAAAGAAAGTAAAGGGTAAAACAGGTTTAAGAGTTAAGTATGGAGACAGAAATGTCAGGATCCTGAAGTCCCCAGAGCTCAAGTGAAAATATGTGCAAAGCTGGCCTCTGGTTTCTCCTCTCCTACCAGAAAAGATACTTAGTCCAGTGGCCCCTAATGATGAGTTCTCACTCCCTGTGTTCTTCTGAGAAATCAGAGAGAAACAGGCAAAAAGGAATCCCTGTAGCATGTTACCGAATCAGCCTATTTTATTTTTACAGTGTGGAAACATCATTGAAAAGCATTTCTCTTTTAATTGATTGGAGTAGTGTTTTCCTCATGTCTATATCCGACTTTCTGAGCAGAAGACATACTTTTACAGACAGCTGTACATTGAAACTTAGGGGAAAAAAAGTAAAAATTAAGGGATCACAGAAAATGTTTTCTCCCTTTGCTTCTAAAAAATATAATATTTTCTGTATTTTTTGATTTTGGCAAAGACTGCCGTGGATGCCAGCCAGAAAGTCAGTAAAATACAGTCAAAGACTGCCCTTGTCCAAATGTTTGAAATGGACTACCAAAAATGCATCATTTTTTCCAACATTTTTGTTGGGTGGAGTGTGGAAGGTGATTCCCCCTTCACATCCTTACATAAATATTTGTACAGAACAGCTTTAGCTGAACCTGAAGGGAAAATTCTGAGAGTGCTTCAGAAAGCCTGTGGCAGGAAATAAAAACTTGAAACAATTTCCATTAAACTGTTGGCTCTGAACACCATGTCATGGGCTTGGCATACATGGTGGGTTTTGAGTCAAACAAATAGCCCTACAGAAAACCCTGAAGTTTTTTGATTACATCTTCACAAACTGTCTCTGTTACTCACCAGCCACTGGAAAAGGAGAGGAGGAAATGCTTTACTCCCTCGGGAGAGCACATTAAATAAGTCTGCTGTCCTTTTCTACCTTCTCACTGAAAAGCAGAAGAATAGTGAAAAGACACCCTATCTGAGGGGGAAAAAATACATAGCATCACAGACACAAAGGGAATATATGAGGGATCATAGAACAAGCACTTGTTTTAAAAATAAAGAGGTCTTTTGTAAGAGGATTAAAGGTTTGGGTTTGCTGCAGATGGACCAGCTCTTGGCAGTGCTGTCCCCTCCTAACTCAGCAAAGGGAAAAACCAGGAACGGGTCTAAATTGGGTACTTGGGGAACAGTGCTGAGCTGAGCACTGGATTTAGACCTGTACCTGATTTTCCCCGTGCTCGTTTAGGTTAAAAGTCATGATTATCCTGTGACCCATCCCCAAGTGCCTCATCCCCAAGTGCCTCAATTAGAGATTTCACTGCTTTGTAAACACACAGCTGAGGTTGGCAAACACTCTCTGCTGGCCTCCCTACCCCGGATTTACCCTACTTAAACTCCACATGGGTGGACCAGCATTGCTATTATTTCCTCTCTTTGGGTCAGGTACCTGCCCAGCATCACAGGCCCAGATTTTACCTGCCCTCCTGCTGCAGGTAACCCTCGAGACTCCACTCTCCTTTCCTAGTGCCCCACTCACCCTGTCACAAACACAGAAAGTCAAGAAAAGACTGATTTTTGCAAGAAAGTGGAGGTGTCCTATAGGACCTTTCCAGTTTAATTTGTAAGTGATCGCAGCTGATTGCCTGGCTACCTACTTAAACTGATTTTCTCCCAACTTGAAAATGAGAACACAAAGCCAATGCATTTTAACCTGAAAGTGAGCAGAGGCATCCTTTAAAAACAGTGAAATTTGTCTTTGTTGTGCAAGGAAACTTGCATTTCTCTGTATTACCATGAGTATGATGTCTTCACAGTGACTTGCCAGGAGCTGCTCCTGGTTAAGCTCCTGAGACATAAAGGAATTACTAAGGAGTAAAGGAATAAAGGCATATCTTCTCACTCTATCATCATCATTACAACTGATGTCACTATTTTGATGGTGGTTCTATAAGGTAGACACATCACTGAAGAGTTTGGCCAAAAGCTTTGTAAGTGCAGGCCAGAGGCAAATTGGATTTAAAATATTATTTTATGTATTTAATACAATGCCAAGAATTTTAATGCTTTAGACAATTAAAGAAAAACTGTAGGAAAAGGTCTAACAAAACCCACAGCTTTATGATATGAGAGGTGTTGGTTTCCACCAGTCTGGGACGTTTCTCCTAATTCTCCTTCTCTACCCAGTTGGTTTTGGATGACTGGGAAGGATTGGGCAACACCAACCTCTCTCCAAATTCCCTGCTCCCCCTAACCTGTAGGAAAGTACCACTTTGCAGTTATCTTGCTTGCTCTCCCTATTAGGAAACCGCAGTTCAGCGTATCTGTCACCAGTCAGCCCCTAATTGCTCTGTGTAATTAACCAATTAGCGGCTGTCAGCGAGCCCTAAAGCATCTGTCCCTATCTGTGCTCTCTGTGAGCTACAACAGCACTGGGATGTTCGTAATGTTATCGCGAAAGGAGGCAGCATCTTTTGTTTTGTTTGAAGGTCTCTGTTCAGCTTCTCTGTGCAGACTGAGAGTCTGCACTGCCACGAAACAACACATGAAACAATGTCCCTCACCGTGGCTCCTGGAAACAGACTGAAATGCAATGCCAGCCTGGAAGAGTTGAACTTTTTTTTGTTGTTGTTGTGGGTTTTTTGTTTGTTTGTTGGTTGGTTTTTTTGTTTGTTTGGTTTTTTGTTGGTTTTTTTTTATTTTTTTTTTTATTTAGTTCATTAAAATTACTTTTTGAGGACTTAACATCATGAATACTTTTCTGGCTCAAAAAAATCAGTGATGCATCCAGGACCCAAAGGATTCTCTAATAGGAGTGACTGGGGAGAAAAGTGTGACTCTGCGGTTATTACTGGACAACTGGGCAGTGAAATGTGACCGTCACAATGTCTCTCAGGTTCATCTGCTGACTTTCTCCAACCTGGGTGGCCACTTCCTTGGTTGCATCAATGTTTAAAAGTGTGAGTAATTTGTGCAGGAATACAGTTTGGTGGGGCAGACATACCTCAGAGTCCTTGCCCTTGAGTTTCTTTTGTTTCCCTCAGTAAGTTAGGTCAGCTTCAGGGAAAGAAACAATTAAATATACACACTGCTTTACATTTTTAATGTTTATAAATAGGTGTTTACCAAACGGACAGAGAGTCTTTAAACACCAGAGCAAAAGTTACAGGTTTAAGACAAATCATTGCAACAAGTTTTTACTAAAGACTTCCCATTAATAAACCATTATTTTGCATTTGGGAAATGTGGAGGATTTATTAATGTGGACTTTTGGTCCCTGCCATGATGGAAATATTCTGCAGTGCTGCTCAGATACTTGATCTCAGAATTCTCGTTCATAAATCTAAGTCACATTTCCTGGATATAATTTTTAGTCTGCTAAATATGATTTAGGCAAAGACTTTTATGAAAGTACTTATGTTTTAGGATGCAGCTTAAATGGACTACTGTCAAAGTCGGGCTGAAATAATTGCCTAATTTGTAATGGAAATGAAGTTTAAAAAGCTATGGGAGAGTAGATATGAATTGCTGATTGGCCATGGCCTTCTCTTCCATCTGGAAAACGTTCCCTTGGCCTTTTGTCCAAGTACAATGGCTGGGCAGAGAGCCCCAGCACTAGCAATATGTGCATGCATGAATGTGCCCATCCTTCTCTACCCTTGTCCCCTCAGTGCAGAGTGACTGTCCCTCTGACTCTTTGCTCCCTTTTTCTTGGCAGAAGATTTTTAGGAAAAAAAAACCAGAAAAATTAAGTTACCTCTTAGCACTAAACCAGGTGATGGAGCTTTTCGCTGGGCTGAATGGCTTGTTCTCTCTCTCAGATAAGGTTTTTTAAAATTTATTGTCCTATGGCCATGAGGTGTTGAAAAAATTTAGGATAGGGAAATACTTCATCCTCGCTGCTCGTTGCAACTCCATTTGCTTTAGTTGTATTTTAAGTAAAACCATAATTTATATGTATTCAAACCTAATACATAGGTTTATGTTGGATATTTTATCTAATTTTTTTGTTAATGAAGCTAAGAGCTTTTCTCTTCAGCATTTGATAACTGATGTGTTTCTTGCTCTACCATATGTGTAATAATAAATCCAAATAAAATAAAATAAAGGTTTTTAAAAAATCTACTGGTCTGTAAGAAATAAAAATTTCCCCCCTAACAGCCTGATTGAATTCCATGTACAGTTAACCTTACATGATTGATTACTGCATTACTACTGCAGCTTACACAGACCCAAGCAAAGCCTTTTTAAAGACTTTGTCATAGGCTTGGCTGAAAAGGATCAAAATAGTTTATTTTCTGGATCAATGCAGAAACTTTAGTCTTGTAAAATGCATTGGGAGGATGAACACCTCTATAAGTAACGTTAATTGCGATTAAGAATTATTGTAAAGAAGTCCTATGAGTGTTCTTTTTTCTGCAGAGCATTTATTTTTTTTGTTTAGGATTTAATTACAAATCATTTTCCTTTTTCAATAGAAGATAGCAACTTATGCTATTTTTTTAAATTTATGAATGTAGATGCCAATTTTTCTGCAAGTATTCAGCCTTGAAGGTCATGTTTTAAAAAAATGGGAAAGACAGTTTTTCCTGGTGCAATCCATGATGCACTCCTTTTATGATAACCATTCTTGAGACAATTTGATGTTTGGAGAAGCTGTGGGAATTGAAGACCTTTTTCATACCTCTGTGTTTTTTTGAGGATATGGTTGTGCATTAGGATGTTACCTCTTGGTGTAATAAAGTTGAAGATATTACTATAGAATGTAGATGCCGAGAAATGAGAAGAAGGGTTAAAAATACCCCAGATGTTAGTTTTGTGCTGAGTATTGCACTTTTCCAGAGTTAAATATCCCAAAAAAACACCCCTGAGGCAAGATGATGCAGAACAGCTCAGCTATACCTGATTGCAGCCAGTAACAGCATAAAATATCAAGTGGCTTTGCCCAAAAGCAACATTCAGTGCATGCTGATAACGCTGTGCTGCATTGATCACCAAACAAAGAAATGTATTGTTGGCTTCCTGTGATGGATGGACAGAAACCAGATCACCTGGATCTTTTAGAGCTGATTAGGTTGTAATAATGAATTGATGAAAACAGTGTGATTGCAGTTTGGTGTTGTTGGGTTGGGACACTGACAAGCCTGAAAGCTACTCTCAAACCTGTTATAGGGTTTTTCTCATAAAGCTGAATTTTATTTTGGACCCCAAAACAAAAATCCACACTATAGATGTGGTTCAAAGGTGTCTGAAGGCTTTAGCAGTCGTTCAGGATCCCCTTCCTGGATGGGATGCATTTGATTTCCACCTCACCCTGAACTTCAAATTTGGTTTCTTCCAAAGGGAACCCAAATCACACCCACCAAAACTATCAAATAAAACAGGCCAGAAGGCAAGAAGTGGAGGTGATCAGAAGATACACTTCATAACCTTCAATTAGTAGCAGTGGTTTTCTTAATTTACATGTGTGGTTGACCTCAGCCTGTGTGCACAGCATTTAAACTGTCATCTAAATAAAGAAATCACTCTTATTTTTGTAATATTCACAAGTTTAGAAACACTTGTTTAAGTTCAAGGAAGAGCTAAGCAGGGTCAAGTGATCAGTTTAAGTGTTTTTTCCACTAGAGACCATAAATAATATAAATATGAAAGTCAACATGACAGAAATGTTGTTGGGTTCTTCCTGTCATCATCTCCCTCTGGCTTTTGTGTGGTATGGTTTTCTTGTTTCTGGTGAAAACAAACACTAACAAAGAACTAAAACACCATAAAGAACATCCTTGAAAGTCAGGAAAGGGAACAGTCACTTATGGGTCATATTTGGTAACACAGAATATAAATTTATGCTGTGATTTTTTTTAATTAATGGTAGACATGGATTCAAAAGCCAGTTTTGGTGAAAGAAGACTTCTCAATTTGTCTATCTTGTATTTGTGTCGGAAGCAAAATCTTTTAAACCTGATATCTTTATACATAAAAGAAAACAAGAAATTTGATTTTCATCTATCCATTAAAGAAATCAGAATGAAATTAAGCAGAAAGCCAATAGCATCATGCATGGAAGCACAATGAACATGAGTGTAGGAAGGAAGGAGCTGAAGTGCCTTACAATGCATCTTTAAAGTTAAGAATAAAACCCAGATTGTTCTTATTCAAACAGTATCAAGACATGCCATTTTGGGTTTGTTTGGTGTCATTTAAAAAATAAAAAGTTTGAATCCATTAAATACCCACTGGACACACTGGAAAATATGCCAGTGCATAATACATTAGCTGAGGCCCCTATTAGGGCTGTTATTATTAGAAAAAACAATTGCTTGCCTCTGGCACAATATTGAAGGAATAGATGGGCTTTACTCTATTGTGGCTTCATGGATTGAGGCATTGAGACATTCTCAGTTAAAAAAAAATAAAAAGGGAAAAAGACTCAAAAGATTTTAATGAGAATTTCCAATTCTAGATTGAGGCTTAGCAAAGAAGAAGAAGAAGAAATTCCTTCCAAACCCTTGGTTTATTGTAAATCTGTTGGGGTTTTTTTATATTATATATTTAGACCTGTGTCTTGGTGATTATTAGGCAAAATACAACAAACCCTTTTTCTTCTTAAAGAAATTTCCAGGACATCCCTGTTTTAAAGGGACCATCTCTATTCCTGGCATGGGAAGAAGAGTAATTATTTTTCAGTAGTTGTTATTAATTTTCAGCAGTAATTACTTTTCATCAGTTCACCTTGACTTTCTTTTAAAACTAATATGGTTTGTGTGTGTTTGGGGGTGGTGGTTTTGTTTTGAGGTGGTTTTTGTTAATTTTGGGGTTTTTTGTTATTATTTTTAATTTGCAACCCCGGGAAATCTTGTCTTTTTTATATAGCATACTACCTGGAATTGCAATTTTACTGCTCCATAGAATATTTGTTCATCATTTGTAATTGAAAAAGGTAGAAAATGGCTCAAAAATGTGTAAGAATCAACTTAAAACCTACAAGAAGAACAACTTTTTTGTTGAACAGAAAGCTGCTGGTATCATTCTTGATTAAATGAGTGAATGGTTAAAGAAGATGGCAGATATTACTTCATTTGCTAAGAATTTAGGTGAAAATGTACACATTTCTGGCTTTGAGGTAGTTCCATCAATTCTTACATCCAGCCACTTCCAGGCATGGCAACAGTGACTCTGTTTTGAATAGTGAGATGTCATTGAATGGAAGCTGCTACTATTAATTAAAATCGTAATTATTGAGTGACTGTTTTTGAGAGGCAGTTTTAGTAATGTTGTGAAGTGAAAATCGTAATAGTTTTGAGAATTGTTTTAACTAAATTGCTGGAAAATGAAGGTTGTTCTTCTCAACCATGTATTAATGATAACACGCATTTCCCTTATTCTGAGTGACAAATTTTACAAAGCTCTTTTTCCCCTGTTTTTAAGCATGGCCAATACATGGAAGCCTTCTGGAATATTAGTATTTCCCAGTGAAGTGACGCAGTGCAAATAATTTTCTGGGTTAACTATCTGGCACAGATCAATAAAAGAATGAAGAAAAAATGTGATCTAAGAAGCCCAAAAGTTGACCCAGGGCTTTGAATAATTAATTCTTTGCTTGACACTGGAAATCTTTCTTGTTTCACATTACAAAGAGTGATTTTTGTTGGGTTTCAATTTCCAGGTCTGGAAGGTTATAATAAATTTTCCCATGCATGAAACACTGTTCTACATCCAATTTCCAGTGATGCATATACAGTGTAACATCAGCCATAACAGTAAAAATAATAATTAAAAAAAATGCCTTCCTTACTTATGCTTTATTTTGTTTTAGAAGATGGCAGAGAACACAAAGAAGAAATTGGTACTTGCATTTCTATTTTAAAAATGCTTCAAAGAAGCCTAAACCAAAGGATTTGGAACATATATCTCTTTATTTTCTTTGTAAATCATATTCATAGAGTTGTCTTCCCCCCCTCCATCCCCCTTACTCTTGTAATTATATTGTTTACTATGGCAAGGTAGAAGAATGGTCAGTCAATAAGGCGAAATCATCACACAGAAAAGAACAACATGATTTAATTGTTGTTAATTCATGGGTATTAAAATTTTGATACATTTAGAAATAAAAGATAATGACAGAGAACATGATACTAACGATATTCTCTCATTAACATAAAATAGCACAGACTTTTATCCAGTCCTTAAGCTGCTTTCTGAAGTTCTTGTTCAAGCACCTAGCTAGCTTAGTCCAAAATAAGAAAAACATCCTGACATTTGACATTACAAAAGGAAATGGAGTCAGTAGTTGTAAAAAATAAATATAACTCATGTCTTTTTTTTTGTCCATGTGTGCCCGTTTCTCAGGTAATCATATACATTTTTATTGTTTTTATACCTGCTTACATTACTAATTATTTTTTCATGCTTATTTTTTCCTCATACAAACACATTTTCATCAAATTATCCAATTAGCCTTATGTGTTATAACGATATGTAATCCTGTATACCAACACACAGACCTAAACCTAGCCTAGTCTGGTCCCAAATTAGAACTACTGAGCTCCTCCTAAGCAACATGGTGTGAGTTCACAAGCTCTGACTCCGTACACAGACACGTGATTCCTACAAGCAACATCTTCTGACGCGGACTTTACAGGCTTTAGATAAAATAAAATTGGCCATTTCTGTGATCACACACACACCAGCTCAGCGCCTCTCTGCAGACCTAAACCGTTGTGCTGCCAAGCTGGGGAGGGATCACCTGGGTGGTACAGAGCCTGCTCAGCCACCGGCCTGGGGTTTATTGGGGGGGTGCACAAAACAAGGATAAGTTTTGAGGGGGATGCTATGCGTGGGGCCGTCTCAGCGGCAGCCCCGGGAAGGCGTGGACACAGAAAGCATTAAGCTAGCGCAAGCCTGAGATTGCTGTGATTTTAGGACCTGACCAGCCATCTCCAGAGCGTTGCAGAGTTTGTTGAAAGGCTGAAACTGCCTTTCCCGCAGTGCCTTTGGTCTAGCAGTGAGGGCACTTCAGCCCTCACTAAGGGAGTTGAGTGTTTATATTTAATTTTACTTATTTTTTTTTTTTTAAATGCAGGCAAAATATAATCCCCAGTCCTGCTAAAAAAAAAAAAAAAAAAAGGATGTGTCTGGGTGAAAAACCCTGCAAGGGTTTTCCCTGGAGAGGTAAAAAAAATAAGAAAAAAAAAAATTTCATGAGGGTCTCTTCAACTCTGTGCAATAAGAAAACCATGCAGCCTCCTCCAGACCTAGCAGGACTTTGGGGAAGATAGAGCCAGCTGCAGAAGGCTTCCCTCTTTACAACAACTCTGGATCTAGCTGGGGTAAGTACTGGGACATTCCCTACAGCTTTTCCCATTCCACAACTGCCCTGTCCAAGCTTCAGAAAAGAACTATGAAATAGTCTGTGTCTTTTTTCCAGTTCTCTGAAGGTTGGATGTGGGAATAACATGTATTCCTCATGGCCATGGTCCACTCCTGCAAATCCCATTCCTTATCCTAGTTGGATATTTGACATTTCTCTGTCCATTTCCATTTGTTTCCCCAAAGGGTTCAGAAAAGGTTCTGAATGGCCTGAGAAAATGTGTGAAATGAACATTGATTTAAAAAATGGCTGTTCAAAAAAAGATTACATGGTTTTGGGGGCTTAACCTATCGTAAGTCTCTATTTATAGCTAAAGGACAGTGTTTCAAGGCAATCCAATTCTTAGTAGATTACAAAAATTGGGGGTTTGGCACTCAGATTGCTCCTTCTGTACAATGTGAGGAAATATCCACAGAGGATGCAAATGTCCTCAGAAGGATGGAAATTTGCCTCTGAGCTTGATAGGGATGAACTCCAATAAAGTGTCTCTTGCTCTATGGCCCCTTTCCATATGTTGCTCCTGGTTAGTTCAGAGAGTTTTAAAACAGGACCACAACTACTCTGGGAAAGAGATTTATTTGCTCACGTCCATGGGAAAATAACTACACCAAACCATTCATGGCAGCATACAGGTTGTGTCCTACTTGGATAAATACCACTATATTCTCATTTAATTATGGAAACAATGGGCAGCTATAAAACTTTGCGTGGATACAAATGTTGGTCCTCTGAAATCTTCATAGTCAGCAAGCATAGAGTAGGAAAAGAGTTCTCCATTTTTAAGTGGCAGAACCAATACTGGATAGAGAACACCAAAAACTGCTTAAGAGATTTACCCAACACCAAGACACTTTCAGTCAGTGGCCTCTTTGTTGTTTTCTTTTTTTTTTTTTGGATATCCAGCTTGAGACACCATAAGTGGAGTAAATTTTCAGAAAGCCTTGAGCACCTACTCTCTGAAAAACTGGTTGCCTTAAGGTATCTGAAGATGAGCACCAAGAATTGCTGCATTGAAAAATAGGTTTGCATTAGAAATCCAAATTCCCTCAAACTGGTATTTAGGGAGGACCTAGTACTTTAGGCAGCTCTGAAAATCCTAGGCACCATGCACAGTGAGTGTTTATCTCTGACACTGGCAGATATAGGTAAACAACTTCCTCCACTGCAGATTTAGTGAAAAGAAGCATTTCAATAGTTTTATTTTTCATTAACTCTAAGGAGGACTAACTAAATAATTCAGGACTAGTAATATTATTTTTATTTTTCATTGGTAGTTTAAAAAACAAATGTACTCTTCAGATAGAAATAAGGTGTGAGAAAATGAAGTGTTTCTCTTCTAAAACTTGATGTCTGGTTTCAGGTTTTATTTGAAAGTCTTGGTTCCAGACTTCTTAAATATTTGTTTTCTAATTTTGATTTCTTGTGACATGTAAATAACTAAGAAATATTAAATATTGTAATGTTCTTCCATTAAGACAATAACATTTCAAAGGTTAATGTAAAATCAAGCTGCTAAAGTTTACAATTTCTCTGTCCAGCAGTTCATTTATACAACTGCCCTGAGTAAATGCTATTACGCTGCTTAGCAAATGGCCTTTAAGAGTTTAAAAATAGCTCAGTAAAGCTACTCAAAGGTAATACAACACTTCTCAGGCATCTTTAATTGAAGTTAAGAACAAAACAGGGTTTTCTTATTAGTTATTATTCACTCATTTATTTATATACAACAAAACCACAATTGAAATGTTCAGGAGAACTAATTGTGCTTCTTCCTATATATGGGACCACGAGCTTATTTTTCAGAAAGGCAAGATTTTAAATTGTAAAACTAGTCCTATTTTGGTGGACTGTTTTAGCTGCTTTTGTTATACTCTTTGTTGTTCCCATGTGAACCATTGAAAACAGTTATTTGCTAAGGTATATTTTTGTGAGGTTTCTTTGAGAAACCTCACTGATCCCCTTTTAAAAAAAGATTATCTTACGTTAAAATTCCTGATATAATCAATTTGCAGTGTTTCTCAAACTGGTACAAATATGTAAAATCTGTGCTTTTAAAAGCTTCTGCTTTGAGTAGCCTTACACTCCATAGTTGTGCCCTAGCAATTGTTCAAGCTCTATTGCATGCCCCATTCACAAAAAAAAAAAGAAATTTTGGGATGACGTAGCTGTAAAGAACTTGAATTTAAAAGTTCCTTACCTAGAGCTTCCATTAAATTATATTAATTTAAAATATCTATGAAATGATAATTTTACAAAAACACTAAAATTAAAAAAAAAATCAACAAACAAAAAAAACAAATAAACCAAAAAACAAACAAAAAACCAAACTAAATAACCAAATGGATTATTGGGTTGGGTTTATGAAAACAACTCTTTACAGTAAGTAAAAGAGGTTTATCACAGTTTTGGCAAACTTGCATGAGTTCATACCGAAGAAGAAAAATCTTTCAAACATATTCTCGACGACTTTTTAAAGACTTTTCCATGCTCTAGGGGTTTTTATATCTCTCAGTTGTAGGCTCTGAAGCAGTAGACCCCGTACAGCTTGTGTTTCTTGTCAGGGAAGCCGACTAAGCGCACGGCAGCCTCGCTGGGGCTGCAGCGCTTGCGGGGCCGGGAGATGGGGTAGCGCACACTGCCATCTGCCAGCCAACCCGCATCGCACCGGTCGTACCCCAGCAGCTTCCAGGCGGCAAAGATCTGCCCCACCTTGGCGATCTGGGCCCCATCCTTCAGGCACGCCTGCACCGCCTCGTCGTAAGTCAGCTTGATCGGGTGGATCAGGTAGTAAAAACGGCCTGGCAGGGGGAAAGAAGGGAAAGAGATGATGCCACGATACAGCATAGGGCTCCTACAATTTTATAACACTAATTAATTATCATATCTAATGGATATATCCAGTCCGATAATTGTCTGCCCCTAGAACCTCCCTTAGGTCTGCCCCTCCCTGGAATCAAGCCGGAGGTCTCAAGACCCTTTCCTTCTCCACCATCATCATCTTCAGTCTTCCTTGGATCTTCTCCAAGCTTTCCAAGCCTTCTAGGTTGCTTTAACTACAATGATATCTTATTATGTCCATGTATTATGTACATGTCTGTTCCCAGACAAGATGTACTCACTAAAATCTTTTTCCTTGAAAAGAATGTTAAACAAAAACTTGAAGAATTTTGAGAATTTGGCACAAAGCTTGAGAAAAGGTGTTTAGTAGCTGTTAACCGCTATTTTAAAGTGTTAGAAACTATAATACAACTACATTAAAAATCTATATGCTACAAATCTTAATAATCTTAAGGCTTTATTATTAGAGCTGTTGGTGGTGCGAAGGTTGGACTTGGTGATCTCAATGAGTCTTAATGAGTTAATGAGTCAATGACTCAATGATTCTGATGTCTGGGTTTAGAGATGTAACAAGAACTAATGTTTTTTGCAACAGAATGTACCATGGAAAATTATGTATAGCTGAGACAAGTGATTTAAAGAAACCAGCCAAGCAAAGTAAAGAAACAATGAAGAAGGGAACCAAAGCAGCCAAGCAGCAAGTTGCTCTATAACCAAGAGTATTGTCTTAAAGAAGATAAATCTGCCTTAGAACTTAAGAGTTAATTTACTCTTAGAACTTAACAATTGGTCTAAGAACTTAATGTTGGCCCCCAAACTTAGAATTTTGGGGGCTCCAAACAGAAACATCCACCAGGGGCCCTGGATGAAGCCCCTCAGAGACCCTATAAGTGTATATATGCTAGTAAGTGTTGGGAAATGTAATGAATCTGTAACAGGAATGTGGGGAACAAAAATGAATAATCATGTAATGTTGACATATCAGCCGTAGCTGATATACATGAATTTGGCAAAGTGATTGCCAGTGCACCCAGTACACTGAAATAAAGAAAGCCTAACTTCTAAAACTCACAAACTAGGTCTTAGAGGTCTCTTTAAGAGCTGATTTTAGGCAACAATTCTAGGAGTACAGTGATGTTGATAATGCAATGGTGACTTTTGAGGAGAAGTGAAGATATTCCACTGAAGAATCATGTCAAACAGTGCTTGATTTTGGACTGTGCTGTTTGGATTCTGCACTGTTAAAAATGTCATGATTTTTTTGTATGGTGAGTTGATAAGTGTCAGGAGTAAAAAAAAAGAAAAAGCAAAAAAAACCAACCTAGGTACAGAAAACAGACTATTTGAAAAAAAACGTATAAGCTATGTTTGTTTCTGCTGATATCAAAGTATGGCATCCGCACCTGTACTTATGCTCAGTGGTAACTGAACTGTCCACCCCTGGAAGTGTTCAAGGCAAAGTTGGATGGGGCTCTGAGTGACCTGTTGATATGGTTTGGAGCTGGCTCCCCCCCAGGTCTCCAAACCTTACCACAAGAAGTCCCCCCCCAAACCAAGGGAGAAAAGGGGAAAAAAACCCAAAAGAACCGAAAACGAGAGAGAGACAAAGCAATATATATAAAAATATATTTACACTTATACTACAGTTATGTACAGTTGAAATATATATACAATTTCACAGGGAAAAGGGAAAAGGGAAGGGAAGAACAAAACCCAAAATTTTATATATATATATATATATATATATATATATATATATATATATATATCTCCCGATCAGTAGCCCAAGGTCTATCAACTAAAAGATTTAGCAAAGAATATCTTACTACTCTCCTTGGGACAACAGAGAGTCACGCTGGGGTGACTGCCGGCAGCCTCCGCCTCCCAAGGTCGACAAGGCCTTACCAGGCCTCACTCTCCAACCCGGCAGACTCAACAGCAGGGGAAACCTGCACCTCCAAAGGCACCGGAAGGAAAGAGAGCGAAGGCGTCTCCTCCTTTCTTCTTATACCCCAGCTTACGTAAAAATCGTAGGGAATACCGGGTAAATCTGGGCACTTCCTTGGTTACAAGCTGGTCACCAAGGAAGGCCTAGGCCAAACTACCACACGTGGTCTAGTAGGAATTGGCCCTGCCCAAGGCAGAGGACGAGCTTTAAGGTCCCTTCCAACCCAAATCATTCTCTGATTTTCATCCTCAGAGGTAGAAAAACGGAAGGAAAATATCAGGGAAGAAGGATGGCGAGATTTGGCAGAGGGACCCCGCTCTTCAGTTAACTTTATGGTACCAGATGCATTTACCAACATGGTGACAATGACAGTGCAGTGAAGAATCTGAGGAACCCTGTAGCTTTCAGGGAGAGCAGATCTCCTACAGCTGTATTTTACTGTCAGAGAGGCAAATCAGAAATACCCAAAGCAGTGTAGGTCTAGGTTATGATCCCAGCAATAGTTTAAAATAGCAAAAAAACTTGTGAGTTTTCCTCTTGGCAGCAAGATTCAGCCTTTGATAGCTTTTGAGGGGGAGTGGCTGGAGGCAACGCATGTCATTTGCTCTCTGACAGGGTGGTGACCTTGTTTCTGACTAAAAACAAGCACAATTTTTTTTCTCTAAAAAGGCCAGGGTATTGAACAGCTTCTCAAAAGGAGAGTTTGAGCCTGTGCTAGAGCAAAATCATGGCTGTTGAAAGACTTCATGAGCAGTTCTGCAGTTCTGTTTCTCTTTAAGCATCAAAGGATACATGCTCACTCTAACACAGCACTGAACTTATAGTGCTGAAAAGGAAAATGTGCCTCTGTCTCGAGGTAATGAAAATATATGCCAGCAAATAAAGCTCAAAAAGGAAGTCTCCCCTACTAATCCATAAGCAGCAATAATATTGATTTCATTTATCAAGGCAATAAACATTCATTGTAAACATTTCATTGATTATACTTGGGGTTATTTATCATCACTGATTTGACGCAAAGTGGATTGCAAAGGAATAGTGGGTTTTTTTGAAGGCATAATAATTTCCACATAAATTCACTACTTTTCAATCTGTTCCTGAAGAAGCAAGTTAGATGAAAAAACAGAAGGACTTTATTCATGTGGGGATCTTCTAATTCCAGAGCACACTCTCTACTTCTTAATTAAGAATGTACTCCAGAACAATATGCTTTTTCTGAATGGTAAAAACCAGGCAAATGCACAAAACTCTACTCAGTTTGAGATTATTTCTTAGTGACAAAAAAAGTGGTGAGCAAGCTAGGAGTTGTGCAAGCTTCAGATTCCCATAAAAAACACACAGGTTGTTTTTTTTCCTAGGTGAAAAAAAGTCAGGTCAGATGACAATACAAAGACAATGGAATTAACTTTGTCTAAGGGTTGGACATTGTGTACCAGGACAAGAACACTTTAACAAAAGGTATTTACATTGCAGCTGTGGCAGAGGAGAAACTTTTAAAATATTTCATTGCTGTCAGAGACAATATCTACAGTATTTCTACAGAAAACTATTGAGAACAAATAATCTATCCCTTTGAAAAACGCTTTCTCAACTCTATCTTGGCAAGTTGAGAGCATTTATGAGGTAAAAAGAATATTAAGTGGAAAACCGTTACCGATATGCTATTAAGAGGTTTCCCCAAAGCAAACAGAATTTCAGACTTAGGGGAACAGGGATCTGGACTGATAGTATGTAAACTTCACCTAGCTTACTTAGTTCCTCTTCAAACCATTTGTCCATGGAATGTAATTTCCTAGGGATTTGCAGTGAGGTCAGGCTTTTGATATATGACACCAATAATAAAAACTCTAATACTCTGCCCCTTTATTAAATAAGAGAAATTTAATAGCAAACCCTACAAGGGTACAATGTGTATCCAGATTACATAAAACTCCTTTAATAAACTCCATACAGATTTGCAGTTTTCCTCCTGACAACCGGTGAGAAGGGCTCCTAACTGTTCAATCTTAGTATCTATTAATTGGTGGGAAGGAGAGGGAGGAATTAGCTACCTCTCTCTCTCATTAATACCTCGTGGTTGGGTCACTCCAACAGAGGATGGGATTGCTTTGATTTCTTCTCATAACCAAATCATGGGGCAGAGGCATCCCTCAAACCCCCTAGAATAGATATTTTAAGCTTTTTGCATGTAGCAGAACAGCTTAAAGAGGAAAACACCAGCAACTGACCTAAATACCCCACACCCTTGTTACTGTGGGAGTTTGAGGGATGATTTATTCTTGGAGATTTCTCCAAGCTCAGCTCTAAATTGAGAGATTTATTAGTCAGTTTTTCTTATGAAAAAAAGAATCAGGGTTAAGACCTGATAAGTATTTTGATATCCAGTGTTCATCTCAGGCAACTGGTTTTGAATTAAATATGTAGGAATATTTTTTTATTGAGTGCTCCAATATCAACTCAGAAGCATCCACTTCTAATAAAGGGTATGTAATTTTATTTTAGGTTTGTTTCTCTTTTTTGGAGCAAAGGCTACATGTTCCCAGTGCTAAAACACTCTGCAATGGTCAAATGAGAATTATCCAGGTAGGACTTCCCACACCTTTCTCCCATTTAAATGGCAGAGGTGTTTAGCATGAATTACTGTAATAAACAGGTGCTTTTAACATAATCCCTAAAATTTATTCCTTGTATTCTTTGTCAACATGAGATTTTTACTTGGATTTCTAGAGCTGATGGACGATCAATTTTGCACCATGGTTCTGTGTGCAAAGTATATAACAAAATGCATGTTAATGAGCAGAAAGTGTGATGCAGGCTCTACTTGTACCTTATGTTTTTTTTCTTTGAAAGTGCTTAATTAAAGAGGAGCTGATAAATATGTTTTCATTTAGCTCATTTAGCACTTTTCAGTGCAAAATAGTCTCATGGCTTTTCCTTCAAAAAAACCAGCTGTTCTCCTTCAGACGTCCTTTGAAACTAAACAAAGAATAACCACTCAGCTCTTCCATTATATATTGCTTTTCCTATACCTTTTAGGTTCTCTGGAGAAGACTGTAACAAAAGGATTCACCTGCATTTATTCCCCCAAATTGTATGGAAGGGGAGCACCCCCATTCATTGGGATAAGGCAAGAAAATAAATTAGGGTTGTCTGCAACCTTGGCAAAACTTTGGACCATGGCAGGTTGTCAGGAACCTTCAGCTTTCCTAGCAACATGAACTAAAGTGGCTCTCACTGTGCAGGACAAGAGAAGGAGAAACTGGCTGTGAGGGAGCAGAGCTGAGTCCTCAGACACCAAGAAATTCCAATTTGGAATTTGAGAATTCCAATTTTGGAATTTTCACAGTTAAGTTAGATACTTCCCAGCTGTGTATATTCATTTTCAACAGCCTTTATCAACAAAAGGCATGTAAAAACAGATGGGGAAACATTGCCATCCAATGCAGGCAAGAAAAAAATCATGTTATTTCACAGTATTTTGATGGATTTCATAGATAACATTAGGCTAAGTGTTATTCTTTGCATTGTTTGGTGAAACACATCTCTAGATATTCTTATAAACTGGTAAATTGCTGGTACTACTATGAAACATTTTCCTGGTTTTGGGCAGAGAACATTAACAAATCTTCTATGAAACAACAGAAAAATTTGAGTATAAATCAGTTATACAGGCAGAAAAAAAGTGTACAAGTACTGCATTTGCCTTAGTCTAAGAAAAGACACTGTAGAGGGTAATATCATTAAAAAAAATATTATTTTATGTTATATTCCAAACAAGTTTTGATCAAACAATTTCCCTGTGCAGGTAACAGAAATGCAAGTAGAATTTTTCATTAATGGTGAAACTTCTTAACCAGTCTGTTTTTGTGTATCCAGCTCATCACAGAGGGGATCCAACAGTTCCAGAGCGAAAACGCTGAGCCTGAATTTGAATTCACTGCATTGATGACTACAGTTTCATTTTTTATCTTAATGGCTAAATATAGATTTTTTTTTTTTTACCTTTCTTCTTCAGGTAAAAACCAAGCTTTGCATGCATTTCAAATAAAGATTTTTTTTAGTTTTACTGCTGAATTATTTAGAATGGAACCATTTTTTTCTTTTTTTTTTAATGATCCCTGAGATCATAATATTTTTGGAGGATTTCTTTCTCTAAAAAGAACCCAGTTAACAGAAATCTAAACCTCACTTGACTGCTTTTTTTTTAATAGAAGCTCTCACAACTGACACTTTTTTTGAACTCACCTTACACTTCCCTGATCCTGGGGACCTTGGGATTTTCCCAGCTCCCTTACATAAAGCTGAAGGCTCTTCTGTTTCATACATTCAGGAGATTCCAGCAGTCACTGTCACTGCTGGGAATGCAGGGTTTTCTGATTACTTCTCATTTTCATTGGCTGTTCCTGAGCTGTGAGAATCAATATTGGGTATTGCAGAAACAGCTTTTTTTGCCTATAGCCACTATTTTTGAAAACTGGCAATTCCAACCCAGTGGAAAAATGGGTTATTATACAGCTTTTCTCTTTACACTGAGAAAGGCAACATATGCCATTAAAGACATGTTTAAGCTATTCGAAGTGCTGAGCTGAAAATAGGGAGCTGGGGTTTTTGGGAGCGTGGCTGGGTTAACTTTAGGTACTGAGGTGAGTTTGGGACATGAATAGTGGAGAGCATAGCAGGGATGTGTGAGGACAATGCGATATGGTGAGTTAAGGAAATGGATGCTGAGAGAAGCAGAAGTCCAGATTTTCTGCTGATTTCTTGAGAGACTGACATGGCATTGAGTTGTGGGGAACACACACACACACACACACACACACACGTATATATATAAAGAGATAGAGGGAGAGAAAGAGGGTGAGAGAGAGAGAGGGAGAGAGCTATCTTGTCCTATTGCTGTGTAGTGTTCTGTCTTGCACATCAGTCTAACGAACTTATCAAGGTTGAAATTCATTTCAGTGTCTTGTCTTTGATTGTCCTCCTATCTTACACCTTATCATCACCTCATTCCTCTTTCTCCCTCTTTCTCCCTCCTTGTTGGGTCACTGCACAGACAATATTTTTGTCAGTACTTCTTTTTCTTTTTTTTTTTCCCAGAAATTATACTTCTCTTTCCTTAAGAGACACTGTCCAGCTTCTAGTGTGTAAAAGGGTGGTGCAGCCAGCGTATTTTAATTATTTTTCCCTGATTATTTTATTCCTTAGTTATTTCTATAGTACAGGGTTAAATCTGCATATGAGAGATGAATTCATGTAGGATTTCACCTTGGATAAATGATGGAAGAAAAAACTGAGCCAGTATCTCATGGAATGATGCAGCATGATAAAAATCAGCTAAACTTTTTTTTCAGATCACTTCCAGCCTAATTTAATATTGTTGGCTTCAGGATTTTCTTTTTTTTTTGAGAGAGAGAGTGGAGCAGATGTAGCACTAGAGCGTATCTTCTGAAAGCAAGGCTTATGTTTATTTTTTGCTATGCTCTAGGACAAAACTGCTTCACTGTGGATAAGCAATCTGTGCATAAACAAAAAAAAAGCCATGTCCCATGGTCTGGGTGGGCTGCAAGCCAAACATATGCAAATTTGTGTAAGAATTATCCACAAGTAGGATGCTGTAGAGGATTGTAGACTCCTTGGGCACGTGTGCTTGCAACATTGCTCTCAGTTACAGCAGTGCTCTCTAAGTCCTTTCCATCCACTAGATAAAACCTGAAATGATAGCAAGCTGAGAGGGAACCATTTAATTTCATTTCATACATAAAGTAACATCTACTAACAGCAAAAGAAGCTTGCAGTTGTTAAAATAAGGTTTACAGCAGTCCAACCTCAGAGCAAAAGTGAATGGGGTTTTGGCAACGTGCTAAGATTAAGAACCTAAATTATTAAGGAATAAAGCTAGAAACAGGTTTTCTGATAAGGAAGTATTAGTCATATTAGACCTAGTACATGAGCAGGAGCTGCCTGACACTGCAGTACAGATGAAGTGATGGCTAGAATTTTGTTTTGGGGATATATTTAAGCAATATGAGTTGAATTGTAATTGAACTCAACAGGAAAGTTGAATTAATGAACTGCAGGTTTCTTCATCACTTTAACTGAATTAAACTGGGCACTTATCAACATTGAAAGGGTACATATAAATTTTAATGGGGTGCAAGTGGAAAAATTAAGCACTCTTACCAGTACAAGTCTTGAGTTGTAAAAACCACCTACGTGAGCACAGGGCAAAGATGACTTTACTCTGCACATGTGTCCCCGTAAATTCAACAGCAACATCTTCCAAGCCCAACATAAGCTCTGACAAATCAAATACCACTCTCTGCCAGCAGAGTTTCTTGCCTAAGCAGAGAAAGAGTCATTTGTGATGTGGGGGGTGAAGAAAGCTCTTACCGTTGAAGTTGGAAGTGAAGCAGAAAACATCGTATCGGCTTTTTTCCTTGTCCCAGAACCCATAATTCCTGACCCCAGGCACTGTGTTCTTCCCTCCACAGGGCTCCCGGGGCTTGGTGATGGGGTACTGCACAGATCCATCACTAAGCCAGCCAGCGTTGCACCAGTCCAGCCCCGACCTCCAGGCGTCGTAGAGCTGGTCGAAGGAGGCGATGACGGAGTCCTGCTCCATGCATGCCCGCTGAGCCTCGTGGAAATTCAGGTTGTACCGCCCCAGCCGTGGGGAGTAAGGGAACACCACACCTATAGTGGGGGGAGGGAGGGAGTATCACTAGGCATTGGAAGGGGAAACAGGTTTTACAGCCACCAGAAGGAGAAATTAAAGGTTAAACTCCATGATGTGTGTCAGGACTGTAGTGATTGCCAGGGGAAAACACTCTGTGAGCAGCACATCAGCGTTGGGTTTGGGAAGGGAATAGGGATGCTGCCTCACCTAGCTGGCTCATCGCCCCACAGCCCCATTACTTTCCCAGTGGGAACTGTGCTAGTTCTGGACACTGCTCCCATCCCCAGCTTTGCTGTCACACAGTAATCTCACCCTCGTGCTCTCACAGTGCTTAAAGAGGAGCAGAGCAGGATGGAATTTTGCAACTACATTTCTTTTTTTGTCAGAAAATTCCAGTTTATCCCTTGCAAGATAAGAGTCTCATTTTAAAAAAATCAATTAAACCCTAGCCTTGTTCTACTTTTTTATTATTATACTTTTAATTTTAATTTTATTTTTTTAGTGGGATTTGGGGATTTCCTAGCAGTCATTTAAAAACAAAAATAAAGAAGAAATTGTTGAACTACTTCTATGAATTATTTTTTTTACTTATAGACATTAAAATGAAATGTTTTGATTGACATAAAAGAGCGCTGTGTTCTGTTCTTGGCATGTGCCCTTGAGAATATTTCCTGAGAATTTCAAGACAGTTGTCTTTTGTTTGCTTGTGGACCTGCCAAATGCTTCCTTCCCTCCTGGAGGACCAGCCACAGGTCATCCCAGAGCCCTTTCTGATGCTCATTATTGCTGAGATATTTCAGACAGGTCCTCTCAAAAGAGAGGACATTCAAGAGAACATGGGAAATGCTTCAGAATTGCTTTGGAAGTAGCATCTAATCACAGGTATTGCTCTTATCTGACAGATTTTCTATAATATATTTTCTGCTTGTTTTATAAAAAAGATCTGAAGTTAAACATTACTTCTTGGAAAGATGTTTCAGGAAACACTGAGGAACCGCCTCCGCAAGTGGCTTTGATAAAAGAGAAGAGAAAGACTTGAAACAAAGGTTTGGATCAGACCACCCTAATCTTTGACAGGGTTTAGAAACTTAACCTAGATCTAAATTTTACAGTTGGCTTTAGCCCAGTCTCATAATACACTGAAATAAAATGGTATCAGAGAAGATCCAGCTCAGAATTGCTTATCCTCACACCTCTATGTAGGACTAAGTGCTGTAGGATATAGAGGGACTGAAGACAAGGTAACACATGAGCCAAAAACTTTGCACTGGTATAAACATTCATCTTTATTTTTGCTTTCTCCCTGCTGATGAATGCTCCTGCCTATGGCATTTTCCTTGTCCTTGGGGCAGTGAGGAGTAGGACAGAGAAATTACACTGTGGTCATACAGGGCTCTCACCATGGGATGAAGCCACTCTTCTTTCCAGACATTCAAACCCATCTCTGTGTCTATTCTACCAGTATCTTAAAGTCCCCTTTCTTTCTCTTCTCTCTCTCACCCCTCTATCGTCCAAGAGGTGTTATTTTTGATAAAAATCTATGTTATTGCTAAACCTCGGGGACTTGGTCCAAGAAAATAAAGCGTGCAAATGTAAACTTGGCAGGGTAATAATAAACAATATTTTGCTCTCCTTCAGCAGTTAGCCAAAGAGTCTGCTTCAGCCCTTTCCTTTTGTAAATACTTTGTTAAAAGGCGTTTCAGTTATGAGCTGTTCTGAGCTGTAAAGCATGAATGTAATGTAACACAACATGTGTGTCAACTGTAGCTTCATAAACAAGAAGCTGAAGATGTTTCATATTTTTCTGGATCTCTGTTTTTCCTTCATCTCTATAAAAAAATTTATTTACTCTTCCTCAGTGCTAGTAGATAGAAATATCACTGGCTATAATAAAAATTTAGCAAACGCCATAGGAGTCAAAGCTTTATTACTTTACTAGAAATCCAATCGTTATTATTTTTCCAGAACTACATTTCCCCAGACAACCAATTCCTTGTACAGTACATGTGTCTGATTTGCATATACATGTAAAAAAACCCTCTAAAATCAGCAGAGGTGGGTAATTTTTAATCAAGATATAAGCTTGCGTACTTCTAAAAACTGAACAGGAATTAATTGAAAACTATTTAAACAGATTTGATTCCTTAAGGTTTCCCAAACCACTTTCTAAAAGGGGTTAAGCATGTATATAAATGTGTTACAAATCTGGGTTTGACAGTTTGGGACGTGATGTTTTCATAACATAAATATGCACTAAATATTAGCTTTGGGTTATATTTGAGTAGACAGCATAGAAGCCCACTTTTTGTTCGAGTTCATCTGCAGTACAAGCCTGCAACTGATTAGCATTAATTTTACCCTTCAGTTGGGGGTGGCCATAGGCAATTTTGCAGAGGAAAATTGACTGGATGTGTGTTTTGTGCAGCTTTGCATGATCTTGCCTTTTTTGTTAATTTTTTTCCCTTTCATTCCCCTATGAAACATAGCTGAAATTCATAGTTAGATCTTACTGTTCATCTTCCCTTCCTTACACTTTATCAGTGCTGAATTTTAGTTAGCTATAGGGCGCCTTGTTCAGTCTTGGACCTTGCAAACCTGTCAAGGGATAATCCATCCCACCTGTTCCTGAATGGACAAAAGCTGTTCCATAGCTTGTTACTGTTCCCTAAAGTACAGACTGAATCTAAACTCCTGACTCCAGCCCTGTGTTCTGCCACTAGACAAAACGTCATGTCCAAACACTAACAAACTCCGTTTAAAAAATGGAGGAAGACAAAAACCTCCAGCCCCAGAAAGTTAAAATATGGTTAGTTAGTGGGAAGAGGGAGCTGAGGAGCCTTAATCTGACCTTTGTGATTCCTCTCCCTGCCCCGAGGAAGCAGCTGAGTGACATGTGGAGCCTGAGTGGGGGTGCTAATCTAAAACATAGGCTTCTCTCCCAAACCCATGGTGCTCTGGAATGGGTCCTACCTCTAGGGAAAGACCTCCTTGACTCCAGAAAGAGACAGGAATAATCTGAGACACATCAACTCAAAGGAGAATAAATTTGTTAGTGAAAGAGGAGGGATAGGTGAGGCTTGCTGGAGGCACCTGTGACAAAGCAACTGTAGTTCAGAAAATGAATATGGTAGTGGAAATTAGGATTTCAACCAAATCAGAACATAAAAATTGGATGTACAGCTTATCCTCCCCATAGGAATGCCTGTATTTCCATGAATGCCTTACATTCAAGTGCACAAACCTACAACTTTGCTCCAGTTACTGTGGGTTTTGGGTAACATATTTGTGTGTCCTCTGTAAGTCATTTGTATTTCAGAGTCTTCTATGTAGGTAACCCCTAAAATCTGGTGCAATTACTCAGTTGATTCAAACACACTGTCAGTGCAAGGAGCTGTAACGTTTACCCAAGACAGCAAGGTGAACAAATAATCTTAGAAAGCTCAACTCCTGTAACAATTTATAGGTGTCTTAAGCCAGCACCACACACAATTAGCAGTTTTAAGAGTACTGACATGCAGGACAAAATAACACAAATTTCTGTTGACCCATATGGGGTGGGGGGAAGGTATTTCCACAGCCAGGGTAAAGAAATGGGCTTCCTTGAGTTCTAGCCTGAACAGAAAAGTAAGTTTTCTTGTAGCCAGTGTAAACAAGGGGTAACAGTAGGGTTTGCTATATATTATACTGTAGGGTACAGTTTTATGCTGGCAGGATCATGCACTCGATGGCAAAATTTTTCCATGCTAGATTCCTAAAATTCTGTAAAAACTTTAAAGTCCCTCATTTTCACGGAGACTCTGTCTCAATTTTCTTGCCTGTCAGGGCTGTCAGATGTCTGATTACTCAGCTACAGGGTGGGCTGCCAGCTGTCAGCAGGTATCAATGTCCCTAAAAACGAAACTGAGGGTTGAAATAGTGTCCCTGACGCCCACAGCATCCCATAACCATGCTGTCAGTGAGGTTGTTTATTTCTGACATATAAAAGCATTAGAACTAGACTCATCTGGCCTAAGGCATATTATTCCCTTCTACAGCCTTTATCAAAATTTGAAAACTGTTGTCTTCCCTTGATCTTCTTGGGCTAATATTAGCCCTAATTTTTTCGGCATTTTCCTTTTAGGTCATCATTTCCTGATAATTTTTTGAAATTTTATTTCTCCTGCATCTTTCAAGGACCATTTCCCACAGCATGTGCAAACACAGCTGTGTCTGCAAGGACTTGTTACCCTGTCACAGAAGAAATTACTGCTGCTCTGCACTGCTAGTGGGCATTCCTGTATGTAAATGCATTGTGTCGCTGTCAATTAACATCCTTAAGGCCACTATCTTAGGACATCAGGCTATTGATGCAAATCCTTCCAACTGTAAGATTAACCTGATTATTTACAGCAGACATAGAATGTTGGAATGGGCTGATATATATCTTAATTTTTGTTCAAATACTGATTTCCCTTTGCTCAAATACATTAAATTTATATATTTGATGCCAGCACTATGTAAATATGCAGATGAGTCAAAAAAATAAGCACAGTGCCATGCAAACAGAGGGATATATTCCATCAGCTATTTATATATTCATTGTAATATTAGTACATTTTAATACTCACCATTTTATTAGGAAACTGCACTGTACTATAGACCCAGAATCATTGGATTTAGTTGACATAAGCAGGACTGACACTCTCCCTGCTCTTATCTCACTTGAAAGGTTAAGTTTTACCATGAGGTTTTGCAAAGGAGATGTTCCTGCCAGTGTAAGAAACATCACTCCATAAAGTCAGAAAGGAACAGTCGTACGTCTTTCCCATGTCTGACAAAAATCTTTTAAATCTTAGGTTAGCCAGATGCTAGTTAAAACACATAAATTGCCCTTTGAGGGTAGATTGGGACATACTTGGCTGAAGAAATGTCATTCTTCCTAGCCTTATGAATTTCTTACTTCGGAGGAGGGACCCTGACCTTGTATCCAATGGGCTGGTGTGGTATTACAAAACACCACCAGTAAAAAGAGTAGAAAGTCTCCCTTTTTTTTCACTGGTCTTACTCTATGAAGTAAAGAAAAGATTCCTCATTTCTTTCTTACCCTAGAATCAATCAAATATTGCCTTTCAGATACAGATTTCTTGTGTGTGCACTAGCATTTGTACCAAGCTCTTCTTTCCTTTTCTATAAGAATCCCTCTGGCACACACTTGCTGGTAAGTATAAGTGATGTGTCTTCATGAAACTTGTAGTTTTTTCCTCTGTTTGGTGCAGTGCTTTGGGGAAAAAAAAAAGGCCAAACATGCATTTACATACATTGAAACTCATAACATTTATCTGAATTTCAAAAGAAGGAAGGCAAGTTGAATTTTTGGTACTCTTTGAACCTATTTCCCTAATTTTTCAAATGCTTTGTGCCCTACTGTTTTCAAGAATATTGCTGAGGGAGATGCCTAGAGACTACACATAGGAGTTGTCTTGACAGACAGTACAGATCTATTTTACATCAGTGCAAGGATGGAAAAAGCCAAAACCATTGTCTCTGGATAACTACTTTTTTATCTTTGCAAGAAAGATTTGTATTTGCTTGATAATTTAAAATGTCCTGAAGTTTTGTAAAATTACCATTAGGGGAAAATTCAATGTAATTTTGCCTAGGTAAAAAGATCCAGTGACTTCTACAAAATGACAGGAGCAAATTAAAAACACGTGGAGTTCTTCACACTATGTTTGCTCATTCTTTTTTGTCTCCTCTTACAAAAAGTCTCACTTGAAGCTGAATATGCTGTAGTCTTGCATAAGTTAGAGCAGCCCTAATGTTCCTCTAATTTATGATTGTTGTCATGGGCTGTCAGCTCAAGATTCCCCAGAGCACAACCAATTCTGCTCCTCAGCTTGCTGTTATCACTGATAATACAATATCAGCAGTACAAGGGGAAAAAAAATAACAAATCAGGCATTTAACACAGCATAAATCTGATTTAGGGTACAACTCAGGTGGTACCTACCTTCCAGATTCAGAGTCACCACTGCCGTGTCATCCTCCAGTCCCTCGATCACCTCACATTTGTACCTCCCGTAGTCCTCCAGCATTATGTTTGTGATTACAAGGGAGGCATCATTCTCACTGCTCTCCCTCAGGAACACCCTCCCGTGGTAGCTCCCGTAGCTCTTCCTGTGGTGCCCCATGGCCACGAAAACATCCAGTTCCTTGAGGTAATCATAGGTGAGTTTGGTCCACTTGACCCGGATTTTGTGGGTTCCTGAGCCAGCTGTTGATGTGTGTTCATGGTAGAATTTACATGGCAATGTGATATTGCCACCCCGGTGAGAGAAGATTTTGGCTTGTTCTGCTACCACAAGTAGACGGGGTCCATTTTCTGCTGGGATTCAAGGAGAAGAACAAGGGAAAACACCCCCCCCCCAAGAATTAGTTTTCCTTTTACAAAATGGCTGTGATCAATGCCATAACAACCATCAGCTATGTTATACATTAGGTCTGCAGGGTCATTAGGTCTGGAGTCATTTTCTACCTATGCAGTAGGAGGGTGAGCAAACCAGTTGTAAATAATTATTTACTTAGCTGCAAATATGTCTGTGCCCACCCCATATAGGCAGAGGCCATCCTATATACCCCACAGTCATGAAGTTGTGTATAGCTGATGGATGAATGTCATCATCCATAAAAGGCTCCACATAAACTTTCCATGTTTTCCTGTGGGTTGTTCAAGAGTTGTGTCTCAATGCTCTACATTTTTTTTTCATTATTTAATTTTTCTCCATGGACTCAGCTTATTCAGGCAATAGCGTACAAACATCCTCACAGTCTGGGATGCAGTGAATCCCACTCACAAATCAGAAAAACCATCACAGTACCAAACAACACTATTTATATTGATGAAAAGTGTCAGCATAATTCTAAAATAAATATTTTAGATATTTTTTGTTTGTATTTTATTCTAACTTTTGAGTATGAGTTCCTCTTCTGACCAGAGTAAGGAAGTTCAGTTTATCTTCAAATGTAAAATCTGATCCTCTGCTGCCCACTTTCTTCATCATCTCAACTTGGTTTTTCCTCATCTGTTTTTTCTGATCTCCTTCAAACTCATCACTATTTTATCTCTGATACTTTGATCTCACTTTTCACTCAAACCTGTATTTGACTGTCTGGCTCTTCTCCTCACCCCAGACTTCCTGCTTTCCTTCTCCCTACTAGGTCACTACAGCAGATGTTGCTCTGTGAAATTATTACACTTGTGACAGTCAGCTGGAGCAGGTGCTTGCTTCCAATCCTGAGTCTCTGGGGTTTTTACAGGGAAAACTCTGGGAAATGCAGATGTCATGTGGCAGTCAGCAGATGTGTCCAAAAGTGGGAATATTCCCTTCTTCTCGTAACTCTTGCCTTTCAACTCATGCAAAGTTTGCAAAGCTGATTGAGGAAGCTCAGTGATTCTGTTGGTGTTGCTGCCCTCAACCACTGAGACATTGACTGAGATCAGCAATGAATCATCAGCTCACTGGGGAAACATCAGTCTGCGTTAACAGGTTGTGAAGAAAGACTTTGCAATCCCCCATGTGCGTTCAGCAAGTAACTATAAAGGCTTGGAAATGTAATTCCTGGCTCTGAGGTTCAGTCTGGCTCTCTCTAAATTCAGGAAAAAGCATTTGGGATAAGCTTCCAGAAGCAGAGGCTGCTGAGAGGATGATCCTGTGAAGGTCGGCAGCAATTTTCTGCTGGCATCCCTGGGGATGAATATGGATTGGCCAGACAAAACCACAGAAATGCATAAAAAATATCATCAGCCAGGGACATGTGGATGACTGGAGGAGGGGAGGACTAGGATGGAGATGAACTGACAAACAAGCTTTAGGTGATGAGTGTCCCACCCTGTCAGCTGTCTGTCCACAGCACTGTAGGAGTCTCTGGTGTGTCCACAGCTGCAGGGGGTGAAGGGAGATGTTCAGATGTGTAGCTCATAAGTATCTCCAGATAGTCCCAGGCTTCTGAGCCTTGTTGGCAGGTCTGCAGCTGAATAATATATTCACCTAAATTGCAGCCTCAGCTGAATTTCACTCCCTGTCCACACTAACTACACCAAGTAGCAGAGGGGACACCAGGGTAATGCAGTATTTTGTGGTTATACAAACACATTCAGGAGTGATAATTGCAAAGACAATCTTTCTGTGTCCAAAATGTGCACCTGTTTAAGGAAAACCAGGTCTGCCAAAGGTATAGCTCTTTGTCAGGAGGTGCTGTGTCAGGAGCATTTCTATTGCCTGTGTGGGACAAGGCCCCAGCTTCCTCAAGAATGAACAAGCTGGAGCACTGAAAGGTGTTTAACGAGGATGAGTGGCCTTCCTGCCTGGTGAAAAATCATTGCTGCAGAGCAGGTCCCCTGCAGCCACATATAACTGGTGTTCTTTCCCACTGCCTTTCTTCCCAGAGGCTTAGGACTGCTCCAATAACCCATCTTCCCCCTTTCAGAGGAGAGCATTCAAGGAGAGAGGTGATCTGAGGCAAGGCACCATGGAAAGTGTTACCAGCAGTTTCCACAGGAGGAGGAGAAGGAGGAGACAGCCAGCACAGTTTTTCTGTGAATTTTCCTGTTTCCTTTGGGGACAAAGACATTCCACAGACTCCTGTACACCTTGGGAGGAGAAATGTTATGCTTTGGGGTGGTTATTACCAAGAAATCTGAATAAGAGCTCAACTATGTTAGGTCTTTCATACTGGAATAGTCAAGTTAATACACAGTAGCAGGAGGGAGAGTCTGACTTAAGCTGCTAATGCTCTGTCTTTCTAACAACAGTTCTCCTCTGCCAGCAAGGCGTGGAGACTTGCCTAGAGCACTGTCATCTCTGACTCCAGCATCAGCCTCCTAATGGGGTGGTGTTTCCCCCTCCTGGCTGCTTCCCAGCTCTTCTGGCCCTTTGCAGCAACCATTACCTGATGACAACCTGGGAAAGGAGAGGAAAACCTGGCTTTTCTTATCACAGATCATGTCCCAAGTCCCTAGAGACTCCAAGGGAGATGCAACACTTGAAATATGCCCGTGCCCTCGAGTGTTCTAAAAGCTAGTTCTTTTTTACACAAAATGAGATGATGTGCCCTTCTGGCAGAAAATTATATTGCTGCTGCTCCCAGATCTAGGGAGTGAGGAGGAATCTCTGGCTTTCGAGGCAAAGAAAATATCAGACTGGGGAATGATGCATAGTTTTTGTTTGGGCTAGAGGATACGCAGACAGCAGGGATTCAGGATTAAAAATGAGGGGACTGGGGTTTGGCAAGAGGTCAAGAGGTCTTTATTGTCCAGTAGCCAGTCAGAAGCAGGGCCAAATTGATCTAACTGCACATTTTTGGGGGTGTGGCAAAAAGAATGGTCTCGCTCTTCCTGGAGTTGATGAATTAAAAAAAAAAACAACATCAAATCACAACAAACCAAAGACAGAGTGAATCAGAATCTCTTAATTTACAATATATTTAGCACTCTGGATGCAGCTCTCTGGCTTACTGCTGTGAAAGTCAGCTCAAATGAGTAATGACTCCTGCTTCCTGGGATCCTTAATACAATGAGTACTGATCTGTTGTGATCTGGTCATGGAAGATGGAGTTAACACTTTTTTGAAGGGTTGTCAGAGTAGCTCCCTGACTGATTTCCTCATGGTGTTTCTGACAAGTCTTTTCCTCCTGAATAAAATTATCTTTGTTTCTAAATGGAAGGAATATCTAAACAAAGACAACAAGAAGGAAAGGCATGGGACACGTGAGTGCTGTCACAGAGTCTAGCATGTCACTTGAGGAAGATAACAGATCTTTTTCCCTAGAAGTAGCATCAGAGAATTTATAAGATGAATGGCCAAACAACCGTAAGCTCTGAAAACCTCAAATTAAAGAGGTTTTAACCTCTTTAACAGGAGCTCTCTGCAACAGGATGGTTTGGATCCTTGCTGGGGACAAGGCAGATCACTGGCATGGCCACTCCAGAGCCTCAGAGGGTGGACAAATGGTCCTATGAAACTTCCAGCTGCTCATTCTCTTGGGAACCAGAGATGGCAACAGTCTGGTGATTGGCTCTGGTCTCAGCTCCAAGGGCAGAAGCAGGATGAGAAAGGTTTCCCAGGTGGGGCTTTCGCCCTTCCAGGCATATTTTGCATTGTAAAACAGGCAATAACTAAGCTGTTAACACAGGAGTAGGCACCACTGGTGACTAATTTGTTGTATTTTTTCCACTTCTGCTTCCCTACTATGGATTCTGATAGGCTGTGGCTTTTAGTTAATTCTCTTGGTGCAATTAGATGGATGACAAAGGCAGCATAATGAAGATACAGCCAAGCCAGCTAAAAGAGAGCTTGTCCAAGCTGTAGAAGATGTCCAGCTGTGCAGGATTACATACAACTCTGGGAGCTGCTTTCCCAGGGAAAAACTGTGTGGCACAGATGAAAACTTACTTAAAAACTTGCTTTGCTGTATCTCAGTGGTGCCAAATCAAACAGGTATATACTGCAGGCGAAAGGGTATCTTACAGCCTTAAGTAATGAGGCATTGCAGCAGCAAACTGTCCACTCGTTCTATCTTCTCCCTCTCTATTTCCTTGGCTTATTGGTTTAGTTTCAAATTTTAGTGCTGGACGCATTTTAAGATATTTTTTTTTTGTCTTTTCAGTAGTGACTTTTGGGTTGTGCCAGGTTTTTTTGTGATTGTTTGGGTGGGTTATTTTTGGTTTGGTTTTGGGTTTTTCTTTGCTGTGCGGTTTTCTTCTTTTTTCCTTTTTAATTTTTCCTTCTTAACTGGCTTCTGTACTCAAGAAGGATAGCAGGCCAGGTTTGTAAGGCCAAGAACACAGTATGGGGCAGAGGGAAAGGGTCACACCACAACCCTTGGCAAATAGCCTTATCCACTTTATCCACCAGTAATGTCCACAAGCTTATGCTGACCTGGCTATGAAACTTGATTATTCCCATATTTTAATGGAAAAACTTAAAAAGTGATAGTAGAGAACAAGACATGCATTTTTACAGAGAAAAAAAAATCATAAGGTCACATCATGGATGTGTTTTGTCAGATAAAGTCACGTACTGCCCAAAGGTTCCCACTGTTAGCAAGCCCTTAGGTTGATAATATTGTTTGCCATTCTACTTTAAATAAACACAGAGTTGTTTCTTGCTTTCCTGTGGTGTTACCAGGGTCTTGAGCATAACTCTCATGCTAAAATATCCTCACTTTTCCCATAGCACTGGCATCTTGTGATCCTAACTTGCCTACGTAACAGCCATAAATAATTTATGTGATAACAATAATTCCCACTTGCTATAATATCTAAAGAAAGTGCATTATTGATATAGTTGTATATGGATCTATTACTCAGAGAATTCTGAGGGAAGAACATGAGGAAGAATTACACACACACTTTTTTCCACATACTTCTCGCACATTTTTTCTATCTGTGTTTTAACTAACTAACTTTTTACTGTTGTTTTTGGGGAAAAAAGTGTAAGAACTTTTGTATGTCATCTGTAAAACTAGTAAAAGTTGTTCTTTTTTGGCTCAAGGATAAACGTCATTTTGATTGTGTCATGAGAAAAAAAAATAGGCTCCAAATCCCATGTTCCTACCTCTAAACTGACAGGACAGAATACTCCCTACACATTCCTTTTAAGTTTAATTGGTAAAAGAGATATTAGATAAATCTTAATTAAAAACTTCAGTTTCCAAATAATAGGACAGCTAAAAATACCTGTTTTATAAATGGCAGAGAAGAAATCTGTCTTTATAACAAAGACATTACAAGACTGAGATAAAACATTTTTTTAGCGGATTCCACTTACTCAACTTGAGTAACAAGTTGGGGGGAACTGTTAAAGAGGCCATATTAACTCAAGTTTATGTTTCTGGGAGACCTAAGAGCACATAAAACCATCAGGGAAATAACAAACTTCAGCTCCTCTAAATTATTGCTCAAATAAAATTTAAGTGTGTTTTGCTTTGGTATAGATAAATTTCATGAAGATCAGGGCTCATAGAGCAGAACAGAACAGAAATCATGATCATTTCTCTGCACAGGAGTTAATCTTCAGGGGTGGCATTAAGACTGAAAAAACCAAAATATTACACATAAACGCTGAGGAGCTTTTCCAGTTCTTTAATTAACTTTAAATTATTTATTTATTTATTTATTTATTTATTTATAAAATATTGAATTAGACTGATGAAACAAGTAAAGGCAAATTAATAATTTAAATTTATGCTTCATGTAAATAGTTTTGCTGCTGTAGTAATATTTTACAACCCAAATATCCTGATACCTATTGCTTTAGGTCTCATCCTGAACATGCAATCCTGAACGCCTTTAATAAAAACGCTATGAAAACAGGAGGTGACGCTGCTCTTTGCTGTCATTTCTATCACCTGTTGGTGCAACAGACCACAATCTGTAGAGCAAAACATGATGTGTGGATATCAAAGGAGCAGCTCAGTTACAAGAAGAGAAAGCACAATGGATCATGGCATTACCTAAACTGTCCTGAATGGCAACAAAACTATGAAGAAATTTTAAGTGGAAAAGATAAAGGCAAGAAAATGGAAAGAAGTGACAGATAAAATCATTGAAAAAAGGAAAAATGCAGAAATTTGGGCCAAAGGAAGGAAGCCTAAAGGAAAGTGGAAAAGCATAAAACTTGGGAAGACAAGAATTAGTGTAAGAGGTCAGTTCAATAGTGTATTTAATCTCTTATCATGTTTTTTTTTTTTTTGGCTATCCATTCCATGTGGGCATATTTTTTTGGTGTGTGCAGAGGTCTTGATAGGCAAAGGGATGCATTCTTGTACCTCAAAGGTAAAGAAATGCTGCATAATACAAACGTCTCATATCCAGAGAAAAGCTAAAATTTTAAATATTGATCCTTCACAAACCAAACTTTATGTTTTCATCGCTGCCCTTTCTTGCTGTATTTCTAAAACCTGAAAAAACTGGAGTAATTTCTAACGGCTCTGGCTGCCTCAGGTAATTAACTCAGCAATTAGTTCGATGTCTTGGTCAACTTTGCTTATGTTGCAGAGCAGCTACACACAGAAGGAATGTTCTTATCTCTGAAGGGTACTCTGCCTCTTTGGGTAACTGATCAGCAAGTGGCACCATGAATAGTTTAGGGAGATACACAAAGTGAGCACTGGGAAGAGTTGTCCTCTCTCAAGGGTCACAGAGTCCTTCAAAAATCTTGTCTTCAAAGGAAAATATTAGTCTCTAATTGCACTGATATACTTAGACCAGTGTTTTCTTGTTGTGGGCATTTAGGTAGCTAATAATAATGGCCAGTCTTCGCGAACGAAGATTTGGGGAAAGGTCTTTTACCTTTCAAGCCTGCGCAATGGATTTTTTAGGTGAGACACAGCATGCGCTGAACTGAGCCCACCCTTTAATCCTAAGGTTCATCTGCCGGGGCCAAGCAAGCTTGGACAATGGCAGTGAAGTCCTCAGGACGTAGGTTTGTTTAGAGTGACCTTCTCATAGATGGATGGCCTCACAGGGCTAACGAGCTCCATCTGCCTGGGGGACTGGGAATCGAACCTGGGTCGCAGCGATGAGAGTCCTGCATGCTAACCACTAGGCCACCAGGGGTCCCATTTAAGTAGCTAGGGGATGCTTTAATCCCATTTTTTCATTCACTGAACGATTTCTTCATTTATAATTATGACTTTTTCTAAAGAATGGAACTAGTATCCCCCTAAAGCACACAGAGTTTTTCTGGGGTGAGGGGGACTACACATCTTCTTTAAATGCAGTACTCTCACTTTTTTATCCAAAAAAGTGAAACTAGAATGATTTTTTTATGCAGACAAACTACCAGAGGAAGGGGATATGGTCAGGCAGCCTGGGATAACAGAGCAGCCTGACCAAAACCATGAAATCCACCACTGGCTTCAGCAAGGAAAATAAAGTCACAGGCGAGATAAAATGCACCTTAAGATATTTTTATAAACTTTGTTCTCAGTATTGGAACAAAACCAAAGAAGAAAAAGATAGAAACAAAGCAATTGGGCCAGAGGAAATGAGCTGCAAGGAATACTGTGAAAAGTTGGGAGGTAAAACAATACAGTCTATGAAATAGCTCGTTCTGACTAACAAATGCTAAGTTTGAGAGAGATGGCAGGAGTTTTTAATAGTAATGGAGGGGCAGCAAATTGGGGTAAGTAGACCTGGTGGTAGAGGTATGACCTCATCTGTCACTTTAAGACAGTACCATATATTTCTACATGGCAGCAAAATAACAAATACATGTAAGGAAAGTAATTCAACCATTAACAATCTGATTAGTCTGACCTCAACAGCAAACAGGGCCTTAGAACAATGTTTGAAGGGAAATTGTTGAAGAACAGATACAAAATATGAGAAAGAGGGATAAAATGCAGTAGATACTTAGCAAGGGGTGTCAGACTACTTTGATATCAGCTATATAATAAAAGTAAATGTATAAGTTCAGGGAAATGTGATATATCAATTGCCTGCAGCTCAGGGTGATAATGGACAATACATGAAAAAGGCCAGGGGACTGTCTCTTGTATAATGTCTGAGTCTTTAATATTTCCACTAATTTTACCTTATAAAATAATTGTGACTATTGAATTAATTAAATTTTCACATGGCATATTAAACAACACTGAGGGGAAGAGAGTGGATATTTAGAAAGTCCGAAGAAAGAAGGGTGAAAAAAGAATGATAACATTTAACACTAAATGTATAATCTAGATTTTTAAGGCCCAGTATGAAGACCTGTTGATATAAAGCTTTTACTTGTTAGTTGCAAGTGACAATGAGGGACATTGACTACTAAATACTGTCTATCACAAGAGATTATTAACCAGCGTTGCAGTGCAGGTGGGAAGAATGCAAATTTGATCTGAGGTCTGAAGAACAATGCATTGTTATCCGGAAAACAAAAATACTAAAGGCAGCCAAAGATTTTATCTGGAATAAAATCCTGGCGGGGTGCACCCAAGGAATATGAATTTGAATAAGAACCAGTGTAGAGATGAACTGCTAACATTATCAGGTTACAACATCAAATTATAATTGTAGTCTGGAGGTTATACACTTAGAGAAGAATTTGAAAAAGTATACTCAAATGATAGCTGTGAGGATATGGTGTTATTAATATTTTAAAGTGAACATCAAAGAAGACAAAGTGTTATTTGAAGCTAAAAAACAACAGTAGGAGAAGCATAAGGTCATACAATAAACATGGAGAATTAGGAGAGTATTTTTCATACCAGAAAAGCAGGATGCAGTCAGGAGATCTGAAACCAACCTCTTTTATGAAATTAAACTTAGCCTGCAGGAGATTACACGAGGTAAAAAATGGGGAATATAAGACAGTTTCCTTCACTGCCTCAGGAAATCTCTTTCATTGCTGTGTAAGAATTAACTACACAACATTCACCCTCACCTTTTGTAATTCCAAGGCATTCCCAGGCAAGCAATCCAGGAGGAGACTAGCTACACATGTCTTGGATTTCAGATGAGGAGAGGGACGCCAGACTTGTTAATGTGATAAAAAATACCTTTTGTATGAAGCTACAACACGTATGTTCCACAGTGTTCCCTGATCTCCAGCCCATTTCCAGGTGTAGAATATTGTGTTTATGCAGCTTTGGGGAGGGAGGAATCCCAACCCTGATGGAATTCCACAATGCAGAGAGGAATAACAAAAATTACATGTGAAAATGCCGAGTTCCAAGCAGCTTTAGTCTCTCTGATTTGTGTTCTGTGTATTTCAGAGCCTGAACTAGATGATGTACAAAGCTTATGGTAGAGCCCAAATTTAAGGCTTTATCCAGCTTTCCTCGTAGGAATAAACTCTTGAGGTACAGGTGAGTTTCCATCGACTGGGAGAAAGGTTCATCTTGAAACTTCTGTCAGTTTTGAACTATTTGGCACTTGCACTGTACACATGCTGTAGAGTTGCTGATAAGTGAATGTATGACTTGTGAATTACACTGAACTGCTGACTAGTCCACTAAGTTAACCCTCCAAGAGATAAAGTTCAGAGAAAAGAAGCTGCATTATACAAAGGAATCTGCATTATACAAAACATAAATGTATGTTTATTAGAGATTGATGTCTAATTTGAAATTTGCCCTGGGGATCAAATGTTCATCATCTCACAACAGTTGTATGTCTTCATTTTGATCTAACACATTCATTTGACCTTCATCCTGAGAGTTTGCTCAGAGGGAAGGCAGCTCCTTGTTATTCCTTGTTTGACCTTGACAATCCCAGCGCCTATTTTAATAAATACGGGGTAGCTTTAACTTCTATGACTCTCCTGTGAACTTTTAAATGCTCTGCCTTGCCCAGTAACCTGCTCTACCTTGGCAATTCATGTTTACACAAACACTCAAATAACAAAATTTGCCAGCTGTTGAGAGAAAGAATCAAATTTTGAAGAGAGAGGGAGTGGGGGGAACAATAATGCTGTGCTTCTTAATTTTGCAGAATTTATTTAAACCAGCCCCAAGAAACATAGGAGTGAAATGGGGAAAATCCTGTTCATTCTGCCTGTCCTAACAGCATAAACCCCCTATTTGTTCTTGTAGAGGATGACCCTCAATGACTGAAGCTGGGACTTTAAAAAACAGCTGCATTTTGCTGCAGACTCAAATCCTGCCACAGCTATAAGCTCTGGGATTCAAACATGAACCAAACAGGATTGTGCAGGAGGCCAGGATAATATTTAGTGTGAATTAAAGGTATGAGGAAAGGCACATTTTTATCGGGGTAAGTTACTTTTTTTTTCTGGTTTAAATTGTGAAATTATGATCTCAAATGTGCTGAGACTTTTTAAATAATACACAACAATAAATTTGTGTACTGTGAAGAACTATGTATGGCAGATCTCTTAAAATCAAATCTACTTCACAATAAACTGAAGTATTTCAACCCACTGCAGTTGCTTGTTACTTTAGGATGCATGCTTTTTCCCTTTGTCTTAAATCATGCTGTACTTTACTGACTAATATTTGCAAGGTTTTGACTAAGTGCTATTAAACAGTGCAACTTTCATTTTTTTTTTACTTTCCTTAGGAGTAATAATAGTGCAACAGAACCAGAAAAGAAAAGGTTTGGTTGCCAGCAATAATAATATTTAAAAAAAACAGTGTGGCAGCATAAAAAAATAATAAATTATGAATCATTAAGCACATTATTCTGTCTCCCTCAACAACATGAAGATACTGGTATTTTCTCATATATTTCCTTACCTTGAATGTGAACAACTCTTTCATGCTCCAGACTGGAGTTGTCAGGATGAGGTTCAGCCCAGCAGACAGAAATCAGCACCAGAAAAAGTAGATTCTTCATCTTTAAAGCCAAAAGAATCTTCTTCACTGTAAGGGCATCACACAAGGGGAGGTTTGTGAATTTTTGGAAACCTTTCCAGTGTTGCACTGCACAACTTGTTAGAGCACTGATCTTATGAGGGTTTGTAATGTATTTAACCCACTCAGCTAAGAAGGTTAGAACATCTGCTAAATTTTTGGGTGTGAAGGTTAGACTTTTTATTGTGGACTTCAATTAAATGAAACTGGCAATCCATATTTAACTCTGCCTGTGCAGAAATACAGCAAGAAAAAATGAGAGTGCACAGACAAATATTCCTAAAACAAAACTCCTTGCAAGACCATACCTGAGCAGTATCTGTGTTTCAAAACAGGTTCTGGTGTACTTTTGTTTTTCCAGACCTACTCTAGACCTGGTCTGAACATACAATTAAAACAATCAAAGCTGTATCACTGTGTCTATATCCACTGCATGATGCAATTTGCTGGTGATAGACTTTCAAGATTAAAATAACTTTCTTGTAGGATTTGGCATTTCAATCAAGGCTGCAATTTAACTTAACTGTCAGGGTGGCAAGGTTGCTTGAGCTAAGTAGTAAAGATTACAAAACATTTATTAGGCTGACTAGAAAGATCCATTTTATTTCAGATCCACTTACCATCTTAAAAGATGCCTAAATTACACAATGAAATGTTTGAAACCATGCACAAAGTTAGGTTAGGTTAGAGTTGTATATGCTGCCACTGCAGTTGCCCTGATTGATTTCTCGTTCATTTCTACCTAGAATGCTGACGCACTAACTTAGTGTGCCAGGTAGGGTCTCTGCAGTCAGCAGAGCTCAGCGCTGCAGGGAAAATCTCTGCCAGCCTCTGAGAAGTAATTAGGCAAATGAAGACCTGAAATAGAAAAGGAGGCATAAAATACAAGAGGTTGGTTTTATGTAGAGGGTTTGGACTGCTGTGTGTTTTATAGCTATACGTTTCATTACTCTTATTTCTTGAAATAAAAGAGAGCTATTTCCCAACTTTGCCTTTCAAGAGACTAGGGTTTTTTTTCCCCCAATCATCAGATAATGGCAGCATTATTAATATACTTTCTAATGCAGAGATAATTTTACCCCCCCCCATTTTCTCTATCAGATTTAGAAACACATAAAATTCGCAGGGTACTCAGCCAAAACCTGGTTCAAGGTGTGAGTTTCACAAACAGTCCCTGTCTCCAGACACAAGCAATGAATTGTTTCAAGTCTAGATCCAAATACTGTAATATGAACCAACCCCTACTACAGACTGAAATGCAGAAATGTCATTGCCATTTTTTCATATCAGAACATGCCTGTTACTTGCCTGCCCTTCCATTTCTTCAAAGCCAGTGTGGGAGGGAGATCAAAGCCAACTCAGCATCCCTTAATCCTTTCTGTGGAGTGTCCAGAGGTAGCACAAGTGCTGCCTGCACACTGTTTTTCAGGTAGTCCACACTCAGTAACTTAAGGCCACTCCCTCTTTCCTGGAAAGCTTAGGAGGCTGGTGACCTCCATTCTGGAGAGCAAGGACATATATGGCTCCCTCTAGAGCACATCAGACCGAGCCTGGCCTGTCTGAAGGGTCACACAAGGGCAGCTGGGTGTTCCTCCTGCACTAGGGGACTGCTGGCCTGGCTGCTTGGGAGGGCGGGACACGCTGGTGTAAAGACACACTGTTCTGTCACTCACAAACCCCATATCAGCCACACCATGTATTTCCTCCAAGAGTGAAAAAGGCTTTGGGTTTGGGGTCTATTTTTTTTGGCTGCTGACTAATATCTATCTAATTTACCTATCTAATTCTTTCTCTCCTGGACCCAGTGACAAAAGCCCACAGGGGCTCTGCAGACCTGGAGAGCCTTAACTGCTCATTAACACTTGGCTTCTACCTCTCACCATAAACCTGCTCTTTTCTGTGGCAATAGTGAAAAGAAATAGTCACATAACCACATTACATGACCTTTCTTGGGGATGGCATCCCCATCTCCACCAAGCTCTAAATGCACAGGGAGTGAGGCTCTGTTGGGGAGTAAGATCTGCCTTCTGGTTACATGGATGGAGAAATCCACATATGCCTCCCTTCCTTGTCAAAGTCTCCCTCATGGGGGAAATTCCTCCACGTTGCACCATCAGGTGGTGATTGTCAGAACAAATAGTTTCAGGTTGAGCGTGATGCACTGAGGGCAGCAGGATACACCTTTCAGTGTATCAAGCAAATATCCTGTTACTCTGCAGAGTTTATGTGACAGCATCACACAGGGAGGATGAGAGCCAGGTCAGTGATGACTTGAAGACCTGTTTTTCCTTTTCCTCAAATATCCTAGATGCAGCTGGACAGTTTTATACAATTCATGCCACAGACATGGACAAAATCAACTTTATGGTTAAAGACTGACACATTTGCTTCTGTGTTTTTTCTGGAGCAATATACCCAAGATGGTGGTACTTCAGATTTGTTAATAGCCACAGATTATGCCAAGTGCAACAGCAGCTGAGAAAATATGTGTATCTGATGTGAGTTACAACCTTATACCACTCTCCTCCTGGGATTCCCCACAATGGGAGCCACGGCATTGAGCCAGAGACACTTTACAAGGCCAAGAATCTGACCCCTGGTGTTTTGTGGGTTATCCAAAAGGCAATTAGCCAGAAGAATTCACATCCTCAGTTCTAGCCAAAGCTCCATTTCTGCAGCAGTCTGGGAAGACCCCAGGGGAGACATGATAGGTGTGGATGTTTCAATATTAAAATTAATAAAATCTTGGCTGGAAGTAAGTGATTTTTTTTTTGTGTGTGTGTAAGAAATGGTAATGATTAGGCATACTCAAGAAATTCACACTAGTTTCAATTCTGCAGTTTATGAATCTCCTGTCTCTCTAGACAGGGACACATAGAAGCTGAGAAGTGGTTTTTAAAGGGAGACTTCAAGGCTGAGGGAAGTGTTCAAGGTCACTGTACATTCAGTGTTTAAATTCTCAAGAACTCTCCATTCTCGGATACAATTTGAAATTTTGACATTAACTACCATTTTTTCACACTTACCCAGTCATAATTCATCTACTTCTGGCAAAACTAAAAGGTTGTAAAACACCAATGTTTGTGTTTATGTTAAATATTATTTAACATAATGTTCCAAAAATTAACAGAATTCCTTGAGATAATTCAACTGCATAATGGACAGGCATTTCTCTGAAAGGCAGAATACTGAAAAATAGCATTGCAAACCAATGTCTATTCTTAATAAAATATTTCTTATTTACTCCTGCAACTACTCTCTGGCTACAGAATATGAGAGAATCCACTGTGTGAAGGCAATGTCCACCTAACTCAATATTCTCGCTCTGGTAGTAGTTAATAGCCTTTGTTGTGGAACGCCTTTGTTCACAGCAGTTAATTTTGTCTTATATCACATACTAATATATTAATATATGTGATGCTTGTTCCCCTGAGAAGAAAGGACTTTTCACTTTTCACTGCCTGAACTCACAATGGCACAAGAGCATATGGTGGTACAACCATCACCTCATATATCCCAGCTGCTGGCACTGTCATAGAATGGATTTTATCTAATTCATAAAGCCAGTAAAGGCAGGGAACAATGATATCTAAATCAGGCAACAGAATCAATAAAATCAGTTTATAATATAATAATTTGGGGTTGAAACAGCCCCCAGATTTGTGGGTTATTCACATCCATGCACAAACCTACTGTATAATATAAGCCTTTACAGGTCCACTCTCTGTGGAGCTCTGATCCTTCTGAGAACTGGTATTAAGCAGAGAGAAATTAATACTAATGGAACAAAATATGTGTATTTTCAGGGAGATGGTGCCAGCTGCAGTAATGAAGGGTCTCTCACCTTTAGACACTGATGGTAGATAAAAGAATAGGAGGAGGACCAGTCTAGGCAGTACTCACTCTCTTCAAAAGCCTTTCCTAAAACTGAGAAGTTGGAGAAAAATACCTCAATCTAGCTGATCAAACAGATTTCTGGTCTGTCCCATGTCTCCTAAAGATCATACTTTATAGACAAGGATAAACAGCTGGGTTTTGAGGCAACTGAGTCAAACCATAAGAATGGAATTTGGCTGCAGATTGTGGACACTTAAGTTATTGTGTCTGTAAGTGAAACATTTACTTTTCACTAGGAGTCCAAACTACTGTTAAGGTCAGTTTATATCTAACCAATGTGGTCGGTGGAAGGTAGGTGTGTGTTTAACTGACCCAGGATACCTTTTGTCTAATAATTTTTGCCTTTCAGTAACTACTCCTATCTCTTTCAAAGATCTTCCATTCTCCAAAGACAAAAGTAAAATACTCAGTTCCAGCTACAGACTTGAGACCTCAGTTTACAAAATCAAAAGAAAATACACTTCTTGTCACGATTCCCCTTACACCATCTACTCTGGATTCTGTTTTTCACTCATTTTGCTAAGAAGACAAGTTTTTCTTGGTGAAAGAGTCCCCCAGCTTGATGGAATTAAGGCAAGACAGATCCAGCAGGCTGGTCCCTAAGCTGAAGGGTTCCCACATAGGACATTTTGCTGATGCCACGGCAAGAAGAAAGAACAATTGGTAGCATGAGAATGATGATGTTTACATTCTCTATTAGAATGACTTATAGCTGGCTTTCCAAGTGCTCCTCCCATGACACTTCATTAGTTAAGGTAATTTGGAAATTTGTGAGGCTGTGTGAGACTTGGGGCCATCCAAAGTGCCAGACGGCTGCTGTCTGGAGAGCAGGTTGTCAGAGTAGTTCTCTAACCCAGGGCAGAACAGTTCAGTGCAAAAGCAGCATGACCATTCAAAGGCATCTGAAACCCCCTGCAGACTATTAATTCCTTGGGAAGAATACAGATAAATTGCTTGTAGAGAGAAAGAAAATGTCTTTACGGTTTTTGAAGTGTCTGCCTTGCATTAGATATGAAATTTATTCCAGATGCAGGGGGGCAACAGTACTTTTGACTTTATTCATGGGGTATAGCCAAGGTCATGTGGTCTGGCTTTAGGACTAAAGGCTAGAAAATTTGGTACTCTAGGTTGGACACAAACAGGAGCACAGAAATTGTGCTGTAAGGTCTATCCCTGAAGGAGTACTGACTACTCAGTTCTTGGAGTAGTTTTCTTTCTTAGTTTTGTTGGAGTTTTGTTTATTTACTTGTTTGGTTTTGGTTTTGATTTTTGTTTTTTAAATAATGAACTATATAACTTGATCTCCCTCATTCGTTTTTCTTGCCTTTTGGTCATATTTACAAAACTGGCTTTTCATCAGGCCCTTGCTGCTTTCTGGGTCCATTACTATCACCTAAACATCTTCTTCAAGATGCTTTCTTGGTGAGAGTTATGTTTCCCAATGCCCTGCATAATTTCTGCAAGGCCACTCACTTTGGGAAAGTTCTGCCAGGGTTTTTTCCTGCTTTTCTAACTTTCACCCTTATTGATGCTTCCAGTTCTACCCATTCTTTTTGTGATCCTTGGATTTCTACAGGGACACAAACATTTTAAATTTCTAGTGCTCTATCACCCTACCAAAGGTAAATGAAAGCTGGATGTCTGTCTTTAGATAATTGAAAAAACAAATCTCATATAGCTTATATAATTAGGCAGGTTCTTAAAATCTGTTCTTTTAATTTGTTTACTGTTTCTCCCTCTTCTTCTTCTTCTTTTTCCTGTTTTTGAGAGTTTGAACTACCTTCTGTATCTAAACTTGTAGTGCTAGACTTCATGCTCTTAACAATGTTTAGTCCAATCTAAACACCATTTCAAATCTGTCAGACAGAATTTTTGAGGTTTTTGTGTACAGAGAAAAGGCAAAGAATTTACCCAAAGTCAACCCAAGTGAGTTGGCTTTTTGACATTTATTTAATTAGGATCATTTTCACATTTAATTAGTTCGGGCTGGGACATTTGGGCAGAGAGGCTCTAGGACATTTGCGTTACTAAGCACCAAAACAGTACTACATTTGTTGCCTCTAAACTCTATCAGATGCAGGGCTCAGGATGACAAGAAACAGGTTTTTTAACTAGTAAACTTATTTCATAATTCTCTGTGGTGAATAGTTGCTCATCCTTCCTACAACCCAAGCCAAGTCTCCCCCAGGAGACCTTCCATGCTCTCAACCACTTAAAATATGATGATGTTTTGAAGCAGACCTAAAGATGTGTCTACACAATCTAAGTCTCCTCCAATTTCCATCAAGTACATGCATAAACTTGGTGGAAAATCTGTTATTTCACATGAAAAACAAAATGAGCCCCAAACACAAGCCCTCCTATAAGGACAAAGAAAAGTTTCTTTTCTGAAATATGGCAAAAAAGAATGAATTCAAGAGAAGCCAGGAAAATCACCTACTGATACTCAGTGTAGAAATTCCATGTCACTGCAGGCAGCTGGTTTCTAAACTCATTCAAGCATTGTGATAAGTCATTAAAACCAAATGATCTAATTGACCCTTAAAATTTTGTCTTTAGATGTTTCACTCAGGAAATATTTTTAAAGTTATATATGAGCTATGGAATAGGCCAGATGATATTTGTTTTATGAGGGGGAGGTGTAACATCTCCATTCTGACTGTCCCACATTAAACTTGATGGAGTTCTCATTCCTTTTTGCCAGCTAAGCTGATGGTACCAGCAATATAAAAATTAAAATTAAACATTAACAGTGCTTTCATATCCTTTAAGGATGCCACTCTGGGAGAGAATAGATGCACTGCCAGGTTTCCTGAGTGGAAGCTAGTGCCAGTCTGCTGTAAGGAATTACCGGAAGTATAACATTTTTGTCATGGATCCTGGTGCAAAGCATAAAACAGGACTCCTTGCCCAGCCAGCCATGAGAACCTAGTCCTGTCCTCCCTCTTCTTTTTTATCATCTGCACTTTCAATTTCATTGAGTTTTAACAAGCCACTCAGTTTCCTCAAGAAATAATAGCAGAGATATAATGCTCTGCATATTTTTAAATTGCTGTTCCACATTGCCAGTGCAAGTCTCTGTTGAATCATTGTCTCTAAGAAGGTAAACACTTTAATTTTACGACAGCACTGTTTTCAGCAAACATCTGCTTCTTACTACAATGATACATAAGTTTTCTTTGGATATTTCGTCACAAAGAATTGGCTGTGGGTGTAGCCAGATCAAAGCCATATGGAGATCACTTGTAAAAGCACAATTCTTTCAGCAATATTTTAGCTGAATTTATCTGCAATCAATGCCAGAACATACTTGCTACTGAGACCACTTATTCTAAAGAAGGGGAAGGTCTAGAGGTCATGCCGTGAGTTCAGACTTTGTGGGAAATGGGTTCAACTCTGCCCCCTCTACTCCTTGTGTAGGACCTTGAAGGGAATGTGGAAGTGGTGGAAAGGGTTGGTTTTCTATTTCTAAGCTCACTGTCAGTGACACCATGACCATATTTTCTGTTGCTCAAAGGATACTGTGGAAATTAATATATTTACAGTTGAAAGGAGCTGTCACATTGCTGTAATGAGATATGTCAGTGTCTAGATCAGAAGGGGACTTCTTCGTAAGGCCATCACTAAAAAACAGCACACATTTTCACATTCTGAAGCTCCCTGTGATGGCTGTCCGCATCTGTACACACAGACAAACATGCAGATATCTACTTGTACCACGTTTCCTCCTGTTTTTCTTAAATATCTTTTCGTTGCAGTATCTTAAGCCTAAGAACACTGGAAAAACAGATGAGTCATATGATTGTTTAGTTAACATCTTGTTAGTTGAATTCTATTGAGAACATGTGAACTTTTTTAAGATTGTGTGTGTTTGTAAAAAAAAATCTATCTAAATAAAAGCAACCCTTTCAAACTTTAATGAAACTAAACAATGTCACCTCGGTCTTACGCATACACTTTTTGTTTGTTTTGGTTTTGATTTCCAAAACAATCAACAATAGTGAGAATACAACAAATTCAAACTATTTTCTGAAAATTACTTTTTAATTTGAGTTCAAAAATGCACTCGATCATTTATTAAAAAAAATAAAATATTGTTTTCTGGTTTGCAGTAATGATAACAGAGACTTGCATGACACCCTTGGTCAGTCAGATGTAAAAAGATGCCCAAAATTACTCTACATTCAAAGGTCCAGACTGCATATCTACCAGTTGCAGATATTGACTTACACTGAGTGCAGTGCTGCACTTTGAACTAAGGAATCTAACAGCAACAGAACCAGGAAAAAGACATTTATTGGATTCAAGAGGAAGAGGTAAAATGGGAAATTATTATTTAGGATAGAGAAGGAAGAGACTACTACAAAAGGAGACAAAGATTTTTAAAAAATGTGGATGGCACAGTTGCGCTAAACCTCAAAATTTATACCTCAGAGCACCACCAGATGACTTCAAGGAAGGGAATCATGAAATAAGTGGATGGTTGGGTTGATAGTCTCCAGAAAGATTGCAACAAAAAATGGAAATTTTGGCAACAGGGCTGCCAGGGAACAATGAAGAGCTGGGCTGACTACTGCATATCTCCATCACCTTGACAGTCTCTTTTCCCGCTCCATGACACTGGCAACATCTTCAGGCATTCTGCCCACATCCCTGGTTCCCTGGGATCAGAAGGGAATAGCTCAGAACGTGACACATCCAGGCAAAGGTTTGTTGGGGCAATCAGAAAAAACAAAAACTCGTTTTACAAAAGAGACCGAAAGAGCTTGTCTTGGTTAGGCTGGCAAAACACAGCTGAGGACGGATATAGTTGCTCTCTATAAATATATCAGAGAGTAAATGCCAGAGGAGGAAAAGAACGTTTCAGCTAAGATTTGGGAACAGAACTAGTGGAGCTGTAAATAAGTTCAGACTGGAAATTACATGATTTTAAGCTGTAGAAAAATGTCACAGCCTCCATGAAGACATTTTAGTATGGTGGAAAAAAACACAGCAAGTTTTAAATCACATTTTAGCATGGAGGAAAGAAACACAGCTAGTTTTAAATCATAACTTGCTTGCTCTCTGAAAAACTGCCTGGGATGAAGGGGAGCGTGGATAGGAGAGGACTAGATTATGACACAGGGGATCCTTTTTTTTTTGTTCTTGGATACCTAATTTTTGGCAAAAGCCTTAATATAAGTAGGTTAATCGATTCTTATCTCAAGCAGAATTTTTTCCTTCTCTGTTATGACAGGCACAGACTCTCCTGGTTCCTGCTATTAATGATAACATCCAATACAATCGGATGGGGCTTCCTATTGATTCACATACAGCTACCAACATGCTCCCAGTAACAATAAGCACTGGCAGCAAAGCACCTTTCTCATCACTGCGACTTCTTACAAGAGACACCTTAAAGCAGGTTTTAATATTCTGATGGTTATCTGACTCCAGTAATTTCCTAAATGGACTCCATGCTCTGATAGCAACACCGTTCTACCTGATACAGGTCATTAAATATCTGCAAATGAAATAGAGACACATGTGGCTGACTTAATGGTCTGTCTCTTGAAATGCTTAGTCATACAGAAGGTTTCTCTCTGTCTGCTGCAGTGGTTATGTGCAAAATGGGAAGAAGTCAGCCCTCACATTCCAGGGGTATGGTAGAAAGCAAGCAAAATGGCAGTTCCATCCCCACTCTGGACCACTGAGAGTGATTTGAGATGTTAAGTTGTGAAAATAAAGATAATTTTAACACATACTTGTAAATCAAAGACAAAACATGAAAAAGAATGCAGGAGGTCCTCTAAACACTTTTCCTTGGTTTAACACCCTCATAATGAAAAAGCACAAGGGCTTGAGGAAATTTCAGAAAATGTTAAACAGAGAATTAAGACCAACTGAATAATTTGCAACTGCTTTATAAAATCATGATGCAGCATATCATGGTTAATAAAACTCTCTTAGGCTGTGTAAGCAAAGGAGCTTGCAGAGCGTGCAGTTTAGTTGTGCAGTTTAGTGCACTGAGTACAATAAAAAAGGACATGGTATTTTAAGTTCCGATATATTCAGATGTAGGAAAATGTGACTGAAGTTCTATATCTAGGAAACACCTACATTCTCCATCAGAAAAATAACATATAAACATACATTAAGAAAAAGAATGTATGGAAAGCCACAGACAGGAGATAGCTGAGTTTAGTATATACTAATATAGAGACTGAGAGAACCAAAGTCTAAGGATTGGTTTTAATTCATAGGTATATGACATGAAACAGAGGATAATTAAAAAAAAAAACCATGTAATTGTTAATTGAACTGTTCTGAGACTTATTTTTGGCTGCCAGAAATATCTACTGGCTTATGGTCTGTCCTTCAAGTAAAGTAAACCTGTGCAGATTTCAGAAAAAAACCCACAGATTTTCTTGACAATCTCTGAATTGGAAAGCTTAGTTAACAAGGAAATTGTATGGATTTGGTTTAAGCCAAACAAGGCCATATCCTTGCTTAGTCAACAACAAAAATACCCACAACACTGGTAGGCTGAAAATCAATAGGGTTTCAAAGATGCCAATTTAAATGAATAGGATTCACTTACTTTTTTCAGTGTTCCACTCAACCAAGTTAATTACAGAGATCAGCAATTCTACAATCATCCAGAATAAATGCAGGGTTTTTTTTGGTGCTTTAATGTCCTCGGGATTATGCAGGGTGTTTCAGCCCCACAGACATTATTTCAATAGCACCTTTGAACACCCTCCAGACAGTGTTACCCAACCCACACCCTCATCCATGAGGTGAAGCTGTGCTGCTAAAACAAGGACTGCCACACTGTGGAAGGTGGTGGGAACAGTCCTATACCACAAACAGGGATCTCTTACAAAGGTACTGAAAACACAAGATAGTTTTACACTCTTCCTGCCCATTTTTATTTTTTATTTTTAAAGATATATTCTTTCCCTGAGCAATTAGTGCAGGTGATCACTGGACACAGGGCAAGGCAAACTTTTACCTTGACGCAGTTTGGCCCTTCTCAAGCTCTTTTTTTTCAGTCACTAAAGCTTCACTGATACTTTCAAACCAAGTACGTGTCCCAGAGGCAACTAGAAAATTTCCATAATAAGCTCCGCTGTCTGCAAATAGGGATGTTAAAACTGGTCTGGGGTGAAGGACTGAAAAGCAGTGGAAACAAGGCATCTCCGAAACTGTCTGAGGGGACATTCCCTGCCCCAAAGTGCTGATAATGGAAAAAGGATTGGTTTTCCCTTTGGTGTGCTAATGGCAGGGATTGTTGCTGCTAAGCCTTCACTGTCCCACAGGGAAGAGAAGAGAACAGGAAGATCTACTGAGGATTGCCTTGAAAAGTTGATATTTCTGCTCATTTCTTCTCAGATGCTCCACAGACTGAACTATGGAACAGTTGTAATTTTTCTCCACCATATGCGGCATCACCCACCCTTAGTATTTCTCAGACCATGAAGGATCTGTGCATTAGCAAGATTTACATTTCATTATTGCTTTTTGAAGTTAGGATTGTGATTTTCAACTGGGACTATAAATTATCAAATAAATTGAGTTACTGGCTTCTATTTAAGCCAGCTTTCATCTCGGTGACATGTAGAAATTTCCTGAGCTATATAAAATGCAGAGCATACAGGGTATAGGACACTATTCTAGGATCTCTCACTTACCAGGAGTTTAAATCTTGTGGGGTCAGCTCAGTTTCATTTCTTTCTCAGAGGCCAAATGCACGGATCCACTTACATCCAAATGTCAAGGCTCGCAGCATAAATGCTGTTCTCCAGGCTGTTTTGCCAGGGCAGGGTTTTTAAAGACTCAAATAGCAGAAGTTAAAAGAAAAAGAGCCCCAAATTCCCAAATCTATCCCTGGAGAGGCCTTTATAAACTAACCCTAGCAGAGCTCCACCTCTCAGCCTGAGGGCTGCCAAACAAGAGACTGGGAGCTGTGCTAATCCCTAATTAAGTTTAATCTACGCTAAAGAAGGTTTGTTGATTTAGTTAGATGGGTAGAGCAATGCTGACAGGTCAGTCCTAGTGTAGGCATAGCTGTAAAAGGGGGAAATAAAGCCTCCCAAAGCATAATTGGTAGCAGCTGGTGAGGAAAGTGAGCTCCTATCATAAAAAACACAGGTTTTTTTGCACTTGTGCCATGGTATCAATGACCTGTGGAGCAACTACAGACCCTAAGTCCTGCTCTCCTGCACCCATGGCTGTCTTAGAGAAAAACCTGCCAAGCTGGTTTGCTTGAACCAGCTCAGCAACTTGCATCTATTTTGGCCACGATGGGGTACTTACTGCAGCAGTGGATGCTACTACTGTGAACTGGAGAGCAGATGCTCTGCCTGAGCTATAACAGGAAAAAAGCTGAAACCCTTCTAATGTGCTCCACTGCACATATACATTGCTACTTGTGTATATATACACATATATTTATATATATATGTGTATATATATATGTACATGTGTGGATGACCATGATTCAAACTCTGACTGTTGAACACACTCTGACAAAGCAAGATGTGTTTTTGGTTGACATGGTTGCACCAGTAAAAGCTGGTAAGGCTACCCATCTTGCAGGAATTTTGTCATCCTCTTTCCAGAGATGTCTACTCAAGACAAGGAGAGAAATTACTGAACATGAAACCTTCAATAAAACAATTCGTCTCTTTTTCTCTCTTGAATCCTCAAGACACATTATTATCTGCTCTGAAAAAAAGAACGTCTGCTTGCACAGTAACTGTGGATCCCAGGCAGAAAGTGAATACTTATTCACCAAATATTAACTTGCTGTTCTCTGGGAATGGAATCTCACAGGATGGACATGAGCAGGTCCCAGACGCAACCTCCGTGCCCACCCCTCCTTCATACATATTTGGTGGTTAATCTGTTTCTAAAATGGGTTATTCATGTAGAACAGCTATTTTAACATTCTCACAGGAACCACAGATCCAAAGGGAGAAGTTTCTCATTTTAGGGGCCATAGCTGCTAATACAGCAAAAAGTAGTAAAGAAAATGTCACTGACATTAGCACATTAAAAATATGTTTTCATTGGCTGTCACATGATAGCAACCTCTGAAAACACCCTTTTCTTTTGGTTAATTTGAGGAATGTATACTGTTTAAAAAGCAGTTTCTTGAGCGTCAAAATGAAATAATCTGAGAAAAATAAATATAATAGATGAGATCTTTAATAACTTAGTCTCCCTGAAAAGGCTGTAGACAGTAGAAGTCTCTTCCTAAAAATCAGGTCAGTGCTCTAATTAAATCGGACATAGACATAAAAACATTCATATAAACCCTGCATTAAATGAAGATAAATTTTGCACCTCCAACATGCCATTAAGAGATTACACTATACAGAACTAATGCCTTTGAACCCTGCTGTTTTAATCTGAAATTTACACTTCACAGCTTTTGAGGTATAGTCATGGATCTGCTTTACACAAATGTAGAGTGAGGACCATTTGCCTTGCACTTCTAGACTAACTTGAGGCATTTATCTTTGATCTTTGTCGGTGTCAAGAGGAACACAGTTCCTGCCTAGATACCAGAGGCATTTTAGTCTCAGGGAGTCACAGTTTCTCAGATGTGCTGCAGTGAAAATCAATTAAAGGAACATGATACCTTCTCTTCCATGGGAAGAGAACAGCAATTGCAGCAACTAAACAAGTTCTTTTTTTTTTTTTCTCCAAGAATGGGGGCAAGGACCTGGAGGGAACAGTTTTTGGCTGAGGATCTGGTTGGGACTTCAGTTCTAGGTGTGGTCTAAATGGTTGCAATAGGTCACATCCCTTGAGAGCAAAAGGAGAAAACCAGAACTAGAATGCAGTGTCTGTGAGCAGTTCCTCACAGTTACTGTGTGAGTTAGTGGGTGACCTCTGTTTTGCAACTGCGACATCAAAGGCTCTAAAGTCAGATGCTATTTAAAAGCCAAGAAATCCCCCTCGTTATTACTATAAAAGGGCTGGTACACATATTTTCTGAAGGATTTCAAATTGGTCATGAGAAAGGAAGAAAAAAAAGTGCTTCCTACACTAGTCATCTGCTCCAAACACCTCTGTTTAAATGTCTCAAATTAGATTTTGTTGGAAAAAATGTACTGGTACATTCATAACCCTAAATACTTTCCATTATAAACTCATTTCTAGTGTAAACTCTGAATGTATAAGTTATAAATAGCAGCACCTTGACTACAACACAGACTTTCCTTGTGTGCTCTGAATTCAGAAGTGATACTTGGACTTCAGCTGATTTCTTTCTTTATAATTCTTTATAAATTCAAACATTTATTTACTATTTATTTATCTTTAAATAAAATCCTGTAAGAAACTATTTTCTGTCTTGTTATTCAGTCTGGGGATAACAGATGTGTTTGCAGTGAAAGGCCTCGCTGCTCAGGGAGGGACATCCTGCAGCTCCCTGCTGTGCCATGGCATAACAAGCAGTAAATCCCAGGAAGAAAGTACTCCCAGGACTATGATCCAGCATCCAACCTCTCTGTGCTCACTGCAAACTTTCAAGCACCTGCACTTTCTCAGTCAATTGTGATTTTATCTAAAGTGATATTTTTTTACCTTTCCTCAGAAGATTTCATTTCTCAGTGAAAAGTTTTGAACTTTTTCTACTATCTTTCCACCTGTATGTTCCCCTCCAGCTTCATAATTCCCTTTCCTTGTGTTTGTATGGTCAGAATATAAAAGGATAAAATCTAACTATCTAGTGTTCTCTAGGACATCTAGAAATAGATCCTCTAAATGTTCTAGAACACCTTGGACAATGCTACTACCTGAAAAAATACCTCCCAAAAACCTATGAAAAAGAAATTAACAAAACTAAAAAATATTAAAAAAATTACCCCCCAAATTCCAGACCAAAAGAAAAAGAAATTCTCCCCCAAGAACTCAAAAGAAAAAAAAAACAAACAACAACCCACAAACAAAAAACAACCAGGGGAAAAACTCAAACCCCAACAAAACTAAGGTAAACCTTTCTGAAGCATATGAAGGCATTTGAGAATTCTGGTTTTCAATGTTTTACAAGGATAAAGAAAAAGACAATAGTAACCATGCAGGCCCACTTTTCCTTTTGCTGGCCATCAGAAAAAAGAAAAAGTGACCCAACTTTTTGGCATTGGCAAAACAGAGTAGAGGGTACTGTCAAAGATAAATATTTGATTTTTAGCAGGTAAGAGGAGTGGTTAAACAACATCATCTCTACTTCTCGGTCACTGAAGCAAAGTTATTAATTCCACAAGACACATCCACATCTTACTGCAGTGTTATGCTATAAATCCGAGAAACATTTTCAGCAGCGCAGGGTAGCTGAGAAAACACCCTGACCTGAAAATGCTTTCTGGCAAAGTGCTCCCTGCTGGTCTGTTGCTTGAGTCTCATGGTGACTGTGCAATACCTCTGAGCAGTGTACAGGACACAGTCACTGCACAGACACTGCAAACTGAGTCTGTCACCATCTGTACATATTGGCACAGGTAGAATTCTCTTCACAATGGATGTGTACAAGAAACACCCATAAGATTTCTCCTTGCTTTGAAACTCTTGATGTGTTTTTATTAAAAAAAATATAAATATATGTATAATTTTAAATTCACATCCACTTGTATCAAATGGCTTCATGCTAGTTGCTATCTCTGTAATGCTAATTAAGAGGTAGGGATGAGAAGTGATTTGCAAGAACTACGAATTATTTTCATGGTTCTGAAGAAAACCTGCTTAATATGAGCTTGTGGAAAGAACCTCTGTGGTCCCTCGAGGAACCTGCAATGTTGTGCCTGGAAAAGCTTCTCTCAGGGAGGCCCATAGCTCCTATTTGTTTCAAAGAAGTATAGTGTTAGAAGTGTAGCAATTGCTGTTTAAATATTACACCGTTAACACTCTCATGGGTAATAGCTTTTGCAGAACCACTCAGTTCCCTAAATGAACTACAGTGAACAGGTAGAGAGAATCACAGAATCACACATGGGATGGTTTGGATTGGAAAGGACCCTAAAGACCATTGCCATGGTGTGTATCATATCTGCCCACAACAAGGATAAGATCAGACAGACATCATGATTTTGAAAGCATCTTTTCCAGCTATATGTCCAAGTTCACCCTGGCTTTCCTCCAACAGAAACTCCAAAGTCAGAAATGTACTCTTTCACATGCTAAAACCTTGAATACACTAGATTATCTAAAATCCCTAGTATCTTCTTTATGCAATAAGTAGCTTAAAATGTGAGCATAGTGTACTAATACCAAAGTAACTTGGGGGTGCAATTAACAGTGTGAATAATTGTGCCCTGGTCCCCATAGTCCTTATGAAATAAATACGAGAGGCACTGCACTGACTGGGCTGAATAAGAGGGAAATGAAGAGTTGACATGGGTGATGATGTGAGGTATATCTCCAATGCAGTGGCTTTCCAGGTTTTGCTTTGTCTTGAATTTTTTTTCTTTGTCTTGGATTAGCCACTTTCCAATGCCTTGGTGCAGAGGAGATCATGTGCTCTGGTAACTGAACCCTTCCCTTACCACAGGGAGAAATAAAACCTTTACAAGCAGTGGCAATCCATCCAACCCAAGGAGAGGGAATGTGCTACAAGACACATTGACAGGCTATATGGTGTTGTTGGCCAACATATGGAATAATTTTACCTGCTCTGAATAAATGTACCTAAAAATATTGCCATTATGTCTACAAAATTATAAATTAACAATTTCAGAAGCTAGAGATACTTTAAAAGGAAAATGAAGTTAAGAAATCAAAATAAATGTTATTGGCCTCTGAGTCAATGGTCAGAAGACATTAGCCTCGACAACCTTCACTGTAATTATTTAACATTTTTCAGGCTGCTGTATTAACCTTTGGAAAAGTAAATAATGGAAAGTTGTATGACTATTTTCAACAAAGCATGGGCCAGAGCTGTCCTTTTTGGTCTTCTTCAGATAGAACAATAACCTCATTGCTCAAAACTTTTTGACCAGATTTTTATTTGCCTTCTACTTGAGTAGATATTTATATCTTTGTAAAGTAAATGCATGGCATTCACATTCAATGTATCTTAAAAAAGGTGAATATCAGGGGTTCCATTGCATTGAAAAAAGTTACATAAATTTTCATATATAATTTTTATTACTACATGTATTTTTTTAGTTTTAACTTTGATCACTAAAATGTGTCATTTATAAGTGACAACCTGTAGGCATTTTTTGTAGGTTTTATTGTTGTTTCTACATCTTCTCTGTGTAGTTATTTTTTTTTTCTTTCTAGAAGTGAGTTGGAAAGTTTCTGGGGCAAATTAATACCTTTCCTTTTTTTTTTTTTAACCTTTAGAATTCCCAGTACTCTCAGGCAGCCTAGATTAATTTATTTTAATCACATTTACTTTCTCGCAGTCTTTAACATCTCTTCTATATTTGGAATAACCACTATTTGAAGTATTGCAGACAATGGCAGCCCCAAATCAGTATGAGTGCTGAGAATTATTCCAGCTTCTAGTGGAATTGTTGCTCTGGGCTCAGTGACTGGCTTGCTGTGATTCAGTAAAGCTCATAAATCCTGTTGGAAATCTGAGTTTGCATAGAAACAGTGATATTGTATCAACTGAGCAATGGTCAATGATAGAGATGGACTCTTCATGCAGTTTCTCTGGACTTCCTTCATTATAATCCACAGTGAAATATCTTTACAGTAAAATGTTCTAACTGTTCACCAATGCTTTCTTCCCTGTTGCAAGTAATACATAATTAAAAGATAACAATTATTATTTGTTTTCAGATGCCTCAACCTCAAATTGACATTGTGCTGTATTCTCTGCTAATATAGCAACCACAGTTCTCCCCTTGAAACAGAAAGGAGCTAAGATGGCAGTAGTGATTCCCTGGAAGTCCTCTGTGGGCTCTCCATTATGAACTGAGGAGTTATTAGTTTGAGTGGCAGGGAGATATAAGCAGTGAGGTACTGGTCTTCAGCTTTTCAATAGAGTTGCCTGACTTGTAATCATATCAGAATTCCTGCAGCAGTGAAATGATAAACTGTATCACAAGTATACAACAAATACTAACTTATTGGTAATGGTCTATTTTGTGCCTGTGGACCTTTGGCTACCCTCTACTGTGATTTTATTTGAGAAAGAGTAAAGCAAAGGTCAGCATCATAGGCAGATTTCTTGGCTCATTCCTCACTGTCCAAGCAATGCACTATATGGATATATCTGAGGTCATTTTGAGATGAAAGATAGCGCTTCAAAGGGCTCTTCTAGCACTGAATCAACCATGATGCAGCCACAGCTTCCTGAGTCAATCTACAGATGCTGATCAGTTTAGTGCTGAAGAATTGCATTAAAGGTCAAAGCCAAGAGCAATTAAGGGCTGCATGATAGGAAATTGAAGACTCAATTGAGAAACACGGTGTAAACGAGGCTCATGTTTTCTGTATGCTGTCTTTCTTTGCTTCCTTCAGCTAAACACAGTTCTAGGAGGCCTGTTCAACATTTTACAGCAGCAGTTACCCTGCACAGAAAAGCGGAGCTTCTTACTCTCTATTCTTGTGTGAGAAAAAGCAATTAGTGCAATTTAGTTTAACTTCACTCTTTCTTTCCCAGTATTTTTGCTCTTCTTCCTTTTTCCTCAAAAGGCAACAGGAAATGATGCTAGACTGGAGGTTTGGCATAATTCTGTAATATCTTCTCCTTTTTTATTCTTTATTCTCTCTAACTTGCCTCTGCAGTTCACATATTCAAGTTTTCCATTATAAGCACAAAGGTCAAAAGATTTTCTTACTAGGAGTCAAGACTGTTATCTAAAATTATGACTTCAAAACTGATGACCTAATAAAACAAACCCCCAAAAAGTTGTGGGAATAGTAAGAGTAGACTGTTATGATTTCTAGGCCATCTGCCATATTTAAGCTTCCATGACAGAGGAGTGTGAACCAAATTCTCCTTGAGGTAAAACCACAGGTATTTCCTGTGTGCTCTATTGTCCTTACTAAAGTCTGGGAAGAGTTTATGTACCCACAGAGAATCAGAATTGCCTTTTTCATGATTTCCTAAAATGACAACATGCATCCTAAAAACATGAGAATAAAAAGTTACATCTGTTGACAAACAGAGTGTTTAATTTTCCTTTTGCTCATATTTATTTGCACATTTAAACTGAACTTGAAAACATTTAATTGGAAAAAAAGAGGCTTGTTCTTGCTTCTGTTTTCCTCCGGACTACAAAGACTGTCTATAAATTTCCCTGAAGGGGACATAATGGGGTTGTGACAACATGGCCATTGCTCATAGGTGGCATAAACAGAGAGCTAATATTTATTGAACCAAGATTCTGGATTTCTGATGACTTGGGGTGACAGTTTAGAGAATATTCAGCCTGACATAAAAAATATGCTAAATTGGCTATTTGGTATCAAAGGAACTTAAAGATGGTGTGCTTTCACATTAGAGGCACCTACCTCCCTCTCTTTAGATGTTTATAGGGTGAGGTCTTGCCCTCCAACATGTGATCACCATTTTTACACTTATATCTATATGATTTTGATTTATTTTTATGTGGGAAACTCAATATAAACTGGACAGTTGGTACTAATATACATATATATATATATTTAAAAGAGCCATAAAACCTATAAATCATAGTTCCATAGCAGTTTCTGAAGTAATAATAAAGAGTCAATGAATATCATTGCAGAAGGAGGGTTGTTCTGTGACATGATTATTTTGCAAACTACAAGTCACAGAAATAAATACAGTTTTGATGAAACACATAATCAGCTAGAAATAAAGTATATTTCCCCAGTACAATGTCAGGAAACAAATAGATTGCAGTAATTCAGTAATGGTGGAGTCCTGAACTAGCATTCCTCAGATAAACAACAGAATCTCCACCAACCATCAGATGCACCAAATAAGGTCACCCTTACCAGGTCTATGTCTCCTGGTCTGGAAATAAATGTCTATGCTTCCTCTTGACACTTTTCCATAAGTGTGGTAGTTTAATTTTCTGATAGACGCCTGTTATTCCTTGGCTAAGTTCTATTCAAGTGAAGTTATCTCACAACTCTCTGCATATTTTTTGCTGCTTGATACGTCTTGAGAAACAGTAAATCTAAAGTTTTTATCAAGTATCCCTCAGAACAGTGATATGCATAGGCAAGGATGCTGCTTCTGTCTCAGATTTGCAGTACATGATTGAAAATAAGTAATTGCCAAGTTCCGTGCGCCCAAGTGAGTTTTGAAGTCAGACTGGACTGAACTGTGTCTGCAGAGATAACGTATTTGAATCTCTACGTTCAAGAAGGAAGTGTTACCATCTTGACCTACAAACTGTGAACACTCATTAACCTCTTTGGATTTTGTTAAACACTTTTCTGCTTGTTTAGATGCCAAAACATCTTTGTGGGTTGTTTTATTTGTGCCTCAGTTTACCACATTCTGTTTTTTTAAACTTTTTTCCCCCCTTTTTTTCTCTAGTCTGGCAAAAAAATTTTAACTTCAAAGTCCCTTCCTACTTTGCATTTTCTAAAAACCTATGCATACTTTCTATTCACTTATCCAAGTTACTAATGAAAACCTTAAGAGTACCAATGCTGACTAGTCCTTGCAAAATCCTATTTAAAATGAGCTTCTGTTTTCACAGTGAGCTATTTGTTTCCTAATCAGTTTTGAAAACATGTCACACTAGTTTTATCAAGACAATATCTCCCTGGTTCATTTAAGAAGATGTTAAAGTTGCCACTATTATTCTCCCATCCTGCTGGACAATGGCCTACTGGATTTGAAAGTTTTCCTTATTGTCTGATTTGATCAGAGCTGAACTTACATTAAAATGCAGATAAAACCAGATATGGAGGCTGTTTCTTTCAGCCTGCCTATGGGGGAAAACAGAGTGAAATGCCTGGAAATGGGAAACAACAACCCATTCATTGGCTACATTGATTGCATCTATAATTGCAGAATTACTGTTCTCTCCCTTCACTCTTTCAGCTGGGCAAAATCTAGATACCCTTTGGTAGATCAACACTTTTACTGTCTCTCCTTGGTCCTTGGCTCACAGAGATGACCATTAAATCCCCAAAGTACATCAGAGCAACATGACATGATACCTGTGACCTGGCACACCACAACATCCACAACCAGACAAATACAGTCACTGCATTAATACATTCTTAGAATTATTCAGGTTGGAAAACACCATTAAGATCATCAAGTCCAACTGTATTTAAAGTGCACCAGTGAAAATCTGTTCCAATGAAACCAATAAAAGAGTATATTCAACAACATCTGAACAAAATAACCAAACCAAACAAAAAAAATGTGCCTGCCTGCATAATTTGCTAATAAAAGCTGTCACAATTTGCCCCACCCATTTTATATCTGTATAATCAAAGCCATTAGAGAAACAAGTTACAAACACTCAGAAAGACTTCACATTTTGCTTCAGACATTTGGAAATCTGGAAACATAGTTTGAAAATAACAATGTGCAGATAAATCTTTCAGATTTCGCAAGAAATTAAAAATGCAGACCTTCACTGCTGCATGTACATTACTTTGGGTATTAAAAAAAATTACCTTAAGCCACAAGCAGTGTGATCAGAGAGTGGTGGCACTGTTATGGTCTGTTATAGTCGCACCACATGAATCACTGCAATTTCAGTAAAAGAACCACCACACCTACTGCAACACTATTTCTCTATGATATAGTTCTCTTGGTTGGCCCAACACTACAATGTTTTCACATTTTCAAGGTGCTTTTCCTATTTCCAGGCTGTATTATTTTTATGTAGCTCAGGGATGGGTTTCTTTTTTTTACTTGAAAATATATTTATGGAAAAGAAAATAACAACAACCACATAAATATTTTGGACTGTAGCATGTATTTTCCCAAATGTTAATGAATAGATAGGTAGTCATTCAGTTTTGATTAGAGAGTTTGGGAAGCTATTTTAGCAATTAATGTTGGTTTTTTTCTTACATTAATCACCTACTTCTGCCTAGAGATTCCATAGGGGCAGGTCTTGATTCCTCTATTCTTAGTGAATGTGCACAGTTTTACTTAATGCTATTGACATCACTGAGTCATCTATATCTATAAAGCTAAAGAGATTTGAAGGTTAGGAGTTTTATGCATTTCTTTTTGATCAGACGTGATATCATGGATGCAAATAGATAAATAGTTTTATTCACTGAGGCCTGTTTGAGTTTCTATTGATTTCACTGAATTACTGGTGTTAGTAAAGTTACTTATATATTGCTTACCTGGATCAGAATCTCACAGTGCAGTGAGACTTATTGTCTGATTTGATCAGAGCTGAACGTACATTAAAATGCAGTACTTATAGATACCCACAGATGCACAGAGACTGCCACTTCTGTGTGTGTATGCATTAATGCAGGAAAGGAATTCTGGACATAAAAAAATGTTAATCACAAATACATGTAAGTATACCTCATGATATAATTCACTAGTACTTATTGATACAATTTAGATGAGGAGTTACCAGATATCATGGCATAAGCAGTGCAAATTTGCATATGACATGCAGAAAAAATAAAAAGAAAAAAAAAGCCAAAAACTCCCCAAACTTAATATATCCACTCCCAAAAACACAGAACAAAATTAATTAAGCCAAATCTGAACTATATCTAAGTAACTCCATGACAGGGAGGTTAGATCTTGATGACCTTTAAGGCCCCTTCCAACCCAAACCATTCCATGATTCTCACTTTTCCTTCTTTCTACACTGGAGTAGCTTGTCTTCTACCACTTAGATTTCTATCAGACACATTTCCAGTCTAACCTATCCCGGTTGCCCATATATTCCTTTAGACTGCAAGCATTTTAAGGTAATTAGGAGATATTATTAATGGAAAGCTGTCTCAAGATAATGGTCTCCTGCCATTAGACAAATGCCAAAATGACATTTTTCGAAGCAAGAGTTATATTTATCCAGGGACATTCTTCTGGCCTCATGATTGTATTTCTATTATGCGAGACAAACAAGGATGCAGATTTTGCCCTGATGTGCCCTGCTCTAGGAAGTGGCAGTGACTCTGTGTGCCAGTGACACCAGTGGGAACATTTGTCCTAGGAGAGAATCTGAGGCCTTGCAAAGACTCTCATTCACACAGTTTGCATCTCTCTGCATTAGCAGCTCTTGTGATTCACAGTACCAGAGCTAAAAAGACAGGTAAGTCACCTATGAAGCAGAGAATCCAGTTAATTAGCCCATGTGCTGCTATGGTATTTTACCTTCACAGACTTTAATTCATAAACTTTGCCTGATTAATGGAAAAGCAGATTTCCCTCACTTTAGCTGATACCTTGTGCCTCGTGTCAACAACCTCCTATGGTAATGTCTTGTGTAAACCTTGAGAAAAGTTTTCAGAGAATCAGCGCAGGTAACTGCTGTGTGACTTCTTAATGCACGTGTTAAAATATTTGTTTTCAGAGCTATTGATACTGTTTAAGACATCAATTCTGTTGTCCTAATTAAAAGAAAAAAAGAAATGCTTTCAAAGGTAAAAGAATGAGCAGGACATAGAAACTGTTTGTTCTGCTAAGTATAATGTTGCCATTTGATTGACTGTTCAATGATGAAAATCTGTTCACTGATGAAAATCAGGGGAAAGCAAAACACAGTAAGCTTGACTTTGCCATGTATTTTAGTATTTCTTTGCTCCAGTAGCCATTGTGGCACCTACTTGAAAAATGTGGTGTCAGAACCATGGATTCATCTCCTACTTTGGCTACCCAGGGTATGACTGCAGTGGAAGCTGTTATGATGGTGACATGTTAAAAAAGCTTAGGAAGTAGAAGCATGTAAGCTGGTCGCATAGCATAAATCTGATCACAAAGAATGTCCAAATGCATGTTTGCCTGTTTAAAACTTTGTTATTTGATGGGATCCTTTTTAGAGATATAAGAAATGACAGCACCTGAACATCCACCATCGAATAAACAATCCAGTGGAAAAAAAAAGGCAATTTTCCTTTCCCTAGTAAAGAGGGACAGTCTAAGCTGTGAGTGTGTGCAATGTCTGAAGGAGGTGGAGATAAATGTCAGGTGGGGAAAAAAGATGGGGAGGGTTTATGACCTTTTATAAGCCATCAGAAATAATACAACATTTTCTTTATCCATGGCTATCATTGACAAAATATTCAGGGACAAAACAAAAGTGGGGTTAACAAAAGCACATCCTAAGTAATGAAAGAGTTTTTCTGGAAGGAGCTTTGAAATCCTGATTGTTGAACAAAACTTCTGCTGACAAAATATTTGTACAGACATCCCTCTACTTTTGCAGCAACAGCTCAGTACATCAAACCAAGTGTTAAGTTGTGGCTATTTGTCACTGAGTGATTTAACAAGTCTTTGGAAATAGTGGCAAATTATAAATAAAAGATGAACTGATTTTTGTCTGGTCTAGTTGGCACTTAAAAAGCAGAAATAACCTCCCCTAAAAATCTATTAAAATCTATTAAAATAAAAACCAGAAAACAAAAAACCGAGCTGATATTTTTTTTAATGGCAAACCCGAATAAAACTAATCACTTATAGTCAAATAGCACCTGAATTAGTTACAGATATTGTGAATAATAGAAAAATCTGCCAAAAGACTCGTCAATATCCACTAGGTGGCATGTGGTGACCGTGTTAAATCGCCTTATCTCCACAAAACCTCCCATTCATACAGCAGATAAAGAACTGCATTATTAATTTATACCACTGCATCCACTCTACGCCTAATATTTGTTTAGCCAGCTGTTTCCTCTAATCTTCCTTAAACACGATTGATTGAAATTCTAAGTATATTCAGGCTTTTTTATTTTTTTTCCCCCAAAGAACATTTTGTTACCTACAAGTTACAAGTTCCCTTTTCAAGTGCAGCACTGTATGCTACAGTTACTAACAGCAGAGACAGAATGTCTAATACTACCTCACAATCAACAGAAGCAGCTTGTCATATGAAAATAACTTTTTTCCCCAAAAAAACCTTTTCATTTCCATGGAGTTTTAAGCAATGAAATACACTGTCAGGTTTGCAATGAAACAGAAATGCAAAATACTTCAACTTCCAAAGATAGTTTAAGTACTGCTTCAGTGAAAAGGCAAATGAAAAGCAGAAAACATTAATTTCAGTTATCACACTTTAATCCTTGCAGTGAATTGGAAAACCTTTGATATTTTTAAATATAAGCAATTGCAAAGTCTGTCTTCACTTGAAGATCCTAAAAACACCTTTTAAAGAATGGTCCATATTATTTCCAGGCTTTTACTGAGGGGCAGGGAAGTTGAACAACTTCATTAAGTATTGATAATAGTTCTTTTGGCTCCAGGTTGTGATCAATAGTGGGTAAAAATATTACTTTTAGTCACATATCAGCATAAAATCAGAAAGGCTGGGGACCTGCAGTAGAAAAAGCTCTCCTTATCATTATTACAAAGTTTAAAAATAAAATGCACTCCACCATGCAACAGAAAACTCTCCATTCTGCCTCGAGAGGTTCTGAAACCTCTTCTCCCCCTGCCTCAAAACTTTAGTTTGGTGTTTTTGTTGTTGTTGTTGTTGTTGTTGTTTTGGTTTGGTTTTTTTGGTTGGTTGGTTGGTTTTTTTAGTAGGTTGTTTTAACTATGCTCACTGAAACTGAGGGGAAACTGAACCTGCTATGTTTATAGTGAAAGGATGCTTTGCTGTGATTTACACTGTCAGTGTAATTCTCTGAAGAGGACATTTCTGTGGATAATATTTTTCTTCATAATGACACAGGGCTTTTTTGGTCTTTCTTAGTGGAATCTGCCTATACATTCAGGATTCTCATTAGGAAGACAGGTCTTTTGGCACAATTTCAGTGCAGACTGGCAATGTCTTGATTATTACATTGACTTTTATTTTTGTTTAACTTGAAAAAGCTGCTCTCTACACTTCTGTCCCTACTTTGCTCTAACCGCTGCGTTGAAAAGTATCACAAATCGATATTTCCCCCCCACTTTCTTTCTGTTCCTTTCTACACTCTGTGTTCTTCCCTTTCCCCTTGACACCAAATGTAATACCCATAAATATACAAGGGTTAGAATCTCAGATAACACACCCAGAGAAACTTGACTTAGCTATGCTTTATAGGCTTCACTGGATATGAAAATCCAAGGAAGCATGAGCTGTCTCTGTGCAGCACAAACATTTAGCATCCTGCATGACATGCCTTAACACGAGGCTACAGACTCCTGTCCTCTTCACGGGAGCTGAGGATTTTCACGGGAGCTAATTTTCCTGCTTATGATAAATTTCTCCACGTGCTGAAAATAACCTGCCTCTAGAAACTGTGTTTATGGAGAGGGTGTGTATCCATAGTTACACAGCCTCACTGCATCTGTGTTCTCAGCTACCACACCATAAATATTTCTAGCAATCTTTCCCTAACAAAACAGGACCCTTCCCAGATTGCTTCTTTCCACATTTAGGCACTAAAACAGCCTTTGTAGCCATTAATATGAACTCATTGCTGTTAATTACCCACATGATTCTCTTGCACACATTGCTAGGTTCCCAGAGCCTCCTGGAGATGTTATATCATTTACATGACATCACACAGCCATTTATATGGCAGCACTTTCTGCCCTGGAAGATCCCAGTAGTAATTAAACCCTCACTAATTACATACAAATAGCAATAAACCACCTTGATTCAAACACACAAATGCTTTCCAGCCCTTTCTATCTATACCTACCACACAAGTAGTTTTCCCATGAAAAACATTTAGAATGACAACTTTATGTGTTTGACCCCAAAACCCAAACAAACAGACAGTAAAATGATACAATTCCCACAGCTGTGGATCAGCTAATGTGCAGCTACACATGTTAATTGCTGCAGCATCAAACTTTCTTGGTGAGTGGAGATGGTACAGAAACCTGTGCCAAATGTTATTCAGGCTTCCTCTGACAGTAAATAGCCAAATATGACATCAGCATGCAACATATCACATCTTATCAAAATCTTCTTATTTGAACTGGATGGGCAGTACTTTGTGCAGACCTACTTCCAGTCTGTGAAATGTTTGTTCAGTCTACCATTCTCTTTTTCCACATCCTAAAAACTTCTAAAAGCACCTGAATGGATGGAGAAATATGTAAAAAAAAAAAAAAAAAAAAAAAGACAAATCTCTGTGAAACGTGCAATCCCACAGGAGAAAGTCACAGAGCAGGAGTACACAACTTTTGTCTTTCAGTCGGAATCTGCAGTTGCAATTTGATCTCTCCTTTGGTAATACAGAGCGCTTAAAGTCAAAGACACTGAAGGTACCCAGTTTCAATCTGTCTTTCACCCTCGACCCCCGCCTCAGCTGCCAAATTAGATCGCTCAAAAATCCCTCCAGCGGAGCCCTGCAGCTGATGCCACGGGTTCTGCTCACTGGATCCCCATCCGACTTAGAGAAGCAAAGGAGTAACAAACTTTTCCAAAAGTTTGGTTAGTTTGTTGATTTTCTTTTTTTTTTTTACCTTGCGCAGAGCTCCCGACTTGAGATGCTCTCAGAACTCTCCAGCAGTTTGGGACGGAGGGCAGCGAAGTGCGGAGAAAGTTTTTGGAGCTCACCTTAAGTCACTGTGTGTGTCTATGTCCCGAGTGTCTCTTTGTGGCTCTGGGTGGCAGAGGACCTGATTCAGGGAAGAGAGAGCCACTTTCGCACCGAGAGGAAAAGAAAAGCAACACGTCATGAGTTAAGTACGCCTCCAAGATCTCTTAATTACAGCTCAATGTGCTTCCTTCAGAACCCAGGATTGGGAGGAAAAAATAAACCCACACACGCCGTTTCCCTCTCTTTCACACACCCACACTCAGCCACCCCCGCCCCAGCGCTCTGCCCTCTCCCTTCAGATCCCTGTCCTCGCCCCTTAGGTCCAGCCCTCCTAGATCCACACCTAAAAAAGCTTCTCGCTATGCAAACAAGTCCCGAGCTAAAAACTACATGAGGCTAAAAAAAAAAAAAAGGGGTGGGGAGAAAGGAATTAAAAAAAAAAAAGGAAGAAAAATTAAAAAAAGAAGTTGGTAGTGTTCCTCATGAAGGGACTATTGAATTTAGGGATTTAGGGTGTGCGACACCCTGAGAAACACGATACTTCTGACCACTTGTCTCTGCTCATTCCCTACCCTCGCTCCTTATTCACACCCTCTCCACCCCCTATTAACTTTGAAGGTGGAAACTTGGTTTCAGACTGGGGGAAAGTGATGCATGAAGGTGGTGTGCAGTGGGGAGGAAACAGCTGGACCCAACAGGATCCCAGTCTGTTTTTCTTTTATCCCCAACTTTCAATTGAACTATTAATCCAGAAAACAAACCCAGCTTCTCTTGTTACACGCCAAATACAGAACACACCTTGCTCAGGGCACTGACATCACTACTTCCTAATGTCAGGCAACTGTTGGCTCCGAGTCTTCATGCAATTTCTGAGCACCATCTCAGGCCAAAGTGTTGCTCCAGCATCAAAAATTTCTGGATTGGTGTCCATTTCACATCATGAGACACACAACCCTAAAAAAGTCTGCTAAAACCCATGCATTATGTGGCTTTATCTCCCTAAATGCCATGGAATGAAAAGCATGAGGATTGAGTCTCCTCTCTTACAACTGTAGGCAAAAGGTGCTGACATTGTTGTACCTATAAATGTGTCTTACTTAAAAAAGCCACTGACCAAAAACCAAACCCCAAATCAAACAACAATAGTTAAAAGAAAAGGGGGGGGGGGGAAGGCCAGACCTTAATGATGTACTACAGGTTGGCAAATTTGGGCTCAAATAATGTTATTTATTTAAAGCACGTGTCACTTTCCTCCATTTGAAAAAAAATATGGTTCTTGATGCCTCATCTCCAAACAGTAGGAAATGTATGTGGAATTCTTAACCTCTAAAGTCTATTAGATTAAAAAACACAGGTAGCCCAGGCAACTTGGTCTTGTGGATTAATTTTATCTTTTCCCCCTCCTAAACAGAAGAATGTAACTATGTCACACCCACTGCAACTCCAACATAATTTTTCAGTCTGCACCCTGCTAAGCTTTTATCATTGTGGGTGTCAAACTCTCAGCCTGCACCATCAAAAAGAGGCTGCAGCCCATCAATCCTCCTCCATCAGGAAATGCCAGAGCCTGACACATCCTGGTGCAAAGGCACATTTGAAGGGACGTCAGTTTTGGCGGTGTCATCAAGCAGGGGTCACCACTGCTGTGTCTCAGCAGCTACTTCACAGCACATCCCACTGGAAGGAAAAATAAAACACAAATAAAACAAGCCCCAAGCAAATAAACACGCCTCTGCCAGGAATCATGGAATATCCTGAGCTGGAAGGGACCCACAGGGATCATGACCCTGCACAGGACAGCCCCAAAAATACCATCTCTGTTGATATATTCCATATTAAAACAAGCACTTTCATTTAAGTTTAACCTATTATTTCCTTCTGTAATGCACTTGTGTAGTATTTTTGCACCCTATTGTAAAATTGTATAAAACCCCAGGAGAATGGGGAGTAGAGAATACTGAGTGCCTGAGAGAAAGAAATATCAGGGTTTGTGGTTACTAATAAAAGTAAAAAAAAAACAACCAACAGACGTGCAATGCATTTCCCCTGTGTAAAACAGCGAAGTACAGGTGGTTACGGGGAGTATTTTTGGGCTGGGTGCCCATTCCCGGATTGCATCCCATGCTGGGGCACCCCGGCGGTCGGTGGGGAGCTGCCCACACCCCTCGGAGCCGGGGCCAGAGCTCGGGGGGGGTGCACCTGAGCCCCCAGGTGGGGCGGCACCGGCCCCTCCCGCCCCTCGCAAAGGGACGTTTCTTAGGGGCGGTGGTGCCCGGCCCACCCCGTCGGTCTCGCTCCCTCCCCGCCGGGAAGGAAACGGCCTCATATTTCAATAACAGAGGGGGTTTTGATGGGGCACGGCGAGAAAAAACACACCCCCGGCGTCAGGAGGAGCCGGCGGGGCCCCGTGGGTGGGGAGGATGCGGCGGGGGAAACGCGGGAGGGATGCGGGGCGCAGTACCTCAGCACCTCAGCACAGCGTTGAGAGGACACCGGGGACATCGAGGAGACCGGTGGCCCCATCTGTTCTCCTCTTCTAGGCCCTTCTCCTTTCTCTATCCCTCCCAGTCGTGGAGGTATACCCGGGGATGTCGCTGGGAAAAGCTGGACCCACCCCCCGCACCGGCAGCGGCGCGAAAGTGACCCGAAATGGGCATTTCGCCGAGTTTTTCCACCGGCTGTCGTTTTTTTCCCAGGTGTTTATTTCCCCATCCCTCTCTCCTTCAGGTTGTTTATTTGTTTTATGTGTAGCAGGTTTGAGCTGAGAGACTCCCAGCTCTTCTACACTAACGCCCTGTGCTGTGGGGTTGGTGTCTTTTAGGAGCGCTATCTTTGGTTTAGGGGCCCTATTTTTTGTTTATTAGACATAGTAAACCCAAAGAAACAACAAAAATGTCCCACAAAGTGAACCTGTGTGGGTTCTCATTGTATTTTTTTTTCCACAGTTTTGGGTTCTCATAATTTTTTTACAGTTCTGGGGTTTCATTGTTTTGTTGGGTTTTTTTTCCCAGTTAAATGTCAGGTGCAGGTAAACTAAGAGGATGAAACATCATAAGAGTCTTATCATAAAGCCTTCTGGTGTATCTTAAAATTAATTCTGACACCTTATCGTGGTTTGAAGACTAGTTACTAGAACAGTGTTGAGCTGCTGGTTCCTGGATACCAAGAGGATATATGAATGGAAAGTTCAGCTTTTTCCATAGTCATCCTTCAGGCTCCCAAGATTGAATATTGCTGAGCAAGATGCTGAGCAAGATGGACATTGTTTTTGGGGCAATAAGTGTGTTTCCATGTATTAAGTCGTAATGAAATGTTGTCATTTTGTTGAGCAAAGATGTAGGTTTGAAACAAGCAAAATGTTAATTGTGAGTTTTGTTTGATGAGACAGACATGATTCTGCAGGAATTTTGGGTTAAAACCGGAAGCTCTGCACAGCACAGCGTGAGCTAGTGCACTGCAACTTGCCTGATTGACCTTCAGCAAAGGTTAAAAAAAAAGTGATTTCATATGGTTCTGTCAGATTTGGGGGCCTAATCTGCATATCTTGATAATGGTGTTTCTCTATCAATCCTGTGGAGGGTTTTAGAGAGATGCGCAGTTTAACTCAAGCTGAAGAGCTGCTCCACATGCAGACCACTGCTCCATGCATATCAATCATCCCTGGGAAGCACTCAGTAACCATTATCTGTAATAGTGATCAAGGATGTTTATTGCCTTTCTTCCAAGCACAGTTTAGATTTTAATATTTTTCCCCTTCTGGTATCTGACCATGAAATGGTGCAGAATGAAAGCTGTTTGCTTAAACCCAGGTCAGACAAGATGAAAGGATATTAGGTTTTGTTTTTACCTGGAAGCACTGTCATGACAAGCAACTTCATAGGCCTGCTGATTATTATTCCTGGCACCTCAGACCACATCAACAACTAAAAAAAAAAAAACCAAAAAAACAAAACATTGAGTATTATTGTATGAAAGATTTTGAATTTTCATTTTTTAACATGGATGCAAAGATGGCATTTTCTGCAAAAGTGAAAGTAGTGATTTATGTTGCACTGGACTGCTGTAGAAAGGAATTTGAAAATTCCCACTGGTGCCACTTAAAATTGGCTATTTTCCAGGATTTGAAGATAAGGATACTGGGAAAACAGCAGCTAAAACACAGTCTTCCTGATAAACCTAAAAAGCAAGAGAGGAATAGTTTCAGGGTTTTGTTTTTAACAGGTTTATCACTTGCTTGATTTTGGGTTGTTCAGTTCTTTCTTTTAAAGCTCGTAAAAGTCATGCCATCCTGAAATCCTTCTCAGAAATTTTCAAATCTCAGTAGTTGGTGCCTGACTGAGTTTTTTTGGAGGGAGACAATGGTTTAAAACAATAAACACACATAACTGATATGAAAATTAGAGTTCCTCACTGCTGCAATGTAGTCCATTTAGGATTTGCCAAAAAATCAGGTGTTAGGAAACAGTGCCAGGGACATCTTTCTGCAAGAAGATTACTGGTCTATGAGAAATGCATAGTCCATTCTTCTCGCACAACTTTTTGGTTCTTAGTGCTCTTTTATTTCCAGTCTTCAAATTTCGCTATCATTCTTCTTACATGTATCTTCCAGATCAGTAATGGATCTGCTAAGTGACACTGATCCCAAAGGCACCTCAGACACTGCCTCAGTTCTGTTTGTGGCCAATCACCATGAGTTTTATTTGCAGGGAGTTGCTCAGTCTGAATCCAGAAAACGAGAAGGACTCAGCTTGGCAGCAGAAATGAAGCACACTTGATCCCAGTGAGGAAGAAGATGTAAGGTAAAAGCTAATAATAGGATGAAAAATGTGAGTTGTGCACTTCCTCCATTTGGAAAAATCAGCAGGATGCATGCTGATGACTCATTGGTACCAAGCTACAGAAATCTACAGGAAAAAACCAGCAGAACATACTCTTTAAAAAAAAAAGCAACAAACAAACAAACAGAAAAATCCAAAATCAAACCAAACCAAAAACCAAAAAAAACACAAACAACAAAAAAACCCCAAAAACAAATAAACAAAAAACCAAACAATGCCTACACACTCATACAAATTTTTTACCAGAAAAAAACCCAAATCATCTGAAGAGAAATACAAATACAGTGAAAAATCAAGGAACATCCACTAAAAATATACATAATAACTCCCCCCCACACTACTTTTCCAAACTGACTGAAAATAAAGGAAATTATTTTATGCCAGCTGAATGCCAGCTTTCCAGTTGAGATTATTTATAGATTCTCACTCTACAGTGTTTTCCCTTACTTTTTACAAGTTGGGCTTTTTACCCTATGAAGTTGTTTTATTCAGACTAGTTGTCAGGTTTCAGTGAGGCAGTCATAGCTGTTTAATACTCCTGGCTACATAACCTTTTCCTTTTTACAATATTCTCATTTCTACCACTTAAGAAATGGAAAACAAACAAAAAAAATCATCACTTTCTCTGGAGGTGGATGAATTGACTCTGCAAAATTTGCATGGTCTTCATTTTGCCTGATTGTATCAGAAGAACAATTTTCATATAAATGCACTTTTGACTTAGCACTTCATCACACAATCTTTACACATTCCTCTCCAGAATATTCATTGATTTTTGTCTTCTGAACTATGTTATCCTTGCCTTGGAATTTGATTTGACTTATTAGCAACTTGGGCCATGTCCAAGGTTCTCTGAGAATCCTTTTGCTGTTAATACTGTATCTCACAAGTAGTTGTGCCTCTTCCACACACCAGAACAAAAGTGGGTTGTTTTTTCTTTTCTCATCTTCTGTAAGCTCTGTAAGTTTTGCTCTTAATTATGTTTCTGTTTTCCATACAGACCCTGAAAATGAGTTGGTGAGACAGAAGTAGAGTGGGATGAAGAAGCAAAGAGGGAAGAAAAGTAGGAAGACAAGAAGCAAGACTTCGTAGTGTCATTAATAAGCAGAAGCAGGAAACTTTCTGCCACCAAAATGCAAGTTATCAAAATACTTTGCACTTACACTATGCCTTCTGCAGATCTCACTGGTGTCACAAGTGTTCCTGCACTGCACTCCCCAGAAATAAGCAGGTTTTACTCCATTAGATAGAAAAACATCCCAACCCAGTCCTTGAAATATGCCTTAGGAAATTATAAGGAAAATACTGAAGGTAATCTTGGAACTGCAAGTTCAGTAATGGATAAGATACTTTTAAAGCCAAACTACCAACTTAGTCATCTTAAATGCTGATTTTTTTTCAGATGGTCATTAAGCTGAAAGACAAATCATCATTTCCTGTATATAACTTGATTTGCTTTTACCACTCTCATTTGTTAAAATAATACATATGACTCCAGTGTCAATTCACCCTCAGAAATAGTCAATGAATATCCACTGTGGCTGTTGGAAAGTCCGTGATTTCTCTCTGTGTGATGAATATGTCAGGTACTCTTCCACACAGACTAGATAGATAACACTTTTCAATAAGTAGGAACATGACTGATCTTTGGTATTTTCATGAAAGAGATGATTTCAGGCCATTGTGGAGTTCTCAAAACCAGAAGTGAGTCTCAGAAGTGGCCTTCTCACATGGAAAACTAAGGCAGATTTTATTGAGTGTTGAACTCTTACCAACAAAACATTGCTAAACTGAGGCACAATTCCTGACTGTGCTGTCATCTCTCAAACTATTCAGACAGGAGAAGACACTTTTTATTACCACCAGGCAGTCCAAGCCACTAGCTTGGTTTCTTTGCTTGCCTATTTGTCCTCCCAAGCAGCACTGAAGGGCTGAAGAAAAGATTTTGGCGAGTCCTCAAAATGTCCTCTGTGCAACCTCAGTGCAAATTCCAATCAGCTGGTTGTACCAATATAAAAAAGAGGCAGCCCAGCTTCCCAATTGCACATTTCAAAGTAAATGTTTTGCAGGCAGAGACCATTCCAGTGACCTTGGGTAACTGATATTTAGCTCTTGACTTGTGCTGGGACCTGTTCTGAACTAGGATGTTGCTGCAAAGGTTGCCGCTTTGCAGTGCATTTGTTTTGTGCTGCTAAGTGGTGTTTTCTGAGGCTTGGGGAAATGTGGGAAGTTGAATTAAAATAGCAGTGCCTCCAAGAATTTTAGCTTTGGAGGAGTTTGGACCATGAAGTCCGTGCAGGAGCCAGTAGCCAGAGCAACTTGGCTGTCAAGCAGATGGTGGACACCAGGGCAAAAGACCAGCTGATGTCCAGAGGCAGAGTCTTCAGGCTTCTTGGTCACACTCTGAGGCCAACTGGCCTAGAAATGTGTATGACTGAAACTTTTGTTTGCACATGTCATGGCCTGGGTTTTTAGATTCAGTACAAGGTTTGGATGGGTGAATATTTTTGTCATCTAAACTGCATCCAAAAGGCTCTGCACTTACAAGTTGCTGTCAGCAACTGATCCACAGAGTCTTTTAAAGAGTGTATGGCTCACCCTACCTTATTTTACAGCTTTCATGCTCTGTAAGGAGCTATTGTATTACGCTTAAAATACACAAAACCCATTCCTTCTGCATCTGACTGAAACAGGAGAACGGTATGGTATAGCACTTATTCGGGGAAAACTATTAATACTTGGTCAGATGAGCATCTCCACTGAAATAGGGTTTCCAGTATGAGTAAAGGAGCACACTATCTAGTCCCAATTATCACTGCACTTTTAGCTAAATATTTTGTGTAGGTAGATGAGCTAATATGAACTGTAATGCTGTCAGTGTGTGACTGGTAGACCTCTCACATCTCTGAGCAAGGCAGTTCATTATTTTCCCTTCACAGGGGTTGTGAACAAAATTAAAATTTCTGTAAGAACAGATTCCCTGAGGGTCCAGGGTGACCTCTTTTCTCGTTTTGCATGATATCAAATGCAACAGTTTTCAGTTAATATATTTCATTTGCTGACAGCATGACATTGTTGGTATTTAGGCTTAAATTAATATTCTGTCAAATCTCATTTGTTTATTTTAGTAAGGATCATCCTGATTGTAGTTCCCTTGGTTCAGCTATAGCTAGGGTATCTTTTAATAGCCATGCAAAGCACTGATATCACTTCCTTATTTAAGCACTGCTTAAAAGGCTAATATAAGAGGTGTTATTATTTCAAAAGTATTTTATGAGAGACAAAGGAATTTGAGAGGTTTTGCTATTTGCATCATTTAAAGGGCTCTTCTTTTGACTATTGTCTTGAAGTCTACTACTGGTTTTGTGTCCTAGATACAAAGGAATATTTCCTCCAAACAGTCTGATGGATTGTCATGAGCTGGTGAAAGAGAAGAATGCGAGAGCCACTTGTATCTCTTTTTTAAAGAACTGACTTGGGGCATTTTGGGGGTAGTGGTGTAGCAGTGACTTGTTGAGCCTTTCTGGCAGTTCCATGTCTGCTGTCATGCACAGCAGCTTGTGGAACTTATTTGTGCTGCTGTTGGAAAGTTATGGATTGCATGGTTCTCTACAAAGAAAGGCGTCACTTTGTCTTTTGAGTCTATTAAATCGTGTTCTGCAGGAAGGTTTCTGTCCTTCTGTTCTGTTGTAATAGAATGCTCCTTTTTTGTTGGCAGTATTGTTTTTTTACCTGTATGTGTGGCTTTCATAGTATTTTCTAAAAGTAGGAGAATTAATACTTATTATTTCAGTATGTATATGCCCATACAGATAATTTTGCCAGTCCTCCTTGCAAGGCTTCATCAGCGCAGCTGTACCTACCGATGCAAGATGGGAATCTGGATGTAGTTATTCTCATTTCCTGTTTACTTAATCTTTGGAAAAATTGCCACAGGGGACAAAAACCTTGTCTAACTTTTGACAAGATGCAGCAAATCATTTATGATACCATCTTTTGATTCCTATCTGGTAGAGTATTTTGAAGTGGAATCTCTGTCAGTGCAAATACATTAAACATATACACATGTAAGCTATGGCTGCCAAGAACTCAATAATTTTAAAAATTTTGAAGTGCAGCACTTGTACATTGGAGTGTATTCTCACTGTGATTTTAAATGCTATAGAGTGTTATTTTTCATTTCTTGAATGATTCAGTGTGGAAAATATTCATCAGGTTATAAAAAATATGTTGACTTTGATCCTTCTTTTTACGAAGACTGAAAATCTTTGCAGTTACTGTAAGTGGAAAATCAATATAATAAGAAAATGATGATTTACCTTTTCATATGGAAATATGTCTTCTGAATGTAGTTAGAAATAGAATCTTAAAGAGACCAGATCCAAAGAATTTTTCCTTTTTTAAATGAGGATGGTTATTTAAGAAAAACAATTTAAATGGGAGAAAAAATCCTATTCACTGGGGTTGAAATTAACTTGACCTGCATAAATTCTGAGTTATAATCTATGAAACCATTAATATGAGGGGAACCAAATGTTTTTGGAATGATGAAGTTTTATAGTTGAGAGCTGTGCTACATTACTTAAAGTTGAGCCCTACATAGTAAAAGCCTTTCAGTTTAGCCCAGCTTTCCCCATAATTTTGCAACAAATGCAAATATATTCTTAGCAACATGAGGATTTATCTGATTTAAAAGATCCATTACTGCTCTGTAGAAAATCTAGAAGAAGGGAAGCAGAGGTAAACACATGAAAAATGGTAAAATCAAAAAAAAAAAAAAAAGTGATGAAGACTTGCTGGCCAAAAGAGAGAATGAATAGAGGGGGTTCTGTCATTTGTAGAGAATTCAAACTGAAATAGAAGTTCAGGATATATCCCTTCACAACTCCAGACACAGGGACCCATCCCCTATCTATAAAGAGGTATTTGAAAAGGGTTTCCTATCTTCAGAGCCTTTACTCCTTTCAAGCTTCACCACTAACCATTCACCAAAAGCAGCAGGCAAATAACTGGCTTAGCTGACAGTCAGAATAAGCTGTAATAACTGCTTAGATTTTAAAAAAACCCTATCAAAACAAACAAACAAAAAAAGTTGGTCTTTTACTACCCTATGTCAAGAAGTGCAGTGAATAATCAAAGTGATGTTTTCACAGCATCACAAATAAAAATACCTAAATATCTTCCTTAAATACCTTAAAAGGCATTTTTTATTTTTGTTTCATTTGTACTTTTAAAAATAATTGCTATGTGCATGTGTGTGCATGTCTTTTTTTAAATCTGACAGTATTTCTGTCCTCACCAATAAAGTGTTCTGTGAAACATGTCATAGTCTTTAAAAGAAACTTCTTCAGCTCTTTGCTGTGTCATTTATTATTTTTCAGGAATCTAATATTATATCATATGTATATTATATTTTTGTCCAATTCTTTGTGCTTGATATTATTGGATAATACCAACAGAGTTTAAACAGTTGGTTTTTCAGTCCTCTCATCATTTTCTGTGGGTTCCTTTACAACAGGAAAACATCACTGAAGCAATTTGCGAAAAGAATTGTCCTTCTTTCCAGCAGTGAAAAAACTTCATGGTCACAGTAAACTCTTAGTATTCTAAGTATTTTGTGAATACTTTAAATATTACTTTATTTTTTTCATGTCAGTAAACTTTGAGCCATGCAGATTAAGGCATCTGTGCAATTCACTGGACAGAAACTCAGTTTGAAAGAAATAGGTTTCTGGATATTGAATTTTATATTCTACACACTCCTTTAATATAAAAAAAAAATAAAATAAAATAAAATTCTCCTGCCTCCCTTAGAATACTTGCTGATCGTGGTGGTAGCTTTCCAATATTAAGGACTACAAAGGACGAACCTTAATGAAAAAAAGAAAAAATCCTAGGTTACTACAGAAGTCCTTTATTAATTTCCATTTTAAGAGAACCAGAAAATTATGCTGTTTAAAAAAGAGTTGTTTATGAGGTACTGTGTGCAGCAGGATTATTGAATTTTATGGGCAGATCAGATCCTAAGCAGCGAAAAAACTGGTACTTTTGCACACATAATCTAAAATGTTTGAGTGTTCTGCAGATTTATCTAATTATTTCTTCATTAAAAACAAGTTTGTACTTCTGAATCCACTTAACTTCTTGTACAGTGTTCTTAGAAAGTTATAACATTGAATATACAGGAAAGTGCACCTATGTGTGCACAATTTGATGCTGATTCACAGTAAAGAGAGAGGCAGCTGTTTCTCCTGCCAGGCAGAAACCTGAGAATACACAACAAGTGAAATGCACCCTTTATAGATTTAATGGTAAGTTCTGCAAGGTGATCCAAAATTGTATCCCTCAGGCTACTTAAATTAGGCAGTAGAAAGTCATAATGAGGGTGCTGACTTGAGAAGGGTGGTATGAGAAGGTAGAATTTGGTACCTAGAGCATCTGGTCTTGAATTTAGCTGCCTACTTTTAACCTGTGTTTTATTTTTGGACCTACAGTATTGATTTGGAACTTGCCTTTACCATTTAATCTTGCATAAAATGTCTCTTCTTCATATGGTGGGGGTTTTTTTAAGGTATTGGGCAAACTGCTGTTGTCATTTTTAAGTATCCAAGGAAATAAAATGTTGTAAATTTGGTTGCCACTCCTTCAAGGCAAAACCAGCAATTGGTACTGGGTTGCTAAGATTAGATTGGTATTCCCTTTTTTTTTTAATGAGATCTACCTTTTTTGCTGGGTACACAGGTTCACATTCTGAAAAAATTATTTCACAAGAAAATGAACTTAGTGCTTTCACAGAATGAGACAAACTCAGTCTGAATAAAAGTTCCAAAGCATGGCTTTAAATGCACTCAAAAAAAAAATCTACCAAGTTGACACCTTAGCTCAGAAAACACAATATCTAATATCTCAGTATATCAGAAAATGTTTATCCTACTGAAATTATCTGGTCTGGACTATGTATTATGAGAAATTTGTGGTCTATAGGTAAGAAGTTAAGAATGACTTCATTTAAAAAAAGAAAGATCAAAAGAGGGCTGGGTGCTACAGCTGAAAGCCAACATAGACTTCCTAACAGGTGTGCTATTTTCTCAAGAGATAAGCTGTTTGAAAGTGACTTTGCCTGGTGAATGGTGAGAAATCCTTATTCTTAAGCAGAATTGCCTGTTCCATTTCAGTCCCATGGCTTTCTTTGGAGGGGCATCAGCAGAGTGAACTCTGAGGGAACTGATGCATTGCGAAAAATTCGAGGGGAAGCAAGAGTTTGAAGTAAGTGAAATTAAGTGCTGCTTTTGTGAACTCCTGGATGGATGTGAAGATGCAGCCACCCTGTAGTGGGGTGGGAAGCTCATTGAGCTGCACCTTCTGAGGACTCATTGTTAGTTGAGCTGATCACGTTAACCAGCAAAAAGCTCTGTGCAGTTGTGGAGGTAATAATGGTTAGGAGGGAACTCTGTAATTAAACTTCTTCCAACATCTGAAGAAGGGTGTTCTGAGACAGTGCTACATCACTGGCGTGGGAATCTGTGTGAGTGGACATCATCTCCCTCTAAAAACAAGTGCCTGAAATACTCCTTCCAGAAATTCAAAGCTGCAGTTAAGCTCCTGCTTTATGTCAGACAGCAAATTTTAGACAATAATGTTTGAGGCTTTTCCAAGTTTGGATGCTGTCTTAGGTTCACCCTGGAGGGCACAATGAGAAATACTAATGAGCAACAAACATGATGCACTTCACTATCAGTCAGAGAGATTTTTCTACCATTCCCTCTTCTCTCTTTTGTTCCCTTTAGTGGTTACTCCCTCTCAGGTCATATGTTCACATCAAATATATAGGTCTTTCTGGGTCACCAGTCTTAATATTTCCCAGTGGCTCTCCTGGTTCATTTCTCTCTGTGCTTAAAAATTATAAGTTCCCTTGAAAATAATTGATACAGTGATGAAGTTACCCCCCTTTTCCCTTCTCCCTCTGCACATGCTGCTACTTTACTAACATTTTGTGTACAAATTGAACAGAAGGAGTATTTATTGCATATTGCCGTTAAAAATGGTGTTTAATGTTTGCATACATTGAGGCTTTTCACAGGCATCTTCCATGACTTTTTCTGCAGATCCTAGAATTATTCTTTGCAATTACTTGGATTGCAAAAAATCTAGGTCCACTTTTTTCCCCCCATACTTTCACAGCTGAACTCAGAACAACCACTGCTTGCTCCCTGTTGTTCATCTGCTTCATGTGGATAACATGGAGTTTACAAAATATCTTTTTTTCTATCCTTAAAGATTATTTTTGATTGTAAATTCTATAGCAGACATTTTAGCAGATTTTAATTGTGATTAATAAAAGTGCAGACAGTTTTGCTAGTTTAACGGGAGAGGGTAGAAGAAGAATGAGCAGTGGCAGGGTTAAATTTGACTTCTTATATAGGTATGAGAGCAAAAAACAAGTAATGGTAAACAAAGACATAATCTGTCACGTTTTTTTCTTGGAGAAAAAAAGCTCTATATTCTCAAAACAACTTTATGGAGTGCAAACATTTCTTACAAAAATAAGAAAGAAATGTGGGTTAAAGTCATCAGGTGGAGATGTCACATAACCTGAGTGCTGCTGGGTTAGAGGAACTGCTTGGATGGAGTTCTCTTATTCCCTGAAGAATGTGAACCTGCATTTCCCTGATGAATGTCTGTCACGTGCTTTGGAGAGAAAGGGGAGAGGAGGGAGAAGAGTCTTCTCAGGTCTCCCATGAAGCCCTACTGCTTTGAATAAATAATTAAGCTTTCACAGCTCTCAGACAAATGTTCTCACCACAGCAGACACAAGTCAGATGTCTGTTCTCACCAACTGCTAAAGTATTTCATGGAAAAGAGGAGCATTACAGCGTCAGAACAATCACAGTGCCTTGATAAAACCAGTTGTACCCATGCACACAGCACAGAGCCAGGTGTGAATCTGCCTCCATTTTCCAGTTTTAGTGGTTGTGACTGAAAGATAGAAAACTTGCCTGACTCACCCAGCATTTGGGTGAAACACCTGAATGCCAGTGTTTTTCTGGTGGATGTTTAATCATTTATGTTTAATTATTATCCACGGAATGGATACGACAAGAAGGACAGAGCTCCAGTGTTTTTTCTCTCAGTCACAGAAGGAAACTGAATTGTTTTAACCTGAAAGCACTGGCCACTGGACTGTTGAGTGGTTGTGGGGAGTGCAAACCCAGTGAATTGAGGCCATATTTTTTAACTGGACACTATGCACTTCTTCAGCTTTCACTGAGCATCAACCTCGACCTCTTTCCCCATTACACAAAATATGACAAATTATCAGCCAAGAAATCCTTTTCCAACCTGCTGAGCTCTGCTAGGAGTCTGCCTGTCATCTCCCATCTCCTAGACTCTGGATTTTGTGTTACACATGCTCATCAGCTCTCCCAAAACCATTGCTGGGAATCCTTCTTTCATCACTGCCATAGGTTTTCTTGTTTTAAAGAAAAAAAAAGAACCCTACTTGGATTTTTTTTCCCCCTTTGCCATCGTGAAAAAAAGGTGAGAGCAGAGGGGCTGCTGGAGAGACTGCCGTGCCCGGCGGGAGGAGATGGCTAGAGTGAGCACACAAAAGCCCCACATTCCAAGCTAATGGTTTCAGTAGACTGTGGAGGGAGGTGAGCTTTTGTTTTTATTTTTTATTTCTTATTTTTTCCTTCCTTCTGGGGAGGGAACTTCACTTTTGTGCCGGACTCAGGGAGGGTGTGTGTGAAGAGAAAGAGCTCCACGGGTCATCTTGCTTTTGGCCAAGTCACCTAGCTGCTTTAGGTCCCGGCTCGCCTCCGTTCCCTCACGCCTTGTTCTGCCCACGGACCTGCCTCGGATTTCATCGGAAAAGCCGGCACCAATCTGCAGAGGAACTTTTGAGGGGAAAGGCTGTTCTTCCCTTCCCCCCCCCCCCCCCTTCTCCGTGCCAGTGGCAGTTTACACCCGTTGACGAGGAAGAGGAGTTCCAGCCAGAGCCTTTGACAGCGTGAGTGCATAGGACGAATCGCCCTCGCCCTTCTCCCTTTTCCCTCCGTGTGGGCCCGTCCGGCCGCCGCCCCCGCCGGGCCCCAAAGGCGCGGGGACTGGGCCCAGCAGCGCCCCCTGCTGGCCGCGGTCAGAACTGCGCCGGAAGGCGAAAAGGACGGAACTGGTTTCGGTGGGAGTTTGGGAGCGGGACTGTTGTTTGTTTTCTTTTGCTGTTTTACCTATACACATATATTCTTTAGTAAAGAGCTGCTATTTTTCTTTTCCACACCTTTTCCACTGGAGCCTCTTAATTTCGGAGTTACAATTGCTTAGAGGGAGGAGTTTGGTTTTCCTCATATCCCGCCATCCTTAGCAAACACTTCTGTCTCGTTAAACTCAGACAATTATTCTCATGGAGATGAGTGTTTACTTCATAAATACCCCTTTTTCCTTCATTAATTTAGAAGAACCCTACATGACCTCATTTGGCTCATGCTATAGTTTCCAATATTTTTCTTGATAGCTAGACTTCAGTATATCTGTGATTTGCCAGAAACTAAATACTTTGGTTTCTTTCTTTGAAATTACTTCAGAATTTGTTACAGCACTTTAAATGTCTCAGTTTTAGTTTCTCTCTGTAGGAAGGTACTGAAGTGACATCAGTTTAGTAATAGACAGAACAGGGAGAATGACTGACCTTGAAATATTTCAGTGCCACTGAGATAATGTCAGTTCTGTTCTCAGATGAATTCCAAAGGCATTGCTTCTGGAAGACCTCTTCTGGGAGGAACCATCTGAATTTTTCATATACTTTGATGGGTTATAAATTAGTTATAATGAGTCTGGAGGAAGAACTGAGCCTCACTGGAGAAAGCTCAATGAGAACATCTGCTCAATGTGCAATGGTGGTCAAAGAAGCAAAGAAGGCAGTGGGTTGTATTAGGAAAAATGTGTAGAACAATACTGAAATGTCAGTGTTACTGTTACGTGTATAGATGCATTATCTTTATTCTTGTGCTTAATGCTTTAGGAATTCCCGAATGTCTGGGAATACAGGTATTCTATAGGTACACAGCCTGGTATTTGACTACCCTTTATTTTTTGGTTTTAAGGTGAGAAATGACAGCTGGTGTTATTTTTATTTATACCCTTGTTTTCATTACATAAAAATAGTACTTAAAGCTTGAACAAGTATTAACTCTCATAGCCCTATCATAAATAAAAGTGAAAGAAAGAAAATCTATATATTAAGGTCATCCTGTCTTAAATAAAGATTCAAGCACAAAGCACATTATTTGAGATGTCAGAGAATTTTTCTTATTAAGAAAGCTTGAAACAAAGGAAAAAAATTTACATTATTGAATGTGTGGAGCAATTGTGGCCATAGTATAAAAAACCCAAAAGATGGAGCAATGCAGAGAGATCAGACTCTTTCATTCTGTTGCAGGAGAACTGAGGGATACTCAGTGACATGAAAAGATGACAAACACCCTGGAGTTCTCCAACATGGTGTCTGCTCATGGGTCAGTCTTCTCTTTTTCTTTTTTTTTCTGCCAAGAAGAAAGATAATTTGAAAAGAAGCTTTTATAAAGCACACAGAAATACATTAATGCAAACTGAAGCAGCTGATATTCGCCTAAAGTGAAAGAAGAGATTTTTCTTGGTAAATGTCTTAATTTACTCTGGAGCAGGGAAATCAGGATGATCTGATGTTTGGCTGATGACACTGTGGTCCACATGAAAAGGAAAGAGCCATCTCGCTTTATACTAAATCTCTTTGCTGTCTCTTTTTTCCTGTTAACTCTGTACACAGTGTTTAGACTTACAGGAAACACAGTTCCCTCCTGCTGTTTTTGTAGTGGTGGGTGTCTCAGAAAAAAAAAAAGGGAGATTCAGCTTAATAAGGCTGTTGCACTGTTAAAAAGTGATTTCAAACCTAGAGATAATGAGAAATATTTGTACTGCTTTTCAGAATGCTTGTGAGGATTATCCATCCTCAGCCATAACAAGGCTGAGTCTTTCAGTATTTAGGTGTATGGTGCATTAGTTTGCCATGGTACCTATTACTGAGTGCTTGTTTTGGGGCTATTTCTTAGTCTATAACTTATTATATTTCTTAGTCTATTAATTAATATACGTTTTATTGTTAGCAGATTACCAGGAATATTGTCAAGGTGCTTGATGGACTGATTTGAGCAAAGACTATTCTGTGCTCAGACTTTCTGCATCACACTTAGAGATATGTTTCTACACACAGTTAATTCTTTGGAAAATTTACAGGATAGAGTCATAGAATTGTTCAGGTTGGAAAAGACCTTTAAGAACATCTAGTCCTACCCATATTATCAAGAATTGGTCATTAAAGGCACTAAATATTTCAGTCTGGGATTCTTTGTGAGCAGTAATTTCACAGAGAACATGTGTGGCAGAATTGTATCCTTACATATTGAGGACAAAAGCTAAATTTGTAAATCATTGATGATCAATACAGAGAGGAAAAATGTGAATTTTTTCCTTCTTATCATTTGGGAGCATCCCATTATGGTGTGGATGACTGCCTAAAATCATGAGCATTTTTCATTTGGCCAGGGAGAACTTTGTTCTCTCCCTGAAATTTGTGCACCTTTGCCAACCCAGTAGATACTGCCAAGGATTAGAGATGGAAACTGCACACCCCATGGAAACTGATCCACCTCAGCTGGTTGTAGTTTTGGACTTGCTCCATCTTCACTGCAGGAGGAACCAAAGGCCAGACATCCAGTGCTGTTTACAGTTCTGGAACACTTCATCTCACACAGATTCCTTTCCCTGCACATACCTTCGAGGAATGGAAGGGGAAAAGAGGTTTATTTCTGCTGTTTGTCCCAGTCCGGTGGTTTTCAGTGACCTGTTGTCATGGAGTTAGTATACTTCCTTTCTGTAAGACTTCTGGCTGATGTGCCCCTGGAGTTCCTCCTTGTCCTCAGTTTCCCAAGTGAAAACACACCGAAGACTTCCCAGTTTATCTTTCTGCCTTGACAATGTACTTGATACTCCTTAAAGACCTCATAGAGCAGCACCAGTGCTGTTACAAACCAAAGAGATCCTAATGAAGATAACAGATAAAGACCTGGGGGCAGAGAGGAGGTCAGGGAGGGACAAGAACACACCAGTTTACAGAACAAATGGCAAGCGCAGGGGGCAAAATGTTCCTCTGATGTTTCAAAATGACTATAGAAATCAGCATTAAGTGATCACCTCAAGACAAGTTCTTTGTACCTTTCTGTGTTTTGAGCAAGTGGTTTTGTACCCTTAACAAAGGAAAAGTGGAATTAGTATTTATAAATGTTTATTGGATTGTACATGATAGGCTGTGCATGGAAGGCAGTTGTATCAATAGTAAGAAGCAGCTGCTGTAATCCGAAGATCAGAAGCTCTATTAGGCAGATAAGGTAGTGCTGACACATCATGGCAAATGTGGTATCATGCTAACTGTCAGTTGCAACAAATTCAATTACTTTGAATTTGTCATGCCAGGATGACATTAAAAGTACTGCTAGCCATAAGTTTGAATGTGTTTACAGCATAAAAAAAATTATATTCAAAAAAGTCAGTCAAGTGACATAAAATGAAGTAATTAAGCTTCTACAGATATGAAGGCTTATTCTCCATGAAATAGCGTTGTTTTAAATTTATAACGGGGACATTGCAAATAAGTAGAGTTTAAGTGTTACAGTGGAGGAAAAGAAATGAGAGTGGAAAAGCAACTTCAGGACTATTTCAAAGTCACAAAAAATATATTTTAAAATTGAATCAATGAAAAAAAGTTACATATGAAGTAGATGAACTGTCCCAAAATACCAGTGACTAGAAAAAGTATGATATTAATATCACCTCACTTGAACGAAAACCTAAAGCTTGCTTTCGATCCATGAATTGGGAAAAAAAGGGGAAAGATTGTAAATAGTCAATATGTCTGAACTTTTGTAGGAAAAAATGTTTAGGAAATCTGAGTAACAAGTAATGAATGCTAGCAGTAGTAGTTGTAGTTGTAGTAGTAGTAGTAGCAGTAGTAGTTGTGATGGTGGTAGTGGTAACAGTGGAATTTTCTCTTCAAGACTCCCCTGCTCATTATTCAATCACAACCTGAATAGAAAGGCCAATATTTTCTAAACTTTGAAAGTTTCCAACTCCAGCATATCAGAGATTCTTGCTCCAGATGTGCTGATGAGCATGGCTTTAAATTTTGGTCAGAACTGGCTGATTGCTCATCTTGTCTTGCAGCGGCCCGGCTGTTGCTTTATAAGAATATCACTGAATTCAGTTCAGAAATAGTCTTAGCTCACTCAGCCAGGCCAAGTATCAGCTGTTCTGAAATGAGAGGTTAATAGAATTATTTCAAGGGTACATGAAGCAGTGCCTTTGGTGCTCACCAATTCCATAATTCCTGTCAGGCTCAGGCAGCTTTGCTCCACAATTGCAGTTCAGTGAGCATATGACAAATATACAAGGGCACTAGTTAAGGAATAACATCCCAAATGATGTTCAGTAAAGTGAAGATAAGAATTGTTCAGAATTTATTCAGATCCATATCTTCTCCATTTAGTGGTTTTAGTGGGTATCTTTGTACTGTTACTCTATTTCTAATAATGAGACTAACACACCTCCATCCCAAAATCAGTTTCCTTAATTAAAAAATATTTAATCATTATTAACCTCTGTTTCTGAGGGAGAAATAAACATGCTGCAGTCTCATTTGTTCTGTAGCTCAGTTATTGATGCTGTGATTAAGATGTTAATTGATTTGGTATGACAACATGCACAGAAGGCAGAGGTATGAAATCACAGATTCATAGAATCATAGAATTTTAAGGGGTTAGAAGGGACATTAACGGTCATCTAGTCCTGAATCCGCCTGCCATGGGAAGGGGCAGATTCATACCACTAGACCAGGTTGCTCAAGGCCTTACCCAGCTTGGGTTAGAACAGTGGCAGGGTTAGGGTATCAACAACCTCCCTGGCCAACCTGTCTCCAAACTGGAGAGACATGGATTTGATGCACCTGGCCATCCACAAGGACAGTGTCATACCCTACCTTTGCCTCAGTTCTCCCCAGCCAGGCCTCTGTGCTTGGAGAGATGGGTCAAGGAGAGGAATAACCAGCACTGGGTGAGCATCGAGCTGAGGTGGCTGAGACAACCTCACCCTGGGCCAGTGGGACGTGATGGGCTGCATCCAAGGGCACTGGGAGTAGACCGGTGTCTGTGCAGGGAGAGACGTGTGGAACCTCTGGGAAGTCATGGAGATCCAAGAATGTCCCCAGTGACTATAGAGAAGTACATATTGCCTCTGTCTTCCAAAAAGGCAGTAAGGATGACGTGTGAAACTGCACTGATCAGCCTTGTCTCAGTCCACAGGAAAGCTGTGGAACCTATTTCTGGGCATATGGAGAAGGGTGACTTGGAGCTGTCAATGTGGGTTTATAGAGCATAAATCAAACCTGACCCACCTGAGGGCCTTCTGGGAAGAAATAGCTGGACTGAGGAGGGGCAGAGAGCAGTGGGTGTCCTGTGCCTGGGCTGGGAAAAGGGCCTTGCACTGTCGCTGTTCTCGCATTCAAGCTGGGCCATGATGCTCTGGGTGGAGGGACAGTGAGACAGAAAAAAATTCTGATTGGATGATGGGACTCAGAGGGCTTTGTTGGTTCATATAGCACTGAACAGGGGTCAGAAGCCCCTAAAATAAAAACCAAGATCATGACTGAGAAGTTTTTTTATCCCTTTTTTTCCTAACTCTGCTTGTGTAACTGAGGTATTTAATACACTGGACTCGATGTAATTTCTCCTGGGAGCTGATACTTGAGTTTATTTACTGGTCATCTACCAATAACTCCAAACGAAAGCAAAGATTAGAAAAAGCCCTCACTGGGTTGTTCTTCACAGAAAGCTTAAGAAGTAAGCCTAATCCTCATCACTACTTTGAAATTTTTAATTAAAAAAAATCAAAACAAAGCTGTCCTTTGTAGTTGATAATTTGCTCTTTCAGCAAGAGATCTATGCCCCAACATGATGGCAAATGACCCTGTGTCATTACAAATGTCATCTTTTTCTTATTACCAAGCCAGTTCCTTTTAGAAATAGAAAGAAATCTTCATTTCATGCACACGTTGCACTATAGCAACAGATACTCTATATCATATTCAAACTTTGTTGTAGGTTTCCACTAAGTGTTGAATTGTACTTTCTAATCTAAATTGTGCTTCATGTTTTTCAAAGCTTCCCACTTTGCATTCAGGGTGCTAGATTTAAGAGGCAGGTGACAGAAACATGACTGGGAATCTGAGCAGCCTGTGGGGGAGTAGATTTTGTGAACTTATATGCACCAGGACTAAAAGTTTAAAACTTAATCTATACTGAACATATAAAATTTTAATTAATTGGTTGGTTTTTGTATGATCTCATTATCTTTTTATTCTGCCTTTTACTCTGGGAGAGTTTCATTGTGCATAACTTCTGGGAAATTTGTGGGACTCTGCATTTTCTCTTTTCTTTCCTCTTCTCGGTTTCTGCTTTGAAGATGTGTACAGATCTCAGTATCTGAGAAACCCGTGGCAAACTCAGTTTGTTAAAATGCCAGCAAAGCCGATTAAAATGCCTCTAGGTTGCAGAAAGCACCATAAATGGCGCAATCTCTTAGATGCCCTAGCACTCAAAAATCTTGGATGAGCCATTTATCTGTCAAACCGAAACCTTGCAAATAGATCCGCATTTGGCAAATCATCCAGCTCCTGAGTGGGAAAATGGATGTCGTATTTCACCCTGACCTAAACACCTGTTAGACTGCTCTGTGATGGCCTCTCAGGCACCAACAAATCATGACCCTGCTATGAGCACACTGGGACATTTTAATGTACTTTTTATAGCTGTAAAACAGATAATGACTTCAGTATATAACAGATAAGGGTTGGTTTTCATTTTTTTTTTCTTTAAGTCCAATTGGCAGATTGCCATCTTCCCCTCTCCCCTTTGGTTCTGTGGTTCTGTGTTTGAAGTGTGTTGCTTTCAAAACAGATACCCTGCTGAAAAGTGAGTAGGCATTGAGCTGGTCACAGCACAAATGGTCACTGTAACCAGGAGATTATCATCTCACATAATTGATTTAAAAATTTAATTTGACAGTCATAATGCATAATAAGGAAACTAAAAGGAACATTTTGGGACTCACATCAAGACAGGTTTTCATTATGAAGACAGGGAAGCCCAATGGCTCCATCAGGGAGTTGGGATTTGGGAGATTAATTCTCAAATTCTCACACTGAAACAGGCTGCACACCTGAACTTAGGCAGTTCACGGATGTCAGGCTTTTCTAAGGACATAATAGAACTGAAAACACTGGGAGTTAAGCTTCTTCATAAATCTGCGTGTTTGAGTCCCATGACCCCAAAATCACGAATGCTTTGTCCATTGTTTCCATTGAAGTGACCAATAGGACTTCATCTTCCTGTACCTTTAAACTCTGAGTGCAAGGTCCTGCCCCTGGGTCAGGGCAATCCCCAATACCAGTACAAGCTGGGGGAAGAATGGAAAACAGCCCTGGTGAGAAGGACTGGGGACACTGGCAAATGAAAACTTGGGCATAAGCCATTACTACTCACTTGCAGCCCAGAAAACCAACCTGGGCTCATCCCCAGTGGTGAGGGTAGAAGATCAAGGGAGGGGGGAATTCTGCCCCTCTGCCCTCTCAGGTGAGACCCCACCTGCAGAGCTGCCTCCAGGTCTGGGTGCCCAGCACAGCAAGGACATGGCAGTACTGGAGCGAGTCCAGAGGAAGCACCAAGATGATCAGAGGGATGGAGCAGCTCTACTGTGAAGAAAGGCTGAGAGAGTTGGGATTGTTCAACCTGGAGAAGAGAAGGCTTTGAGGTAACTTTAAAGCCACTTCCAGTGCCTAAAAGGGCTTATAAGAAAGATGGAAATAGACATTTTAACAGGGCTTATAGTGACAGGACAAGGGGTAACGTTTTTAAACTGAAATAGGGGAGATTTAGGTTGGATATAAGGAATGAATTTTTAAATTATGATGGTGACACACAGGAAATGGCTGCCCCATCCTGGAAGTGTCCAAGGCCAGTTGGATGGGGCTTGGAGCAACCTGGACTAGTGGAAGGTGTTCCTGCCCACGGCAGGGACTATTGGACTAGATGATTTTTAAGGATCCCTTCAATCCAAAACTTTCTGTGATTCTATGACTGTGTACATCTTTGTCTCTAATCCTGCCTATATTATTCCAGCAGCTCTGCATTTGAGGGAGAGATTAGCTTTGATTTGTTACAGAAGGGGGGATTGATAAGGGCTAAAGTGAACCAAAATAAACGGAATAGAAAATGTTGAATTTTGGAACAAAAAGTATTCTCTATCTGAAAAAGGGTTTCAGACTAGAAAGTTTTTATAGTTGATTTGCCAAAACTGATGTTATACACGTGTAATAGAATTGGGGAAAAAGTCTCAGAAAAAATGCAAATTGAGAAAGGTTATTATTATTAATATCAATAAGAAATTTTATTTATCAGACACATTAATTCTCATTAAAAGTCTTTCTCATTACTCTCTTATTCTTTTAATGTGGAACAATTTAAAAATAAAATTAAGGTCTGAGATTTGACCTGTTTGAATGAGCAGTCATCAGTTTATACAATAGTCTTTATCTTATTGCTGTGAGGACTGCCTACCTTTCCACAGACAGGGGAGTCCCAGCACCATCAGCCTATCTATCACGTCAGGTTATAGTTGCATCCTTGGAGCACATCAAGCCTCCCAAAAGGATAAAAACTGTTGCAGCCAAAGATGTAAGTGACTGCAGATGAAAACACAAAAACTGAAAAGTTTTTTCCTGCTTAGCCTTCATAAAATTATAACTGCCGCCCGAACAGAAAATGTTCTGATTACATTTCTCTCCTTACTGGGATTAAATGGAAGAAGAAGGAGTAGAAACTTTCCAGTTCAGGTTTTCTCAATGGCCACAGGAAGAATTATCTTACATGAGATTTGTTCCAGGCACATCCTCTTTTGCTCCTGAAGATTTTACTTTTGAAGATTTAAAGTCTTCATCAGTTTGTCCACAGTTGCTCCAAGACTGTGGGCCCTAAAAAGTCAGTCGGGTTGTGTGAAGACTAATAATCTCTGGGGTCTCCAAAGATCTAAACAAACCAGGACTGTGTGTCTGTCCCATGGCAGGTCCATCTGCCATGAACTTCTGCAGTCTGAAGCCACACTGCTCACAGACTCCACACTTTTTTTGCAAGTCACAATGGAATTGCATTAATAGCTGAGTTATCTCAGCAGTAATTCAGATATATTAGAGTTGGTAAAGACCTATTTGTACATTTTGGCCTCCCTCTCTTTAAAGACAGGGTTAAACCCATTGTACAGACACTCCAGTTTTGTCTCTCCAACTTTATTTGTCTCAGCCCATAGGATTTCCATTACACCCAAGGGAGTGCTCCATGGAGCGATGCATTCTACTTCCAGGATTTTATCCAGACATGTGGCTTGGATTTTTCCTTTCTTAATTTTCATCTTATTACTTTTGGCTATTCTCCTTTGTGCTACCTGGGATATCTCTGTTCTCTGCTTAGTTTTCATATCCTTCAGCTACTTGTTAATAGTTATCTTGATGCCTTTAAAGCATTCCACAGCCAGACCATGTTTATTTAAATCTTTTCATCTTCCTTCATAAGTCAGTGCCTCCAGCCCACTTTAGTCATATCAGTGGCTTTGCACTGACCTCTCTCAAATTTACAACTCTTCTTGACAATGAGAGTGTCAGGACTGAACACAAATTTCTGAGAACAGCCACATACTGCAGAGAAATGATTTTGCCTGTGATTTCAAGTGTGATGTATTTGCAACTGCAAACTTGCCGGAGGTGGGAAAAATGAGGGTCTGCACACTTCAGGGTGATGGTGAGAAGAATGCCCAAAGAACCTTTGTTGAAAATTGCTTCTGCCTTATAGGATAGGAGCAGAACATGCTGGAATGAGGGTGGAATGGGAGGACCAAGGGCAGAATATGCAGAACAAGGGTGTGGTGAAACCATAAAGGGAAAACCACTGCAATGCAGTAAAAACTAACCAATGGGAAAACAGGGTTCATGGCCATGAGGGACAAAGGAAAGTACAAGAACTTAAAGCACAGAATATGGGGAATTATACAGTAAAATAGGAGACACAACATAAAACTTGAATCACATATTCTTAGAGTCCATAAAAGTCCTCCTCCGCTTATAAGACGTTTTCTTCTTCCAGAGGAATGTTGAATACGAGCTCTCTTTTCAATTCTCATAATTCTCACCTCCAAAACAAACTGTATTTTCCCCCTGCATTTTTGCATTGAAAGGTCTGTTTGCTATAAGATTTTCTAGCAGATGTCCACTATTTTCTATAAGATGTGACCTTCCCCTTCCTGCCCCCCCTCTGAGATCCATACAAATTATGAATGAGAAAAACATTTCAGAGGAATGTGGAGATCAAGGGCACATAGAGCTCTCACTGAAATGATGGGGAAATATGTGGACGGTTTTTGTGGTTTTACTCAAGAAGTCAGAAAAATGGGCATAGTTGCTATATTTAAGCACCAGACTCAATGAATATGCACTGCAGAGGAGAGCTGAGCAAATTTAATAGATACATTCCCGAGGGTTCTTGGCTTAGAAATTTCACCAAAAACTGATGATCTGGATGAAAATCCCTGTCCGTGCCGGTGGAGATGGAATAATTTGATGAACCTTATTAGTTGCCCCACAAACAGCTAACATAGTGAAAATCAGCAGCTTCCGTTTAATGTGACAAAGAAAAAAAAGCCAGCAGAGGGTAGCAAACAATAAAATTATCAAGATGAGAACTGTGGAAGGGTCATTTTGAGACTGCTTTTGTTAAGGGCACATACTGAGCATGAACTCAAAGGAGTTTTGTTAAATAAAAAAGTTTTTGCTGCAGCTGAGGACATCAGTGATGCACACTTTTTTATTTTAAAAGACATCCACACTGTCAGAGGGGTGAATGAAGATGCAGTCGAGGTCTGGCTTGTCACTTAATGAGTGTTTTGTTGTTATTGTGAGCTCAGCTTTTCTACTATTTCTGTCTTCCTCATAGTGTGGATTTGTTTTCTAGATTCTCCCAAGTTCCTGGATAAGCTATGCAGAATTTGTAATTGGAAAAAAAAAGTGACTATGGCAAAAATGGGTGAATGGAGAATGAATCATGCTCTGCAAACTTCAGGCAGGATTACAAGGAAGAAATACTGCACCTCTATAAGATTCAAGTTAAAAACCATATTCATTGCTAACAGGGCTTAGCAGCATGCCTGTTATTTTTAATCCACTTTTCCTACAGCTTAACTGCTGCAATGATCACACTGTATAACTTGTCATAAGAAGTACATGTTTCTCTTGAATATGAAATAGTCTCATAAAATGTATATTATAGAACATATAAATTATGGGTAGTCTCACGATGTGATAAAATGTAGAACTCTTTTTTTTCAGTGAATTAGGGAACATTCAGTTCCTCGTCCAGATTTGCTGAATATCCATCTTGTATTTGTCTTCATTTTGGCGCATCCTCCGGTGGAAATCATGTAATGACCTAAATGGTAAAATCACAGGAATCAGCACAGATTTACTTAGCGTAAAAAAAAGATATGACTGAAAGGAAAAGGGGACTGGATGTTTACTACGTGAGTAGTAGCAACACAGACTGTCCTTTGATCTAGTTTTCATCTCTATTTCTAACAACATGGAGCAATTGGGTGTGACAAAAAGGCCTTTAGAAATGCCACGTAAACCTGAACATTATAAATAGAAATAGTGACTCACATTTTTTTCGTTCTCACCTCTGTTTGACTAATGATTCATATGAATAATCAGTATTCAGCCTGGTGGTTTTTCTGTGGCTCAGTTTTTAGACTAAAAGAGTGTATCCTTTCTCTCTTTAAATATATGTATGTTTATCCATGATGATTTAGCTGTGGCCAGGACTTTAATATGGAAAATACTGCCATTAAGTTCTTCTTTGAATGAGCCTGGCTTTTTGGAGGAAGTCTTCATTTTGTGTGTGATTCCACTGCAATTAATAAAGCTTCAGATCCTAACCAGGATATAAATGGATGTCTGATTACTTATGTATTCAGAGTAGTTATTTCTAATTTAAAATACAGAACCTAATCACGCCACTTTCTTCATTTTGGGAACCTTTGCTCTCACATTTTGCCATTCATCATTTTCTTTCAACTTTCTGCAGATGCACAGAGATAAAGAGGTGGTGATTTTTAATTTTATGTTTCCTTAATGTATTTTGATAGGTAGGGAAAAAATATTGTCAATCAAGTCAATGTGTATAATAGTGGAATGTTGTTTTCAACGTCTGCTAGTTGAAAGAAAGAAAATTGCTGAAAATAATAAATCAATGAAACTTATAGGAATTGATCTTTAATTGAGACAAAGCCCAAGTACCTAGAACTTCGATAGATAAAGAATGAAAGTCTCTTTGCAGAGTGAAAGAGTCAAGTAATCACAAACAATTCAGGTAAATAACTTGAGATGCTTGGTCACTTAGTTACATCCTTTGATCTCCTCTGATCTTCACCTGCTGTTTCTGGGGAGATTCAGCCTCAGCATTACTTTAAGGTTGTGACTTCCCTCACAAAGGTCTTCAGGCTTCTGAAGTTTTATCTTAGTGCCTACTGGAAGTCCTTTAAAGATAGCTAAACAGCATGTAGCTTTTGTAGACCCTCTCATGTGCCTCTTGGTGTTTTTAGGAATCCAGATAATTATGAATAATGGTCCTCCAGAAATTACTAAAATCAGTGGAAGATCCTGAGGGTTTTAATAAAACATTTATAGTGTAAATATAACTTTACAGATTTTATACCAAACAGAAAGCTAACCTGCATTTAACAAATATTGTGAAAAAAATCCTCATATGGTGATTTTTTCCCTCTTTCCTCTTCTGGTCTGATTCTAGAATAGCCAAGTGTCAGCTCTGGTTGTAGGTGTAAAACAATGTCCTTGATGGCCACAAGGCCAGTGTTTCATCCTGCCAGCTGTGAGTAGCACACAAGCACCAGCTCAGTATGGTAGGATCAAAAAGACACAGCAACATCCCAGCTTTTTTGTTGTCATTTCATCTCAGCTGAACCTGGAGAGAAGTGGCACAGAAGCCCATGGAATCCAATCCACCACCACCAGTGCAGAATCACCACCTAAGAGAAGCACACAGTTTTTCCTTCAGCGAGTCCCAGAATAAAAAGTGTGAGAAGTGAAGTTGTTCACAGTTATTTTAGGCTAAGCCATGCTAGCTTTTCACAAACAGGCATCCTGAAAAAATCAGTGAGATATCCACGCGGGAGCAAGGATACACTTGTTATAGCAGAGATTAGTTTGACTACAAGTGCTTGTGAGACATTAATCAAAGAGAATTGAGATCTACAGTCTTTCCAGGTACTAACCTTCCCCTGAATTCAATAGGACTTGTCTATGAAAAAGAACAGCAAAACGTGGCTGTGATCCTTACAGTCTTCTCCCTAAACTGGAGCTGTCATATTCAGTTACTAAATGGGATTGCTGAGAAGTGAATCTGAGTCTTCTGCCAACCTCTTACAAGTCAGTGTCTACCTGTCTCAGAAAGCACAGGCTGAATTGACAGAACTGCTTTGTGCTCAGATATTAATAAACTGATGTCACTCTATGGCATTGCCCTGAATTTATAGGAGCTCTGTGGGAAACTAAATAAAATTCAACCTGCTATTTTTAGAGGAGATACAAGTTGAGGCTCAGAACAAGCCTTTGTTACTGATGTTCAGCAATAAATTTTTTTGTGACTAAAGCCCCTTATTTCCTAATTCAAAAATCTCTTTCAGCAACTGCTGCAGCTTCACTGAAGTTACAAACTTTCTACTGACACTAAAAGAACTATTTATACATTTAGTCATTCCTTTGCAACACTGAAGAATAATGTTTCATGATTCTTAGTGCATTCCATACACCATCCAGGGCCATCGGTGTCTAGCCTTCTTTCTGCTTCTCCACTTCTTTTCTGACTTACTCTTTCTCAGAGTCAATTTATATATTCATGAATGTATGCAAAGTGTGAATTGTCATTGTCATTGTTTTGTTCTTTTTCTTTCAAGAACTGACACCTCTGGTCTTAAGTTAGCAGCTTATTAATCACAACAATAATTATCTTAGCAGAGTTCACAATATGAGAATGATTGGTGACGATGTGTATATTCACTGAAATACTTGTATAATCCATTTCCTTTCAGCAACGTAATTAAAGATGTATAATGGTGTATAAATCCACGGTTGTTTGTAGGAGTGCAAATCATGGCAGCCACACTGCAGTAACTGTTTTCAGCTGTCAAGAACAAATACTAAAAATTTCCAAACTCTTCAGGGTTTGGATGCTGAACTCATCAAAAACAAGCTTCACACAGTAAAACTATCACAGTTGTCTTACTCTTAGTTCCTCCATCAATGAGTTCCACTGTGATGTCTTTGAGTCTCTGATACCTTTGAGCTGACTGTCCAGGCTTACAGAATGAGAAGGAACAAACCTTGCTCCACAGAGCAGGGATTTAGGGTGTCCAGGGAGTAGTCCTGTTGTATCCAGGGCAGAACAACTCCCATCCAGAGGCAGGGAAAGAAGAGGTTACCAGCAGCTGAAATGCACTGTGGTGAGCCCCAGGCCAGGGGTGGGAAGAGCAGCCTCCTGTAGATCAGCACTGGCAGTGGCTGGGAAGTTCCTCCGGGCTCTGTGCCTGGTGCTCAGAGAAGAAATACTGCAGCCTTGATTTAGGGCTGCCCTGGAGCTTTTAATTCTAAGTTGTTGTTTCACCATAATAAATCTGTACAGTGCCATATGATATCTGCACCAAATTTTAGGCAATTACTGGTGCTGGTACATTTTAGAAATAACAAAACCGAAGTGCTGAAGGGAATGTTGCCACAATACTTAGGGGAGGTAAAGAACAATTACATGCTGAACTCAAGTGACATTTCATGTGCTATTATGAGAAAAAGTGCAAATGCATTAAGAATTCTTGGATGTGCTCCTTCTTTACCTCCTCGTCTTCAGTAATCACTTTTTCCTGTACACGTGTACTCTCACACGTACTGTTTTTAGAGAAAATTTTCGGAAAGTCCAAACATGAAACTTGAGTCATCCTTCAGTTTGGAGCTGGATTTGAACTTTTTACCCAGTAGTCAAAAAAACCCTGCCCTGAATATACTGTCGCCTTGTTTAAGTCCATCAGGTTCCACAAAGAGGCCATTTTTGTTGCAGAGGTATGAGCACACTACTGTGGGATTAATCATAAACCTGTGCCTATGAGTGTCTGTGCATGTGAATGATGCTTTCTGTGAGCTGAGCTGTGGCCAAGAACAAAGTAAGGCCTAAACCTCAGAAAGAGCCTCTGTTCTCTCCTTTAAATGCACTAATTCATCCCTGGGCAAAGGGGACCTGAACATACCAAGAAGGTCCCCTGAGGACCTGCTGCTGTTTTCATCGTGACAAATGCACAAAGCGAGGTCTCATATCAGATGTACTGTGCTCTCTATTGACAGATTTGAAAAATTATTACACTTTCTTGAAACTTCCTACTTTTTGGGTTGATGAAAAATATTTCATCTCCAAATGGCATGTAGCTGTGTGTATGAATCTGTACTTTCACATCAAGCAGAGGAAGAATGGGGAAAAACTCCAGCAAAATCCCATCCTTTTGCCTGTGCTCAAATCTGAGCGTGAACTGACATTGCAAGTGTAAATGTGACAAAAAAATGTCATATCTTGACAGTGTTCCTGAGTTTCTAGTCTATGGGAAAACCTGGAGCTTGCTGACCATGTTGTGCTATAGTTAAAAGTTCCTACCCTGTGATGCATAACGTGGTAATCCTGCTTTAACAATCCACTCAGCCACTGAAGAACCTCAAAGGTAACCTTGGAAAACTCAGCTCTGTGAGGTGATGGACTGGATTAGGGCTAAAATATTGTGCTGCACCAAGAGGAAAAAAAAAAAAGGCAAAAAAGGAATTCTGGCTAAACCCAGAAAATGAGTGTGATCACCAAATCCAATGAAACAGTATTCATTTTTGCTTTCCTGGAACAAATAGGCAAGATACTTTAACAGTTTCTTGAATAGCAACATTCAGAAAATGTAAGAAGGAAACACTACCCCAAGGACGTCTTTTGACACATTATTTCTGGAAGGTTTCCTAATGTGTCACCACTCCTCTTCCTACTTGGAACAATTAAGTTTGCAGATTAAATGAACCTACAGTTCAGCAGACGAAGTTACATGGAAAAGGAGTTTTGCATCACCTCTTACATAAGGGGCTCTTCATGCCTTTCTTAGACGTTTCTTGCCCTGGTTGTGATGAATTGTGTCAGGACTAAGCATCCTCCTTCCCTAACCGCTGCTATCAGATCAGCTCAGCTGTGTTACCTGTTCTGGGAATGTAAACATGAAGCTTCTCCATGGTCCACCTTGCAGGCTGGGAGGAACATAAAGCAGAAAACAGACAGCCTCTGGCACTGAATTTCAAGTCAAAATCTTGCTCCAGATAATAAACAAGAGATTTGTATGTTTGTGCTGCTTTTTTTTTTTTCTTCTGAGGAAAGTGTCAACTTCCATCCTGTTATAACCGTATTTCCTATCGCTTTAGTTTTCATTATGTTTCAGAAGGCAATGACTATGTGACATTGTTCAGTGAACTTGGTTTCCAGGAGCTCAGTAATACTACTCTAAACATTTTGAATTAATTCGATAGTTGATTAAAGCTGATCAGAATAAATTCATTCAAACTGCATATGGAGGTCACACATTTTTCTGGTGTGTGGTATGATTTTTGCAGCAGCTAATGGGCATTTATCGTTATGATTGAATGATTAAGACTTCTCCATCAAGATGAGAATAATGGCCTGGAATAACACTCATTCTTGTTGATACGTAAATAGCCAGGCTCTTATTTCAGCTTAAGTAAAAAGGAAATAAATTGGTAACAATGACGTTTCTGAAATAACTGTTTGAGTCTGATTTAGGCCTTTTTTAAATTATTTTTCTAAGGTGAGGTCAATTTCCCCCCATGGTTTGAGGTTTCTCTTTTTTTGAAAAACCTGTATGACCTTAATTATCAAAGACTGTATGTATAGCTCTTAATCAGTAATGAATTTGTTCTCATACTGTTCTCCAAGACTGACCAAACCTACTTCAGTGTCAGGGGTCTCCTTAAAGAATATGCAGCAAAATTCAATTAGTGCAGAACACCAACACAGTTTTAATGTGTGTTTATTCAGATTTTATGTGATAAACTGTGCTCCTCTAGAACTCAGCTATACATACCTGGCAAAAGGAATTTTCCCAACACCAAATAAATATATGCTTCAGCCACTGTAGTCATAAAAGGCCTCTTCATAGCAGTCAGAAAACTCACAGAGTCCCCACCGAAGGCAAGAAAAATAAATTCACTCGAGCCTTGCACCTACCCCACCCCAGTGAATGGTGAAACAGAAGAAACTGGCATCTTACCTAAAGCATTAAGGTATGAGCGCTCTCTGACTAGAGTTGAAGACAGTCTGTAGATACTTTTAATTTTCTTTGAAGTATCTCCACTGATATGAATTATAGCTGTAGAGCGTGAGGGAGAAGGAGGCAGTCCCTTAGTTTGCCACCTCTGGAACCATGTAGGGTTTAAAGGTTAAAACCCAACAGCACAAGATGCAGCTGCCAGGGCTTGATCCTGAAGCAGTGCAGCCATGGCTAAAACACTGTTTTGTAAGGACATTTCTCTCTGCCTTTAGTCTTTTTAAATTCACAGTGTGTAATTTCAAGTCTATAAAGGGCCGAGAAGGAGTTCAACGAGGCATACAGTCTATTCCCATACACTGAGATTGGCTAAAGTTATTTAAACCTCCCCAGACGGGTATTTCCCTGCCACAATGTAGTGGTTCATGTTCTGAGATGTGTCTGCCTCTCCTTTGATGCCTAAAAGAAAATTCAGGGAGAAAAAACTACGAGGCAAATTAGTTTTGAAGGTGAGATAAGGAAAGGGTTTTAATTTGTGCCTAGGCATAAGATTACAAGACATGTGCGCCTCTCCCTGTACAGATGTTACAATTTATAATATTGTCTGTCCAATCCGAGGTTTTCCCACCCTGTGGCTTTTGCCCTGATCCCGCCCCCATCCCGCCCCCTGGGAATTGGGGCTGGGAGCTTTTCGAGACCCCCTCTTCATCAATCTTCATCTTCTTTGGGGTACAGGGGGCACATAGTTACCCAGAGTTTGACTGTACTCTGCAGTTTAGGCCAAGGTACAGGTGTTCTCTAAACAGAATAGGCGTATCTTAAAGAGAGACTAAACATTTCTACTGGAATTCAGGGGGTAGAATTGATATGGGGAGCATAGAATGGAGTAATAGAGTTGTAGAGTTTCTGTGCTAAGGGTAAGGGAATGAAATGCTGCTGCTTCTTAATCTACTTCTACTATATAACTTCTTATAAAGCTTATAAAAATTAGAAAAATCAAAAAACCAGATGAACCTTAAGGCATCACCTTTAATGCATGATACAACAACCAACATTCCCTCTGAGAGCTTGCTAATGACTGTAGAGCAGAGTAATTGTTTTCTATATCTTCTGTAAAACAATGCACTGTTCATATATAACATAATTTTAAATTGGTGCTCTGCCAACCAACAGGACCTTTTCTGCATCTTTGACTCATGGGGGTTGCTTAAACCCCATTTGGTACTTGTGAATTCAGGGTCCTCTACCACACTGAATTCCTTCCTGGATTTTGAAAAACTTCTTTGTGGATATAATTTTGAATTCTGACTTTGAGAGCACTTTCACCTATTAACATGCTTTAGCTTGTTGATCTCACCAAGGCTTTCGATACTGTGAGCAAAAAAGGTCTATGGCAGATTTTGGAACATTTAGGTCGTCCCCCCAAGTTCCTTAAAATGATCATCTCACTTCATGTGGATCAGCACGGCCAAGTCAGATATGGCAACACACTTTCTGAGCCCTTTCTAATAACTAATGGTGTAAAACAAGGCTGCGTTCTTGCACCAACTCTATTCACAGTCTTTTTCAGCATGATACTCCAAAGGGCCACGACAGACCTTTATGATCAGGATGGTATCTACATTCGATACCGTACTGATGGAAGCCTATTCAACCTAAGGCGACTGAAGGCTCATACTAAGACCTTAAGCCATCTTGTCCGGGAGCTGCTTTATGCTGATGATGCCGCCCTTGTTGCCCACACAGAAGCAGCTCTGCAGCGTTTAACATCCTGCTTTGCAGATGCTGCTGAGCTCTTTGGGCTGGAAGTCAGCTTAAAGAAGACCTGCACCTCAGGAAGTCTTCTATCATTCCCATATCACCATTGGCGAATCAGAGCTCAAATCAGTCCAGCAGTTTAATTACCTAGGTAGCCTCATCTCCTCAGATGGTAAGATTGACGGGGAGATAGACAACAGGTTAGCAAAGGCATATAGCGCTTTCGGAAAACTCCATAAAAGAGTTTGGCGAAATAAACACTTGAAGAAAAGTACAAAGATCAGTGTTTGCAGAGCCATAGTGCTGTCTGCTCTTTTATATGGGTCTCAATCATGGGTCATTTACTGCCACCACCTGCGACTTCCAGAACGCTTCCATCAACGCTGTCCCCGTACAATCCTAAACATCCACTGGTCAGATTATGTGACCAATACATCTGTTCTAGAACAAGCAGCAATCACAAGTATTGAGGCCATGTTGCTGAGAACACAGCTGCGTTGGGCAGGGCATGTCTCAAGGATGAAGGACCACTGCCTCCCTAAGATCCTGCTTTATGGCGAACTTGCCACCAGCTGCTGCAAGAGAGGAGCCCTGAAGAGAAGACACAAGGACTCCCTGAAACAACATCTCAGCCTTGGCCATATTGATCAACATAACTGGTCTACTCTGGCCTCCAGTCGGGAGGTCTGGAGACGCACTATCTATAACACTGCTGCTTCCTTTGAGAATGCATGCAGGATCACTCTTGAGGAGAAAAGACAATGGAGAAAGAATCATGTCTTGCAGAATATACCACCTAAAGAGTCTTTCTGCTGTGCCTTTTGCAACCGGACGTGCCTGTCTCGTATTGGCCTTTTTAACCACCAGCGCACTTGTAACAAACGTGGGTAGAGCCCTTCCCAAATCTTCATTCACGAAGCCTAGCCATGATGATGAATAAGTAACAAATATATAAATAAATAAACCAAAAATGAGGGGAGCAGGGAAAATTCCCCACCATAATCAGACTGATGAAGAAATCATGCTCACATTCAAAAGGAAAGTTTTTAGCTGTTTTTCTGGATTACTAAATTATTCCTTGGTGAATGATAAAGTGGAAAGCAGAGCCAGAACACAGGTGGAAGCATGTGCACCTGTGAAAGGAGAGATGAGATTTCCACATGGATATAGGAAAAAAAAGAGCTAAAACACAAGTAGAGAAGTCACTGTGATATCCCCAAGGAAAAGAAGCCCTGTGTTAAGGGTTTTGAGCAAAGCTTTTGAATCTAGAAACAATCAAGGGAATGATACATGGTACAACCTTTATAAACAAGTACTAGTGGAATGTCATTACTTAGTTCTACCTTTTTAACCCTCCCTATAGGATGCAAAACTTTTAAATCCTAACACTCTGATTCAAAGAGGCATTACAGAATGTGAATTTCCTTTGTGACTAGGGATAAGGTCACAGAAGTGATTGCAGTGAGTGGAATCTCACTACAGGCTACTGCAGAAAGGTCCTTTGGTATAACACGGCCAATTAAATCAGAGTTCATCAGCCAAAGGTGTGAAATGAGTTACATGATAAGCCTCTGTGATCTTCACATGTTACATGGCCACAGCTGGAATAAGAGTCTGACAGTCTAGTAAAACCAACTTGGACTGGGTCCTGCTGTATTTGTTAACCTTCCCACCTCCTGGAGTATGCCACTGTGCTATCCTGGTTGGTTCTCTCTCCATTGTCTTTAGCATTAATTTGGGGATTAGTTTTTATTTCTGAGCTGGTTGTGGAACAGAATTTCTTTCCTGGTTCTCAAAGGGCATTGAGTTAATGAGTTGCATCCTTGTCAGCTTTCACTTGAACTCTCTCTGGCTGGGTAACACCCCATTGGATTTTCCTGGACTTTCTGCTATCTTACATGGTCTGAATTTTATTTTTGCCCTGAAAATATTATAAGAGATTTAGTTTTCCTTGTGGTTCATTTTTACTGCTACTGGCATTGTGATAGGTATTGCTGCCTGCTGCGAATAGTGAAGAACACCAATTTTAATCATTAATATTTGATTGCATATGGTGCTGGGATGATGGAAAATGGTAAATTTCCTCATAGCAACAATAAAATACAGAGCCTAAACTGCAGGGCATTAGCCCCGTCCTTTTGAGAGGCTTAGGCTTTAAGGCTGATTCACTCCTGTATCCTTTCAAGAGTCCTTGGGGCTACACCACCCTAAGCCTGTGTGATGATAAAACAGTCACCTGGGAGCATTAAGATCTCCAGATGTCTAGGAATTTGTCTTTGAATCTTATCCTGGAAGCTTTTATTACCTTTTTATTCTTGAGTCTTTGCCGTCACTGGTGGATTATCCCTTAAACTTTTGCTGCTTCCAGAAAATGCCAGTCTTTACCTTTCTGAATTTTCTGTGAAAAGCCTTTGATAAAAAAATAGAAGAATGTTGCTGATATTAAAATAACAGAGACCACTATTAGTCTTACCTTTCTGTCTCCCTTGGTCCACAACCTCACCTGTCTTGTGAGTTCCTGCAAACAGCCCCAGGGCTGTCATACACCCCCAGTTCCCAACCCAAATCTTCCTGCTGCTTTTATTAAAGGTGGTTACTGGTGCTGGTGCTCTCAGTCTCCAGCTGTTTCTCCACACTGGAATGAAATGACAAAAGTATTTATTCTCTCCCAATGAGAGTTCAGCTTTCTCATTTTTTAGGCTCTGTTTTGCAGAGGTAATATGAGAATCAACATAAACAATTTTTTCTTTTTTTTTTTCCAAGGTCTTCAATTTCTTCACCTGTCCAACTTCTTGTACCATCATGTGGCAAGCTAGACCATGGAATTAGCAGTCAGCAAAGTTTATTTTGGGATAAATAAGAAAAGGGCTATTTTTTCAGAGCAAGGAGATCCCATATGCCAGACTTGCTTAGGTGTATGAGCAGGTGTACAGGTGCAGCAGATGGGACCATGCACAAGGTGCAGATGGGTGTCAAAGAGGCAGGTAGAAAGACTAATGCAGAATTACTGGCTTGGTCTTATGGCAGTCCACTTAGGTAGTTTCCTTCTGCCCTACTTTATAAGAACTTCCAATTAATATTTCTACCACACACTTTAATTGCTGCATTCCTGGCTTCAGACTGTTTTCCTCTGCTTGAAGCTTTCTTAAAACATGAAACTGTGATTTCATAAACATGCAATTTAGATATTCATTGTGTAGCCCCTTTTTAAGGTGTAGAAGTTGTAAACTTGTAAGCTTTCCTAGGAGTCCATTGGTGCAACTTGCAAGCATATAAAAATCACTGATCTGAGTATGAAATGACCCTTTGTACTTTATAAGATTTAGGACCCTCAAATTATAGGTGTTGAGCTAAGCAATAACCCGGGTAATTAGTAGTATTTAAAAAACTGATTAGACAGAGAAGGTTTTAACCTGTTATCACTTACAGCTTCCTTCGAAGTGCAGAATTGTTCTCTTGTGCTTATCCCAGTGACTTGCCAAAAGTGGATACAGTCACAGTCTTCCGTGGCTGCCTCTCAAGGACTGTGCACTTTTCTTTTTGGGGGTGGAGGAGTATGACAAAAATTCTGATTCTTTCTTTTTTTTCACACCCATGATACAACTAACCTTAGTGCATCTTCAACCTGCAAAGATGTCTTAAATTTCTAGAGAAATTTATACCATAAGGTTCTCTTCTTTTTCTATGTCTTCTTCAAGGAAAATAAACTAAACTTCCTGAGCATAATAGAATATTGCTTTCTGATGATTCTTCTCTAATTCGGGTTTCTTTGTCTTTATTTAGTCCTGTAATGCTGACTTTAAAAAATTGCACAATGATCCAGAAAATCTATTCCTCTTTTCTTCCTGGCACATTGATGCTTCTGCCTTAGGAAGGCACTAACAAAGCATTAAAAGGAGTCATTGCTCATAAGTCAAGAAAAATGCTTGATACAAGTGGAATGTCTCAGTTTTAAATAATTGTTTTGTATTGTTGTTTATCAAGTCCTTTCTTAATCTTCTGCCAACAACAAAACCTATAGAACAGTTTTAGCATTAGCAAAAACTGCTTCACACCTAGGAAAAAATAATCTGTGGAAATTCTATTTACTGATAAAACCAGAGTATGGGTTTGAATCAGGATGAACAGATTGCTGAATATATTAAACATTGAAAGAGAACTTGCAGCTGACCAGGTCTGCCTCTGCAGCCTGTGCAAATAACTGCAAATAGGCATAAACATTAAGAGAAAAAAACCCGCCTTCTTGAAAGACAAAGAAGGTTAATGAGTTAGCCTTCCATTCTCTGGCTACAAAGTAAAGTAATTAAAAGGTGTGTAAGTGAATATTATGAGCTGGTGTTCATTTCAGAGATGAAGAGATGATGTCAGATACTGAATGGTACATTAGTATAGATGTGACCTGCTATTCTAATCAATTATCTTTTCTCCACAAACATGAGGAAAACATATTGATTTAATCTTGTGATTTTGTTTCTATATACAGACTAAATTGCTTTTGGCAGCTTGAACATGACAGTAATTTACTCTGCTAATACTATGTTTTTGTGGTGTCGGATTTAAATACTGCAATTTCCTCTTATTAGGCTTATTCTTCCACCAAAAACAAAGTAAAAAAAGAAAAAAAAAAGTAATGCTTTTGCAGATTACTTTTTTGGTCTCTGCAGAATTACCTTGTAGCTTTTCCATGTTAGAAGGTGATTAAGTTTTACAAAGAATATTTATTTCGCCTCTCCATTCTATATACTCTAATTTGTGAAGTTTATGTCATAAATCTAGTCAGTAATCAGCATAACAGCATGACATATCTCTTTCTTGAATTACCACATATCTTTTTGTCTTACAATTTGCTCCTGAATGCAGGCTGGAGTATTAAGATTCCTTGCCTGAAAAATGTTTCCTGAACCTCCATTAACTTCCTTTTTAGTTTTCATGTGTGTGATTCCTTGTCTTTTTATCAGAGTCACAAAACAAAGCTGAAACAAATGGCTTTATTCTGACATCTTCTACTACAGATAGACCATGCTACTCCTTTTTTGTTTCACCACTCCTCCTTGCAAACATCATAACTTTATTTTGACCTACCTTTATCTCTTATAATCTTATATAGGGATCACAACTGTCTTTTTCTCCATCTGTCCATTCAATCCACATTCATATGTTATAGTTAGAACTTAGAAAATAATAAAGTTGCTGATATCAGAGTACTTTTTAAGTTCTCCAAATACTTAAGCAGATCTGAATCTGTGTCATTTCAGAAATGTTCTCTCTCTTATTGACACACCACATTTCACAGTTCTCAGCCAGCAAACCAAATGAAATGTCTGTGATCGTTTATCATCCACGGATGGAAAAGAACTCAGCATACAAGGTGAGAATACTGGGATGCATATCTCTCCACTGCTTTCTTTGAAACTCTGACAGAGCCTCAAATTCAGGCAAAATGCATAATTTGCCCAAGGTGAGGTCTCCTGTGAAACTTTATCCCCCTGCCAAGTGCCTGGAAATGGGGAGCCTTCCCCTACACACCATTAGAAAGGAATGTGATGAGATCTCCTTTCTTTCTTTGCACACCTAGTTTGCATGTTTGTGTTAAATCACCAATTTTTTAATGAGTAGATGGCATCACTGCCCATTTTAGGGTATTTATTTGATGTACTCCCATCTGCTTTTATAAAAGAGATTTTTTGGTAAACCTGAACAATAATTAACAATCAGTATTGTCAAAATAGCCCTGTGGCCAAAGTCCTTCTGTGGACTGGAGTTAAAAACCTGTCATGGTTGCAGAACCAAGCTGTAGGAATCAGCACAGATTCCTGTGATCTTTGAAATGTCAGCTCTGGACAGCTGAAGAGTGATGGCAGTTTAAAGAAAATGATGGGAACTTTTGATTCCGGGTGCCTTTTTGAATATCTGAGAGTATCATGGAGCAAATGTATCTACATATACATACTATGAATGCTAATTTTTTTTGCTTATTTCCGTCTACACAACTAGACTTTGTGAACATATATTTAAATTACGCAAATTCTCCTTTATTGTCTTATACGTAAAACATTTAATAAGTCTAACACATTAGAACAAAAGTCTCTCACATATCCCTTGTCTTGATCCTGGTCTTTAGCAGCTGCTCAAACAGGGAATCCAGTAAGACTAGGACATGATGAGGATTCCTCTTTTCTCTGGATGAATCTGAGTTTTAGAAACTCCTGAAGTATTTTTATTCATTTTTTGTCACCACAGTTATCTTACATTTCACATTTCAGGAAGTAATTTTGCTCATTTATTTGTTTCATTGCTTTGGGAAATCTCCACAGACCTGCCCCTCCTTAATGGAAAGTTTTTCATAGGATTTCCTTGCTGTACTGGGATCTCATCTAAGGGAACTTTAGAGCTTCTTATCACTTTTCATTGTCCAGCCACAGTTTGATTTCACTTGCCCCCACACACAGGGACACACATCAATACATTTATGAAGCTTAGGTATTTCTGTACATTTTCAGGAAAAATGATGTTCAAAAGCCTCCTATTGATTTTTTGATAAATGGTTCATGCAGAAACTTGCTTGACAGCCAACAGGAATGAATAAGCTTATTCCAATAGAATCACCACCATGTCTGATTACAATATTTTTCAATAGCCAATTTTGTGCAGAGAAAGAGATCCGTACAGGGTGGTCATTTGTCAGCCTAAGTCAGAGCTTTAATATTACTCCAAAATAGCTTAGCTAAAGTTGTGTCAGAGTTTCTCTTTTTCCTCTCAGAAAAAAAAGAAAAAAGAAAAAAGTATAAAGAAAGTAAGGAAAAAATTTGGAGAATCACAGCACTTGTAGAAATCAGGACACAACAGCCAAAGTGATTTCATGTAAGCTCCTAGTGCCAATGCATTCATTTGGTCTTCTAATGGGGCATTTATTTGTGAAAAGCCTTTTTCACTTTTACATTTTTCTGCAGCTAAATTTCCTTTAAATCTATTGCAGCTTATTTTACCAGGGTCCGCTTGAGCACATTTTAATCATAAGATTATCAGATTCATATTTATCAATGCAATGGCTACAATAATATATACTCTGTCTCCAGGAATTAGTTTTGCTCTTAGTTCTTCCCATAATTATTTTTAACTAGACTCTAATAATCCCTGTGTCTGAAGCAGCTTCTGCACTAAATGGTTGTTCCAATGGGATATAAAATTTAAATGACAGTAATTCTACTTGCTTTGCTCCACAGCTCTCAGCCAAATCAGATTTTTTTTGCATTTTCTTGTCATATTAACTGTTACAACACCAGGGTGAATCTGCTGTCCTCAGTTAATAAGGTCCTGATTTTAGTGGAGTGGCTGGAGTGTGTTTAGCAAATGATAGTTGGTACAATGAAAAATGCAAAGAAAAACAATTGCTGTAGAGTCAGAGTAAAGCTTGAAGGCAGAAGGATTTCTCTTAGTTTTTCGTTGCAGCTATGTAATCTGGTACATAACTGGCACTTAAAAAGTTATTGTTAGTTGAGAAAAACATCTAACCAGCTTGGATGTGCATGTGTGCTCTGCTACCCTTCTACCTTCAGGCAAAGTAGTGATATTTGGTGTCCTTTTGCTTCCCAAAGAAAACAATTAAAATTTAATTCCTAGCAGTGCCCACCCTTTACCTCTCTGCTTCTGAGAAGGGTAGATATTGTATGTTAAATTACAAAAAAAATGTTCCAAAAAAGGATTCAATTACTGAGTGTTACCACGTGTAATTTTTAGGTGGCTTCTTCCAACATATCACAGGAATTAGATGATCTTTAAAGTCCCTTTCAACCCAAACTATTCTACAAGTCTATGATTCTGCCTGGAGGGAAATCCCTCTCCTTCAGTGCTGAGCAGAGAAGTTGTTACAAATAAAGGTCTTTTAAGGTCGGCTAAAGAATCAAACATATTGGCAAAAGTGGGTTTAATATAAAAGTGAGAACATGACAAAGTTCACTGGCAAGGTTCATTCTGTTACTTACTAGGCAGTTGAAGCACACAGAGAAACAGCAAGCAGAAACCTAAAATCAATCAATATAAACACAAAATCAACAAAAAATTATCTGTGTGGAGGCTGGGAGGGAGAAAAGGGTAATGGCAGAAAGAGCGAGGATAAAAAGGAATAAGACACTCCTGTTGAATCACAAGGTTCAGAGTAGACCCCCCTTCCTAAACTGAGCCTAGGATTTGTACAACAGTTTAGCCTAAAGGTTTGACAGTACTTAAGAGCACTTAATCAATAGCTTAAGTTAAACAATTTAACAAAGGATTCATACAAAATTTACTACAGCACAACGGTAACTTACTTACAGGCCTGACTTAACAAATCTGAAGTACTCAAGAACCCAGGAGAGTGACATTCATTGTACATTTGCTGTGGCATAATCGCACTTGCAGTCTCACGGACCTAAAGGTATATACCTCTGAAAAATTGTACTTGAATTCAGTGAAGGACTCACTGGTGCCTTTGCACCTTCTCAGCAAGGTGAAGGGTTAGCCTTGAGGAGTCAGGGTATCAGCCCGGGATCTGTCACTGTTGTTGGCAGATCCTCCAAGTACAGCAAACGTGAGAGTTCCACGGGAGATGCTACTCACAACCCACTGCTTCCAGGAGAGCTCAAAGGTCTCACTTCTGACCCCTGTTTATAGGGTCACAAGAGAGTGGACTTTAATCATAAAAATTTTCCATCCTGGCCCCAATTCAGGTTGGTGACTGTCTTTGAAAGTTCAATAACAAAAAATGTTATTCCACTTGGGTCGTTATTCAGGCAAGAAAAATAACTTTCCAAGGATGTTTGTTAAAAAACAGGTGCTCATTATGCAGCACTAGTTCCTGGGAACAGTGTTTCTAATAAGCTTAAGAGGAGCTCAGCCCAGATGCTGTTTGGCAAAACTGAGCCTAACGAGCAGTTCTGAGATCATAGTGCAGCTCAAGAGCAGGGAAGGGAATGCACCACCACATCCTCTTCTTAACCAGATGTGCTTCAGAAGAAACATCCCTGCCCATGGCAGGGAGGTTGGAACTATGTCGTGGTTTAACCCCAGAAGGCAGCCAAGCTCCCTGCAGCCTCTTGCTCACTCCCCACAGTGGGATGGAGGAGAAAAAGGTAAAAGTGATAAAACTTATGGGTTGAGATAAGGACAGCTTGACAGGTTGTCTCAGTTTGAAGAGACTGGAATGTTTGCTAAAGAGAATGAGGTATGAGATAGACCAAACTTCTCTCTCTCAGCAATTGTAAGTTTAAAATTAAGGGGCTTTAATTGAGGAAGTGTGGAAAAACAGAAGAAATAACAACCCTTTATTAAAAGATAAATGTATATTGGCAAGAACAGTAACAGAACATAAAAAACAACTTAACAATAGTCCTGTACCCAGAAGTTCCCTTCAAACAAAAGAAAAAGTCTGAATACTTCTCTGTCCTTTAGCGCAGTTCTAATCGCGGTTGGCAGGGGGCGCTGTTGGATCGCTGGAGGTGCAGAGCCTGCAGTGCTCTGTGTTGACCTGCAGGGGGCGCTGTTGGGCTCTGGCGGTCACCACGTGAGGAGGGGGTCTGGGGGGTGGTCTGGGATTGCGGGAGAAGCCGACAGGAAAACAGAGACCCTTCCCCCAATGGAAGAAGGGCAGAAGGAAAAAAGCAGTTCACCCCTACGGGACTCACTGTTGTTCCCAGATGACGGTGTTCCAAAGCTCTTCCCTTCTCTCCCAGCAAGCACAGACCTCTCTGATGAAAACCCAGTAGGTCCCAGCTGGAGTCACGAGGCAGTGTGCGAGCCGACCAAGTTCGGTGGTCTGGCCTCACCAGGACGAAAAGCCAGAAAGACAGACTTCTAGGCCTTCTTTCCAGATGCCCGCACGCAGATCCCCGTCTCCATCCCAGAGAGCGAACTCCGGTCTCCGTCCCAGAGAGCGAACTCCGAAGTCTGCCTCTCTCCCCTCCGAGCAGAGCCAGTCACCCCCTCCCAAAACTCCTCCCCTTTCCCCCCCAGCCTCTGATGGGCCATCAGCGAGGAATGGAGCCTGGCTAGCTAGTTCTTTTGTAAGGCTAATTAACTCCCTTCCCCCCCCTTTCCATTCAAACTCCGTCTTTCCTACAGTGGGGGCACAGGGGGAATTAAAAATTCTCCTGAATTTCTAACCTATAACATAGGTAAAGCAAAAGCTGTTTGTACAAGCAAGCAAAGCAAGGAATCCCTTTCCCACTTTCCATGGTCAGGTGGGTGTTCAGCCATGCCAGGAAAGTTGGTCTCCGTCACATATAATGGTGACTTGGGAAGACAAGCACCCCTTCCTCCTTCCTCCTCAGCTCTATGTGCTGAGCATGGAGCCATATGGAGTATCCCTGTGATCAACTAGGGTCAGTTGTCCCCCTTCCAAATCCCTGTGTACCCACAGCCCTCTTGCAGGTGGGGTGGTGTGAGGAGCAGAACAGCCCCTGATTCTGTGTGAGCAGAGCTGAAAACATCCCTGGGCTATCAACACTATTTCCAGTACAAACCCAAAGCACAGCCCCACACCAGCTACTGTGATGAAAATTAACTGTATCCCAGCCAAAACCAGCACTGACTAGATGATCTTGGAGGTCTCTTCCAATCCAACCCATTCTGTGATTCTATGCAACAGGTGGCTCTCAGAACATAGGAATATGACAGGATGATTGCCATAAACTGATATTTGAACATGAAAACTTAGCTTCCTTGTCTGTTGCAGGTTACAGCATTTCATGAAGGGGGTTTCCTCTCCTCTCTACTGTTGAAGACTCATGGACAGCACTTTGTATCAGGCCCTTGCAGCTCAGTAGAGTGATGCCTAGACACTGGGTACCAGAACATGTGAGAGGCACCACTGGCCAAGGGTCTATGCTTTGCCTGCAGTTAAATCACTCTGAACACAACACGAGGTTCTGATGAGCAGCAAAATTAATTTTAAACTACCAATGGGCAAAGTCAACAACATAGTTGCTAGATTTTGGAAAGCAAATGCAAAGAAACAAGGCAATTACATACCTTATTAGCCAGCTGTACTTGGCTAGAATTCCTACCTCCACTCTGCTTGTGTGCCCAAGAGATGACAGGATGGATTCAAGCTTGTTAGAGATAGGACCAAGTTCCTGTAATGAGCCACATCCATCTGGCATCATCTCTCCATGTTGGAGCCTCCCACTTAGGACAGAGCCTGTCTTTAATGAACTACTTCACTCACCAAGGCTTCTACTGAGTGTAAACACACCACAAGGGGATTGCCCATAACCCATGGTCTTGATAGTTAATTTGATTACTGTTTGAATTTGCTAGCCTTCTGCTAATGTAATTCTGTCTGATGTAGCATTAGCTGCTGATACAGAGGCATACTTCCAAAATACTGTGTTGCCCATACTGTGTTATCACTCTCTTCATCAGTAGATGATGCATTAACACCATTTAAGTGGTACTCTTAATGCACAGATTGGTGAATATACATGGAATCATCTGAGCTTGTAAGATTTTAGGCAATTAACTTAGCTAGCACATCAGATTTATTTATAATCACATCACTACAGAGATAAAAAATATAGGTGAAACATGGGAACAAGAGGAAACAGCAAGTAGAATGTGTGGTTTGTTACTTGAGAAAACATCAAAAAGCAATAATAAGCTTTTTAGATTTTGTGAGTGGGTTTAAAACTTGATACAATTTTAACACTGGAAAAATAAAACAGTCTTTTTCCAGCTTTTTGGTGAATTAACAAAAATTAATAAATTAGTTCAACCTGAAATATTAATATTTTCTTGAATAGAAAAAGGTATGTAGTTTTCTTTTTGGGTTGTATAATCTTTTATTCCCCACTTTGTTCAGCTTTCAGTAAAAAATAGGGGTTTCAAAGTGAAAAGTCATAAATGGTGGAATTTATAAAAATGTTGACTGCAAAATTTTGGGAAGGTCAAAATCCACTATTTTATTTCATCATTATGATGCTCTCTTCCAGACAAATCTGATAGCAAAATTCATCTTAGTTTCACTGGGAAAGTCCTCTTCATTAGGAGGGTTTTCTTCTACATCAGCTGGGAGGACACGTTGCCCCGAGTGACAGGTGAGACTGAAGAAGATGCTCAAGATCTGTAGCCTAATTAAGAGTGTGTGTTTATTGCATTTTAATGATATCCAATCTGGCCAACATTAGGTTTCTTTGAGATAATCAGAGATGAGCTGTGTCTTCAGGATTTTTGTTTTAGATCTTAAATTCTGAAAAAAAAATCACTTTATGTCATTTCTTTAATCTTGCTCAGGGCAACAGGGAATCTTTCATTAAACACACATTAAACTGTGTATTTAATCTTTCATTCTTTGAATAAATGGGATTTTCTTTTGCCTTTAGAGCAAAAGTATCTGCTGCTTTGTCAAGATCAGGTAAAACTAAAAGCAAGAACTGCAACCATATTTGCCAAAAGATTCTTGCTTTGCTAGGGAACCTCAAATTTACAAAGACTCCTGGTTGCAGCATATTTGTGTCCCATAGAATCACAGAATATCCGTAGTTGGAAGGGACCCACAAGGATCATTGAGTCCAACTCCTGGCCCTGCACAGGACACCCCAACTATCCCATCACGTGACTGAGAGCATCGTCCAAATTTTCCTTGAGCTCTGACAGTCTAATTCATTAATTCCTGGTTGTGACTGTATCTTACCCCTTGTTCTACACTTTCAGCCAAAATGCAGAGGTGATTCTTTGCAGTGCAATGAACTAAACACTTTTTGAAAATAAAGGTTAGATTTCTCACGATATGTTTTCCTTACAAATAGTAGAATTTATGAGATAAGCTGTTATTATCTACACATTCGCTAGCTTCACAATGGTATAAGCATTTTGCAGAGGAGTTGATGCAGTGTTGGAGGCAGTGCAAGACTGGCAGCCTTGAAAAATGAAGTGATCTATCCACTGCAAGGCCTCAAGACTGAGGCTTCTCAGGCTAATCTTGCCTGAACCTTTCCTGGACTGCCCAGAGCTTTGTTTTTTCATGGTATGGCTGCATAATTAATTTTTCTAAAGACCAGATGACTATACCTAATTTATTTTACTTTTGTAAAGTCTTTGTGTAATACAACCAGAGCATTCATGTAGATAACTGTAAAAGGCCATTATTCTCTGTAGAATTAAATATTTTTGACTGAGATGGTGATGTGGTGTAGAGAAATACAGCCCTGATATGATTGTAGAGCTCTTGAGAAATGAGGATGCGAAGTAGAGGAGCAGTCATGGGCACAGGCACACTGGAGAGCTTATGGCTTTAAACAACTCATCATTCATCAGTTAAACAAGTGCAGACCAGGTAAAGTCAGCTTTTTTGGGGTAACAAGTGAACAAAGAACAACTGTTTATTTTGAGAAAGTCCCCATGTGTATTGTAAATTTGGATGTAATGTGACTTACGCACTAATGAAGAAAGACCAAAGCACCTAAACAAATATAAAATAACCCCCAACCAGATCCTAGAATAAGGAAAAAGAAACTCTCATCATCTTCAAGCTGCTCCAAGTGAAGGACTGGGATGCTGACAGTTTACTGTGCTCCTTGCCAGACTGAAGATCTCGTTTCAGGACCCCGGGAAGAGGTGAAAATATGAGCAAACAGCTGGGAAAAGAGGTGGAATCTAGAAATGTGTATAAAATTTTAACTGTATTGTTTTTATTGAGGTTTTTTTTTTAATAACTATTTATTTTCTTTTACTTTTTTATCTCATTTCTTTTCTATAATAATTAGATCTGGACAAATAACAGCTCTTTGAGTAGGCTACCATGATCCTGATAACAAACTCTTGATTTTACTCTTGATTTTTTAACTGAATTACGTTTTTTTTTTTACCATTACAAAATTTTGAGTGTAACTTATCCCAGCTAGATCTGTAATCAGGGATATAATCCTGATTAGATTCTCACATAGCAATTGGGCTGTTTTCACTGAAAAGGGAATTAAATCCTACCCCATGTGACAGAGTTCTGAGAATAACCTAAATTTTATTGGTTTGTATTTATCACCTCCATTTTATGCAAATGGATAGATCTCTGTTTTCTTACCCTTCCCAGGTAATCAGCAGCACAAGGAGAGGCAGCTTCTATTCAACCTTGGCTACTGTGGATGGGACATCAGGAGTGAATAGCTATGAGATGATGTAAAACAAGGGTGTGCTTCCTACTGTGGCAAAGGCAAGGCCCTGCAGACACAAATTGTTTTTGGGAAAGAAGTTAAAGTATCCACAGAAACCCATTTTTCTTGGATTTCCCCATGACAAACTGAGTAAAATATAATCAGATGCTCACAGCTTTAAAATTTGGGGCAACAAGCTCAGTGGAGAGAAAAGCTGAGAACAAACAAGGTGGGAAATGAAGATTAAAATACCATGGAAAAAAATAGAGGAACCCACCCTGCAGACTCATCAGCAAAAAAAAAAAAAGAAAAAGAAAAAGATATATTTGTATTGCATGGTATGGAGTCTTGTTAACAATTTTTGCTTAATAGAATAAAAGAAAAGGGGAAAAAAAGAGGAGATCTCTTGGAGGTGGTGAAGGAAGGATAACAGATGGAGGTGGAAGAAGTTGAACAGCTCCCCAGTAGTTAAAAAATTAAGAAATTTAGCTGCTTGTTGTTTTGCAGCAGTTTGCTCTTTGCTTGTAACTTTCTTATTTAGCCTCCTCATTCATAAATATTCACTAAATTAATTAATTATGGCCTCATTAGGCACCACCAACTTTGGGTTTCAAGTTAATGGGAGAGAGATCATTGTTCCTGCCACATAAAGAAAGCTCTTTATAAAAGATATGAGGTGTCTAAGAATGACCTGAGGACTCACCACATAGACATGATCTGGACTTTTGCATTTCTGTCTGTGGAAACTTCCTTTTTCCAGGATTTTTGGAAAACTCTACACCAAAGCGGAATGTAGAGTTGGTTTTTAAAGGTGAATTTGTTGAGTCTTATGAATTTTAAAGGGGAATACTCTCTTACAGGTGGTAGAGATTTATGGTCAAGTGGTAGTAAATGAAAACTTGCTTTCTTCTCAAATTTTTGCTGATGTTCACAGATGAACAGAAGTTTGTGATAAAACTCTAGATAGAAAGTTACAGTAATTTCTGCTTTTCAGGATGCCTTTTTTGTTTGGTGTTTGATTAGCTCTGAGCACTGTAATGATGGTTCATGACTGGGACTCCTCCCTGGCATTAATAACAAGAGGGAGCAGCTGGGAAATAAGCATAAAACTGGGTAAGGAAAACACCTGATTGGTTTTAAAGGAAGGAATGGAAAGCATCCACATGAGTAAATTGGCCTGCTTAGCCCACAGAGGTTGTACCTGAGGAATCTCAGGGGTCTTGTGAGGAACAGTATGTTGGTGCTACAGAAAAGTTGAATTATGTTATGGCTTTTTCCAAAGAGGAATGTAATGTAAAGGCACCAAGTCACATTCCTCATTACTGCAGGCATTAATTCATTGGTAATAAAGTAAAAAATTAAATTTCAATGCTTTTAAAGAACATTCTTTCTGCCACAAACATCCTCAAACCATACACTATGTGAAACTAGCAAATAATAAAGTCTGAAGGCTGTAAAAATTCAGGGCAATACCAGGAGAGAGAGAGGAAACAAACTGCAGAGCAAGACAAAAATGTTCAAAATGGTGTATTCTAATACTGTGAATTTCTTCCTGATCCCAAAAGTTTTTGAACAGAATAATTCTCAGTGCATAAATGAGGCACGGGAGTGAAACAGGAGAAAAGCTTCTCAAACTGGGGAATTGCAGCAGCATGTCCAGAGATACAACCAAAGCCTAGGTATGGTCTTGGTAGTGAGAAATCCCTAGAATTTGTCATTGAAAAGAGAAAATTGTTCCATAATCCTAAAGACGGTAATCAGGAACCTATAATGTGAAAATTTAATGGTGAATACCTTGCAAGCAATATTATGGTTACATTTAAAGGTGCAGAATGTATTTACTGCTGTCACTTCTGCACATGAATTTATCAAACCATTTTCCTGAAGTGTAGGTTTCTTGCTCCCAAATGCCCTTTCTAAAATCTGTACCTAAATTTCTGTGTTACTTTTCTGTTTGTTGTGATTTAACACCAGAAGGTAACTCAGTCACTCCCTCACTCCCCCATACTGGGATGGGGGAGAGAATTAAAAGGTTAAAAGTGAGAAAACTTTTGGGTTGAGATAAAGACAGATTAATAAGGAAAGCAAAAGCTTTACCCCATTCTCAGTTTATATCTACTTTCTGTAAGTGATTAATCATATTTCCTTTATTTTTTGGTCTTCAAAGGTACTTTTGTTATTCCCACAGGGATGATTACACATTCCCGTTATCCTTCTGGTAGTCCTGTTCTATACAGGCCCAACCGAAGCTGACCTTTTTTTTTGACTGGAAGTGACTCGAATTGCATTTGATGTTCCAAATAAGCCCATATGGGTGGTCTGTAAAATGATGAAGAAGCTGTTTTGAAAGTTTCAAGGATAATAATCTTGATAGGGGCCAGGCATGAGATGTTGGAGAGCAGCATCCCAAGAATTTCCTGAGGTATTTAGTCTTCATGAAAGCAGCAGCACATTTGTGCAGAGATTATATGGGCATATTAAATTCATGAGGACTTTCTCAAGGAGAGTTCAGAACTCCCTCTTATCATGAGGCTTAATTTATCTGAACAGGTTTCAGAAAGTTTTGTTTTGCTCTGCTTTGTAACAAAAACCAGACCTTGGAAATCGCATTTATAGGGAAATAAAGAAATGGGTTGAGTTGGCTGTTGCCTATTATAGGAATAAGTGTTTTTATGACATGTCTTTAACCTGTACAATTTGTAGGCCAGCTTTTTGAGCACAAAATCCTGACTTCTCTACAAACCACTTAATTTACTGTTTTACAGAGTTTCAAACTATTGCCCATCCTTGTGACACTTTTTAAAATTTATTTTGTGTGTATATTTCTCTCACAGCTTTAAGTCCCTGTTGTTTTAATTTAAATACTCCTTGCCAAGACCAAAAGAGGTCTATCATATTCAACAACATTTTGTATCACATTAGGTGCCAAAAAGTTATTATATTTGACCCAATGCATGAGCACTAAAAGGAAGGCAAAAGCATTATCACTCAAGAAAACAATTCTTTCTCTTTGATATTGAAAATTGCAATTATTCCCTTTATAAAGAGAAGTTGCAATGCTGTGGTGAGGCTAAATTGTACTATCCAGCATTCATTTTAACATCTTCAGAGTGATTGCATCTTCTGTGGCACAGTGTCATCCCGTGGGCCCTGAGGTGATCCAAGGCAACCACGTGGATGTCACAGTGCAAACTCTTGCCAGCTTTCTTGTTAAAAAATCCAATCAGGTCCAACTTGTCTCAAAAGTCCATTTTTGACAGACAAGTACATTTCTGGTGGCATTTGTTCAAAATTATTCTGAGTCTTTTCACGCTGGTGGTCAGGACACAGGTCATATACACAGGAGACCCAAGGTTGAGGCTTTGCTGTGGTTCATGCAACACTTTTGCTCACAGCTCATGCTAAATCTGACCATGAGAAACTCACACCTTAAGGCAGACTAAGGAAATCTGTCTTTCCCATCTTCCTTAAACTTTTTCGTTCTTACTGATATGTGTGTGAAATGACTTTGCTCCATAAAATTTCCTTCTGTTGAAAGTATTTCATCTACCTCCTTTTAAAAGAAGGACATATTTCCTGGCAAGCAGCTGTGTTGAGCACAACTTTTTTCCCCAGGAGATGTGATCTACATTCTTCCTTTTAATTTCTTGATAGGCCTGAAACAAGATATTCAGCAGGTCCTAGGGAGATTTTAAAATTGCTCTGGGAAAGGCAGAAAAAACCCACTTCTTTTGCCTGGAGAGTTCATTCAAGGGGCTGTGACCCCAGCTGACTAAAGACAGTTCATCTGATTTATACATGTGCAAACATAATGCTACTCAATGCAAAGGCATTGAATGGATGATCCCTGGTGACCATTTACAGAGACAGAGTGTTAAAAGTGTTAATGCGATCAATAAAGAGGAAAAGGCCTGGGAGCAGCACTCAATCTGAGCTGCTGAAGCTTCACAGAACGTTGCCACTGAAATAAATATTTAGTAACTGCACTAAAGGTTCTATTATTTTGACAGGATGAGTTTCATGCCTCATGGCACAAAAGTTATGAGACTTCAGTCTGTAATCAAAGAATAACTGTATTTTTCGTAGGAAGAAGATGTTGCTTCTTTTCCCCTGACATGGTGATGATTAGATGAAACAGTCCCACCTTCTACCTCCCCCTCTTCCCCTTTCATTTTTGGACAGAAGAGAGAACAAGGAGAGGGGAGAAGAGTACAGAGAGGGAAGAGGAAGACCCTAAACAGTAGGAAAAAGGGTGTTAACCACACTGTGGCAAACTTGAAATTGGTGTCTGAGTGCCAGTGGGTGCCACTACATGGCACTATTACATGGTTTGAGTCTGAGGTTGAATTGTGGGTGCTTAAGCTTAAAAATGCTCCAGAGGTCATGATTAAGACCACAGAGAATGCACTGGGGCTTAGGCATGAAAGGTATTTGGATATCTGGATTCCATAGGATCAGGTGCAGCTGGAAAATGGACTACTTTTTTTGACTACTATACTATTACCGCATCACTTATGACGTGATTTTGTTTTGTAGATATCTTTTGTTATTAACTCATTTTATAAATTTATTTTTAGGCTAAACTGAGTCCACTTCACTTAGGGCTCCCAGGTGTGAGAGTGAGATGGTGCAGAAGTTTGTGTCAATAACACATAAATAATAAAATTGCACCAGGTTTCAGATGAAAAGCTTTAGATTTTAACAGCTGAGGATTTTGGCATGTAAGAGAGCTTTGGGGAAAGTACATCCTGGCAAGGTGTTCCTGTTACAGTGCAACAATAAAATACCTTAATAATGTTGCCTCTTAAAATGCCTCCTGGCTTCTGGAGTCCTCCAGGTGTGAGGCGCTGCACATGGACCACTGTGCATGGACCACATGCACATGAACCACTGTAAATGATGTCTCCATGAGTGTTTCCATGACTCTTTCCAACTCATCAGCCTCCAGAGACTACAACACATCCACAAAAGTGTATTTTGATTCAAGTCATAACATTTTCTTAACTACGAAGGGCAGAACTGAAAGGACATGCTCACCTGTTACAACGTTACCTGTGTCAGATTGGGATTCTGCTGCTGGAAACCAGCGGTAGAGAGGGGGCAGGGGCAGGACTGATGTGGAATAAATGGTTTGATATCAAGTAGCTCAGAACTGGAACATTTTCTGGGAGCATGAAGGAGTGATGAATTGGCACCTGAATGTCCTCATATTCCCACAGTGTGATTGACAAACTCCCTGGAGACAGAAGAATGCCTTGTAACACAGCCTTTTAAATAAAATACGGAATTAACTGTGGTTTTAGTAACACATAGGCTGCAACCATTAGAAAATCAGTTTGTTATTCATCTAAACTCAGCATATTTCAGCTGTTAAAAGCTCAGAAATAGCTTAAAGTGCCTTCAGTTATATTACTGTTTGGTGCCTGTAAAAAGCAGGGTGGACAACTAAACACATACAAATAAATATATACATATTTTGATAACAATGTGTTATTTCTTACAAAATTGAAAAAGTATTATCAGAAAGGTAACTGAAAACTAATTTTTTTCAAGTAAGTAATTTCTGAAAATATTTCGATCAGCAGGATCCTGTAGTCGTCCCCATAGGCAGCCAACATCACTTTCACTCATGTAGTTGTTTTGCTGCTTTTCAATTTCTACTCTCTCCACCCTCAGGTGTGCTGTGCTATTATCTTTCCCTGTAACCAAATATTCCTCAGGTAATGGAAACATTATAGTGTATCTGGTCTTAGCTAAGGTCCTACATGTGTTCTGTGATGCAATGAAACTTTTGTCCAGTTGGTGAATTCAGTACATTACCAGTACTTAACAATTCTTTATTGATTTCATGTTTTATGGCTTAACTTCAAGGAAAACTCAACTCCTAGAAATCCTTGTTGGGGTTTCATGCATGTTCCACAATAATTTTTTTTTTTTTGTGTATATTCTTTCTCTCTTTCACCAAGAGAAACCCCTCAAAATTATTTAAATATTGATTTGATGAAGATATTGTCTTAGTTCCCAGGAGAAAAATTTTTAGTGAAACATCTTAGTAGTGGAAGTTGCTTCCTTGTCTGTCCTGGTACTTAAACTTAATAAAAAGTGTTGATTTATTCATTCCTACTTTTTAGCTTCTTAAATACTCATATAAGTCCTGCTTTTAAATTTACTGGGCATACTGGAGTATGGGAGTGGAATCCACACAATCTGTCTCCCCCAGTAGTTAATTTTATGACCGTTAGTTCAATTAACATTACTTTAGCTGCTTTGTTTGTGTGTTAGGAGTTTTGGAGAGTTTTTTTGGGTTCGGGAATTGGTGGTGGTAAGAAGGATATTCCCGTGTAATAAAGAACCATGTTATTGCATTCATACCCCTCAAAAAATTGCCTGCAATTTTTTCCTGATTACTTATGTGGCTGTTGTGAGCATGGTTTGACTACAAATAAAGAAAATTACCCCACCATATTTTATTTTCATAAAATATATCAAAACATCTCATTTAAATGAATGGTCTCTTCTAGGAGAAGTTATATATTGAGGTTATTTTCTAGTAGCTTAGAAGGTATTTTTGTGGAGTTTACATATTCCATACAATTGATAGTTGTAAGAAAAAGAGCTCCTGCTTTCATGCCTTTTCTTTTTTTGGCTAAGCCTAAAAATCCCAGCTGTGGTACTAAGGTAAACACTACAAAATATGTTTTAGAATGCAGTGCAATTTTTTCTGTACCTTTACTGTATTGACTTTTCAGAGGAAAAAAAAAAACAGCCTGCATAGGACATGGTTAAATAATAATTAAAAATAATAAATTAAAAAAAAAAGAAGGAAAGGAAAACACATTACAGTTGAGAAGAAAGTTTTTGAAAGCACTAAGTACTGGCCTTAGACTGCTCCCACTGGAAGTGTTATTGACTTCAGTGGATGTTGAGTGATGCTAGCATTCATACAGCTCATTTTTTTTAATTTTTCTATTTTATTTTTCTTTTTTTCTTCTTTTTTTTTTTTCTTGTGAAGAACTATGGTTACCAGCTCTAATAAAGGAACATAAAATTGCGCTTGAAAATCTAAATGTAAATGAGGTGAACAGTGAGATGCTACAGCTAAAACCTGATATGTGCATTGTGTATTTCAAATTCTGCTGCATGTGATGGGGGTGCAACCTGGTCATGCCACGCTACAGTTCATTAAAAAAGTGGTTATTTATAAGCCAATTATGTTTCTTTTTGATTGACTGCACTAAAAACCTTTCTGTAAGAATCTCCTCAACTTCAGTACAGAAGTCATACAGGGCAAGTTTTGTCTGACTCAAATAGATTTGTTATTTAGCAACTGTAAAACAGAGCTTAAGTAGAGTACTTTGGAATAATTTATGAGAGAGTAGAAGTCTCATGTCCTGGTTTTAAAATGATGTATATTTCAAAGATCAAATCTCAAGAAAGTCAGAGGAACTTCTAACCTATTTCATGGCTATGAAAAACTTCCAATAGCAGCTTTATATGGGCTTACAATTCTGGCTTGTTTTTTCAAAAGCTACATAACAAACCCCACATTTGAAACCCTTATTCCAGTTCATATTGTGGTATTGCCTTGCCAAATGGCTCATGTGTGTCTTTGCAGAGCTAAGAGCAGGTTGGACTGTCTTAATTACACACATTTATTATTTGCACTGCAATCAGTATTTCAGAAGTCTGCAGAAATATTCTGAATATGTATATTTGTGAAAGAATGGTAACATTTCTATATTTTCAACATTTCCATATTTCCTAGTAGTTAAACACTATAAATTCATCATTGTCCCTTTCTCCTTCTTGTATTTGTCTATTTTCCTTTTTTCACCAATGGAATATTCTTCTACAGTAGGCTTCTGGGTCCTTCTCTTTCAAAAATATACTTTTCACTTTTTTTATATACAAACCATCATCAAGCCTCTTTTAAGCCTTCATTTAAACACCATTTAGCAGCAAGCCCATTCAAATTGTTCTTTCCATGTTGCAATTATCTGAATCTTTTCCAGACTATTCAATCATTTTCCCAATCATATGTTTTTACAGCAAGGCTGATTCGAACACATAGTCACACACAGAGCTAAAAAAATGTTTTCCTTCTCACACAATTTTTGTTTTCCTTGCTTATTCATCAGGCTAGGCACTATTTGTCTCTCTGGGCTTCCAGAATAATGGCTGTGCTCTACAGGTAACAGGACCCATAGGTCTGCTGCAAGGTCACTTTGTTGCTGGAGACCTTTCCTGCCTTTGGATGAGACGTAATGCACATTGTGTGAACCACCAGGTGATCCAAATTAATTGACATATTAATTGCTACTTCACAATTGTTGTTGCTTTTTTTGATATCTTTTTACTTTTCTATCTTTTTTTTCCTTTTTAAAATATTTTTTCTTTCATAAGCATTGCTGAGGATGCTGAGTGCATTTATAGTTTCCTTGGTCCTTCTTTCCATGGTCCTTACTGGTCAGTCAGTTGGATCCTCTGCTCCACTACATTGCTATTAACGAGTCAACACACACAACCGCATTGAGCCACATTTTATTCTTCCAGAGGATAAATCCACAATTTTTTTCTAAAAGTGATTGCTGAGCTATATCATTAATCCATTAAACTACCATAATACTGGGCTGGATTTTTATTGTACTATTGCCCATTACCATACAGCAAACTCCTTAGTGGTTTTGGAGGATGTAAAGTTAACCCAGGTGCCTCAAATCACCTTGATTTTCCATGATTTTCAGAAAACAAATTTTACCAAAAAATTACTAGAAAAAATGCTTTTTGTCATTAACTACACTACTATTCTTTCAGTGTCTATCCATGATTCTTGGCTTTTGTCTTGGAATGGTCAATTATAATCTCCTTGGAGCATAATAATTCCTCTTCCTCAAATGCTTTTTTTTTTGTTTAAGGTCGCATAGACCTCTGTAAAGAAATAAAGGAGAGTTCACATTCTTAAGTTTTATATTATCTGATTTTTAAAATCTAAAATTAATGTAATATTGATACCTGCTTAATATGCTATTCATTAATAAAAATGAATTTTTATTATGCATTAATTTAATATTAATTATTGCCTCAGGAAGTTGTAGCTGATACTTCTGTGCCTAGAGGGGTATAATTATGTTTAATTCAAACTTTACCCCCTCAAGCTGGACTTACAGAATTTTCTGCACAACTTCTCTAAGATGCGCCTCTGTGAAAGATACACGCTCTGTGAAGACACTTGGATCTGCTGAGGTAACTGGGCCTGAAAACCACACTAGTTCCCAACCAGAAGTAACAGGGTGATTCCTAAACTATGGAAATGCCCCATAATGCAAAATTATTTCTTTTATTTCCGTAGAAGAATGGAATTACCTGGTAAAGTCCCAGAAACTTTGTTTCTTACAGAATCATAGAATCACAGAGTGGTTTGGGTTGGAACCCAAACATGTTGTTTCAACCTCCCTGCTGTCCTTTCTGGTGTTTGTTTATTAAAAAAAAAAAATTAAGACGTAATTAATATTTTTGTTGTTATGATTTGCTGGAAAATGGAAAATACTAATGCCTGCAGGTAACTTTTTAGAGTCATGCTTCCTGTTTTGTTATCAAGTCCTAGTAATTAATCTTAATCTTAATAACTCAAAATTGCTATTGCAAGTTTTGCATATAGTAATTTGTAGAAGATAAGTCATGTATGTTTTTATTTAATGACACCACATAAGCAAAAGGGATCTTTTAATCCATAGTCCTCCTTGAGGGAAAAAATTAAATATATTTATAAGGGGCAGGTTTTCTTCCTAAGGATCTTGAAAGCTCCAACAAGCATCTGAAAATTAGGGATATTCTCCTGTGCATAAGAGTTGAGTGGAATTTATTCCTGTGTTGTTGACCACCGAAAGACTGAGACATTTGTCAGCCCAGAAATTTGCTTGCAGAGGATGTATGTTGTGAATACAGCATTACCTATTTGAAGTGCTTATAAATAATGGCACCTTGTGTTTCTTTTTGTGTTGCAATGGAAAACAGACTGAAATCCGTATCCACTGGTTTCGTCATAGACATTTAAAATTATGTATTATATCCCTTTAGCCTGAAAACTTTACGTGTCTGGCCAAAGAGAAACAGATAACATAGAAGCTCAGGGAAAAGGATGGTAGTAGCAGAAAATATCTACTAGTGTTTAAAAGTCCTTGTTAACAAAAATAGGGGATTTTTTTCTAGTGTTTTATCATATCCCAAATACAGCAAGACAAATAGTTATTCCTTAGTGAAATATTCCATTAGAAATATTCCACAACACATTTACTTTTTCATATGTGCATACACACATATTTTACAGCCTCTAAGATTTTACCAGTGGCCTCTGCTAATGCTTTTTTTTTTCCACAGTTGATGTTAACAGTTTAACAGAATTTAATATGATGTAGTGTAATTGCTGCTTATGTGGCAGATAAAACAAAAATGTGTACAAAAATGGCAAAATCTGGAATAAATGAGGGGAGTAATGGATTGTGTTCCTGGCAACTTTCTATGGTAAACAAGTTTGTGAAGGACAAGACATATGGAAAATGTGAGATTTCAAAAGAACAACATTGTTGGTCACATTGACATGGGCAAGTTAATCGTTGGTGTTATTAACAGTATTCTCTTTATGCTTTACAGCTGTGCATTTTCAGATTTCACCGGGATAACAAAAGCATTGCTTTTCACAACTATTGTATTATTACAGAAAAAAACCCCTGAAATTCTGAAAACTCTGAATTGTCAAGACATTGCAATTATCTGAGCAATGAGCAATAATAATATCAACTTTCCTGTCCTTTTACTGTCAGCTGTCATGAGAATAAAGAGTGAATATGTTGGGTTTTGGAGGAGAATGTAAACAAGGGGCAATCAAGTTTAAAATGAGAGACTACAATTATACTTCTTTTTATCTCTCACTTTTTCTTTGCATAGGGACTGGAAGATATTTTTAAAGTCATCTTTTAACTACTATTATTTTGGTCCCTTTCATAATACATTTTAAAGCTTGAACCTCATAATTTTATTCCTTCTATTCTGCCATCCCATTGAAGCTACATGGTATAAATCACAGACTAATGTGAAATGAACTTGTAAGTTGGTACATAATAGGCAATTTCTTTATATCTGCTGAAGTATTTCACATGGGCTGATAAATACATTATACTGAATATCTGCAAGTGGCTTTTGGAGAATGCAAATTCAGAAACTTCTGGAGAAGTTTAAACTCTTGACATTCAGTGTTCTGTGAAGACGCAGGACTTTGGGCCTGGATTATTTTGTTTGTTTTGTGTTTGTTTTCCTGATGATAAAGACACGGGTAACCGTAACCATGGAAGTCATCTGGTGAAAGATATTCCAGCTCAGCACCACAGGAAATAATCTCTTTATGATGACCTTGTGTCACTGCAAGTACAAAAGAGTTTTCACAGCTGAATGCTCTAGCCCTGGGGATTAGTAATGATGGAAAGTAATAGCTTTTAAACTTCTAGCCACCTGAGCTGTGTGTCACACACATTTATTCCCTTTGGAATTTAAAAAATGAATTTATGCAGCATCTCCCAAGGTGTTTTCACAGCAGCAATATCACCTTGGTGATGAATCCTCATGAATTTCAGGCACATCACAGTGAGACACTGTTAGTGATTAATTACCTCCAGGGAGCCAAAGAGCTCAAAGCTGAACATGGCAATCCAGCAAACATTGGTCACTTTCTGTTGTGTTGATGCTCAGTACATTCAGTGAAATGCTCTTTGGAAATGCTTGGAGAAAAAAACCAGTAAAATAATCATAAGGATTTCTTCTTTGTTTCTGTTCAGAGATATGGATAAAAACAGTCCCTTGCATGATGAGAAGAAACCTGAAGACTTATAGGCTTAAAATACAAGTCATATCTTGTGACCTTCAATCCATTTATATCTTTTGTCAGATCTGTTCCCTACTATGCCCTGGCCAGCCCAGGTGTAAGACATCAAGTCTTGAAGATGCCAATTATTGTTTCCTTTGAAAGAGTATATATCACCTTACTCAGCATGCAGGAAGCCATCAATAATTGTATGGATATTTCTGATTTGTTTATGAAATCTAATGGTGGTTATTAATGCCATACCCAGTGAAAAACCTGAAGCAGAGAAGGAGTTGTTTTCCAGAGGTAGCTATATGACCAGGTTTGGGTTGGAAGGGACAGTGACCCCTCAGAGCTTTTTGGCTTTTTTAACTTTTGTAGATTTTAGCAGTAGTTGTGTAGTGAATGTAGATTTTAATGTAGCTGTACTATATCCCTTATCCTTAACATAGTAGTTACCCCATTCCTCATCAATCCCTCTAAATTCCTTATCTTGTTCAGACTTCTCTCAAGGCCTTCTTTCTGTTTAAGAACATTTGCAATGTGGCTTGAACAACAAGTTACATCATAGTCAAAGCATCCTTCAAAACCCAGAACTTTGGAGGAGCTCCAAGGACTGGATGTGCTGTGACGAAGAGGAAGATGGGGAAGAGGGGGTCCCAGAGTCCCTAACTCAATTTCCAGAGGGGTGTGCTGGGGGAAGGATCTGGGGGGTGGATGGATCTGGGATTGGTTGGGATAATACCTTAAATTGTGGAACCTCCTGGACACGGGCATGAGGGTCATATGTATTGCCCGGGCCTCAGGCCTGAGATTAAAGGACCTACTCTCTTTATCTTATCTCCTACACTAAATTGGCCTGGAGTCTTTTTTTCTCTGCAGTCTCTTAAGACAACACCTTAAAGATCATCCCATTCCATCCCCCTGCGATGGACAGGGACACTTTCCACTATCCCTGCAAGCTCCAAGCCCCATCCAACCTGGCCTTAGACACTTCCAGAGATGAGGCAGCCACAGCTTCTTTGGACAACCTGTGCCAGGACCTCACCACCCTCACAGCCAAGAATTCCTTCCCAATATCCCATCCAACCCTGCCCTCTTTCACTTTATAATGTAACGTCATCTGTGGTCACAGTATGGGTGAGCCTGAGGTAGACTGAGTGTATAACTAGGTGGTTGCACAGAAAGATAGCTACGTGACATTAAATGAGAATTATTTCATGTGTTCAGCCTTTAAGAAAAGGAAATTATCTACTTTCATTTGACTTATGTTGTCCTTTTGAGGCTATTTTTGAAATTTATCAGGACAGTGGGTTTTTTAATCTCTAGTTTGTAGTGGATGATTAGTCACAGATAGACAATTGGCATGAAAAAAAAAACAGGAAAGGTGTGTATTAGCAAGTACAGAATTCAATAATGCAAAGAAGTGTATCATATGATTGTATGTAAAGACTTTAGTGAAGCATTTCATACGATACCTCTTAAGATTTGCCCTGAAAAATATAATTCAGGTCAGTAGTGTTCTGAGGTGTTGGAAGGCTGCTACCTCTTGTCAAACTAAAAAATATGCATTGTGTTCCCTTATAAGATTCTATGCAATTTTTTTTCTCCCTTATATTTATACAGCAAATATTTGTGTGATATTGCATTGCAAAGCCCTCCCAGTGGCTGGAGGGTGCTGTCCAAAGTAGATAAACCTTCTGGCTTAGCAGCAATTTATCAATAGGTAAATGGTTTCATGTTTATTTTCCTTCTGAAGCTACTTCTGTCTGTCAAAAACACGACTTTGACAGCAATTAGCACAGTGCCATCAGTGAAAACTACCCTCTCCTTTGTAATATTGAAGCCTTGTCTTTGGCTCTGACAATAAAGCTAAAAATAATGCTCTACTTCTGACAATCTCATGGGATTATATGTGAAAACAGAGCAGGTATACTTTGCTGGTTCGTCTGTGCCTAAAGCAAGAAGTCACCACAGTTGGCAAGTGACAATTTTTTAAAAGCTTTAAAAATGTCCCCACAGCTCGTTCTGTCTGAAAGGACTGATTATTCATTACTGCAGATTTTATAATTTTTCTCAGACTGAGACAGTTTAATTTCATCTGTTGGGAACAGTGAGGAAAAGAAAAACAACCCACCCACTGGAACCAGCAGAAGCACTCGGAGGATGATGGAACATAAAACAGTACAGTATATATGGTCAGGTGGTTTAATGATACAGTTTTGTTATTTCATGATAATTAGTGTCACTTGCATGAAGGCTCATCCTTAAAATATATCGATTTACTCAGAGATGTTCTGCTTCAATGGTACCCTTAAGGACAGCTATGAGTAATAACAAAGGAAAAACAGTTTTGAGCTGGATGGATATTCAGACAGATGGACAGACAGGTGATTTACATGAGTGTATAATATATAAGTTGGGTCCTACTCATTAAAGAAGGAATTACAAAAAGAGAGGTGGTGAATCATTTCTGGTGTTGTGTGACTGACATCAAAACCGAGTCTCCCCCCCGCTGCAGTCACTGTGCTGCTCATGGGATCATTACCTTTGTGATACAATGTTCACTTCTCTTTCCATCTCAGATTTCTTATGTAATCAGTTTTGTTAATCTCAGTCTTCCTTCTGTCCTCATTGCCAGTATTTAGGAAGGGACCTGCACACCCAAGAATAATTTCACCAAAGTAGGGTTATTTCTCATCATCTGAGGATCTGTCAACACTGTTCCTTATACTGTGTTCCTCCACATATTCAAGTTGTAGAAAATAATCATGGCCAACAGCCTCTCCATTTTCATGTTACAACAGGATAACAGAGGACCTTTGCACCTGATTCTCTTCTGACATACTACCAAAACTACTAACAAAGTGTGAAGTGAAAAGTGGTTTTAATTTTAAGAAGCTGGGCAAGGGACAGGGAGGTGGTTCACTGTCATCAACAACAGGGACATAATCTTTGTAGGACAATAAAGCTGTCAAAATCCAGGTTTTTACTTCATCCTTCATCATGATAAGGTGAAAAGGGTTTTACAGAAAAGTACACAATTTTTACAGCATTGTTACTGATGCACTTAAGCCTTTCAGTAGGTTTGCAGAAGTTCAACAGCTTGGCACAATCACAAGGTTTAACCTGCAGGCAAACACCCGCAAGGTCTTTTGCCGCCTCCAGTCCTCCTTTGTACCTGAAAAATCATGATGCCACATGCTAAGATGAGCTCCAACAGGAGACAGAAGCCATCCTGCAAATCCTTCCCAGTCTTAAAAGACTTTTACTGAATCCAGTTGTGATTGCAACTGCTTTGTGCGGGCAGGACCTGTTCTCTTTTTATTGCTTTGGCTAAAATATGCTCTGGCATTTTTGTATCTTGTCCAGCATGCAGAAAAAAATTACTGAAAGAAAGATGCCTCCTTTGAGAATGGAAAATATAAAGCACTTGACAGAGAATACAAAGATGTAAATGACTTTACAAGAATGATTGAACTGGAGAGCCATATCTTTTACTGTCATGTCATAGACTTATTCATCATCTATAGAATAATTTTAGTGATAAAACCATTCATCTAATGAATTCATATCGTTGCAATCATATCCATATAATTACTATTCAAAATCCCACTATATTGGAATTCCAGCATTCCCCTCATCCCTTTTATTTTTATTTTTCTCCACCTCTACTTGCCTATAGTTCTAAATTGTAAACTTATCTCCCAAAAAGATTTTAAAAGCATAATGTATTCATCTAAAAGGAGATCATAATGACAATTGAAAGGATCTCTTGAATTGCACCTCTTCCAGTAGTCTCATTCAAGCTGTGCTGCATAATTTCTTTGTCAAAGAGCAAGTAGTGCACAGTGTGTCTTCTGAGCTCCTTGTCTTTAGGGGCTGGGGAGAATAAAGCAAAGTGAACTCTGATACCATAAAGATTTTGAGGTAAACATATTTAGCAATTACCGTCAACATTAGGCAGGAAAGATCAAGCAAAACTAATCCATTCTCCAAACCAGAAATTCAATCTCGCTAAAACAAAAGCAAACAAACATAAACCTGCCTTTATTCTTCCCTCTGCTGTCCACATGGCCATTTTCCGTCTGGAAAAGGGAAATATCAGAAGGAAAATATCAGCATAACATTAAAGTAGTGCAAGTGAAGCCTGCTCAGTTGGACCCTGATGTAAAACTGTTCCAAGTTAAGGGACTATCAAACTCAATACCATTAAAACACTGGGAGAAACTCAGTTTTTCCTAAACCAATACCAGAGACTGTGCATTGCTACCGTGGCATTTTGAAAGGTACACACCAGTCCCAGTCTCTCACGGCAACTCAATGGCAAAATCACATTTCCTTTGAGCCTATGGAAGTTCCTACAGCTGGTATTTTAGGAATTCCAGGTGTAACTGGGAGCTTGCCGCCACATGGGCAGTAGATGTGTGTCAGGACCCTGCATTATGCATGAAGGTAACTTCTCTTTGCCTGCCCGTTGTACTTTGGGTGTGGTTTGTCACCAGGTTCAGGGTGACAGTGTTGTCAGCAAACTGACAATTTGCCTCCCAAACCTGCCATTTCCAAGGCTCTGTGTTGTCCCAAAACAGAGGTGAAAAATTTACATGTTAATATGGATATTTTTGAGGGAAGCTCTTGTAAAGAACAAACATACTTGTTTTGCAGGACTAACCTTGAGCTACTCAGTTTTTTTATACAGCCTGTTTAAATAAGATTTATAGTCTAACTGTTTGTGGCAATATTTGGGCAATGCTACGTGTATAAAGTTAAGTGCTTATAAGCTATTCGTTTCAAAACCTCCCATTAATTAGGAAAGTCTGAAGGTTTTGTCTAAAACAGGTAAGTTAGCCAGAGTCAGCAGTTACACCTTTGCCTTCTTAATACTATTTAATAAAAGGATTTATAGTTGTGCATCTAGGGTGACACACATCTATCAATCCAAACTCTTCGCAAATTTAGAATCCACAGATCTCTCAGACAACTGTGATGTTCAATAAATTGGTAGGTGTTCTGGTTGTTCTTTTGACTTCACAACCTACGCACTCACTTTCCATGAAGAAACTTGATTTTGTGCTAATTTTTTTTTTTTTTTAGCACTCATCTTCATACTGGATTACTTGTGTTTGAAATAACCTGGCTCAAGTCTCTGTTATATTAGTTAAATCATGTTATAAAAACCATTGAATTAAAGGTCTCCTGTGCATTTGTTTGATGACTTGAGGTTTTGAGGAAGCAGTTATCCATTTTTGCACTTCCTGAATCACTTCTGTTTTGAAGGAGTCACTAAGTTAATTTATGCTTTTAAAACTGCTGTGATTGTTCTTTCTGGCAGCTGCAGAGAAGGTCAAAGGAGGTAAATTTGTGTTTCTCAAGCTGTAGGACTTCTGAGAAAGCCTGGGTCACTGACTACTGCCAGTCCAAGCTGAGCATAATGGCATCCTGCCTCCTGCCTCAGAGAGCCTGGCAGTGCCACACACCTCAGGAGAATGAAACACATTCTCTGTCATGCACGCGGAGGGATGAATTGGCAGCCACTTGGGATGTAGCTGGATTTGCCTTTGCATGAAACCCTCTGAAGTAAAACAGCTTAACTGCTTTTCATCAATAATTACACCTGCCGTGTAAATCAGGGCCTACTGACGCAAGGCAGATATACAACATTTTTCTAACCAAATAGAGCCCTCAGCATAACAAAGAAGCTGCCTGTCCTATGTGGGTTGACTTTTCATCTTCCTTTTGGCATGACATTTGTGTCCTGCCCAAACTCAAACCAACAGGTTGGTACCATGGCCAATAAAGTCTTCAGTTTCCACCTCCATATCTGGAACTTGTCGTATCCACATGGACCAACCAGTCTGGGTGCTGAGAACATTTTCCTAATCACCAGGCTAAAGTTTAGTTTGCTTAATAGATCCCTATTTTTCTGAGAGTCCCACAGCCTTCACAAATTGTCCATCTCATGACAGAGGAGTTTCTGGCCCTGCCTCCCCCCTGAGTTTATACCTGTATTTGTGAAAGTGCGACTGTGCATGAAAATGTTAAGCAAATGATGCTAGACATTTTCTATACTTTGAAGGAAAATGTTTTCAGCCAGCCATGTGGGAATACTTCAATATTTAATAATAAAAAAAGTGTGTAGTATTTGAAATAATGAAGTTTAAAGAAGCTGACTGTTTCTGGGTTAAGCTTCTCTTCTGAGGATGTTTTTTCTTTGTGACTCCAGAACAATAAATTGTGTAAAGATTAAATAGTAAAAAATAAAATATACACTTCATTATTATTTAGGTAGAGCTTGAATTTACTGAAATGGAGTAGCACTTGGTTGTATTAAAAATATATTTGAAACAAGGGGAAAAGGGTTCATGTTGAACACATACTTTCTCCAAAGAAGTCTTCAGTATTTTTATGTGAAATACCCAGACTCAGACACCTCTGAAAATGATTTGATTAATAATAATGATTAGAAGAGGAATATAATAATCTGAACATATTTTTTCCCCTAGTTTTTATTATTAATGATGTAAAACTTCGCCTATAGAAATTAACCTTGAGAAGATGCTTTTAAGTGCTTTTCATCATGCATCAGCTCTTTCTTTTTTTTTCAAATAATGACCATAATTTTATGAGCTGCATTTCACATATCTTATAAAGAACAAAATACTGCCTCGATTAGAGACTTGAGCTACAAAAAGACTAAAGTGTTCAGCATTCATTGTCTTCCTTCAGGCTGTGAGGATAAGGCATTACCTCTCTCCTGATAGTAATTGTTTTCTGCATTTATCACATTAATTTTTCCTCTCTCTCAAAATATGGCTGCAGAAGGATCGAAGAATAGGAATGGCTTCAATAAGTGGGACTGAGTAAGACTTGTCCTCAAATATCACATGGCATTCTACAAAACTGTAAGAGTCACCCTCTGAATTAATAATGTCAACTGTCTGCATAATATCTGACTGTAAAATGATAGACTTTATGAATTTAAACTACATCACAGAAAGTGAAAAAGAAAGATCTGAATTAGATACATGTTTAATTTTTTATTAGTACATTTGAATGATGCATTACTCCAAGGCAATATTCTCAGGAAAAAATATGGTTCTAGAATCACAGAATCTCAGAATTGTTTGGGTTGGAAGGGACCTTCAATATTATCTTGTTCCACCCACTGCCATGGGCAGGGACACCTTCCACTAGACCAGGTTGCTCCAAGCCCTGTCCAACCTGGCCTTGAACACTTCCAGGTATGGGGAGTCTATAATCTCTCTGGGAAATCTGTGCCAGGGCCTCTCCACCTTTACACTAAACACTTTCTTCCTAATTTCTAGTCTAAATCTACTCTTCTTCATTTTAAGGTGAATCCCCCCTTATTCGGTCACTGTGTACCCCTGTGAAAAATCCCTCTCCAGGATCCTTTTAGGTGCTGTAAGGCTGCTATAAGGTGATACCTAATAGTTCCACTTCCTTAATTCCTGCTTAATTTGGATTAGGATCAACAAACAGTATTTAGGGACCACAATACATTAAAACACTTCAGCATATGCTGAATTTGAGACACAAGCTAATGGAATCAGGACAGAAAACAAAGTAGAACAAAACAGACCACTCTATCCACAGGTGAACACAGAGCTGATGGCACTACAGAGGCCAGTGGAAAAAGACCTGTATGTCTCTGAGGGCCTCCTAGGAGTGGCAAAAATCCTGATCTAAATAATGCACAAGGAGAGAAAGGCTGAGTTTGATGGTGAAGTCCAAGCAAAAGGGACACCGACAGTTGTGCAAAATACACATTTGACTGTATTTCAGAACCACTTGGGTTTTAGATGGTGACTTGCACTCTTCACTCATGAGACCAAGGCAGGTACCTCTGTGCAATGGAGGAATAACCCATAAGTCCTCTTTCCTCATGTGATGGGCTGGATCTACTCACAGCTTCACTGACACCAGGGGACCTATTTTGCTGTGTTGTCAGGGTTTTGGTTTGGGTCTCCCCAGTGCCCTTGGGGTGCTCCACTTGAGCCCTCTGCAGAGAGAAGGGGCAGTCAGCTCCCTCCAGGGCAGATTTCCCTCTTGTCATGGCTCTTGAGGAGTCTTAGGAAGAGTGTTGTGAGGGTGACTCCATCTCCCTTGCTCTCTGTTGGGTCAGTCACACACCTGCCCATTCTGTGCCACATACTGTGGAAAGAAAGAGGCACCATCAAAGCCATAGGGACATGGGAGAAAACCCCTTAAAAAGCTTGTGCTCAATTGCCACCTTCCCTGAGAACAGCCTGTGGAACGTCCTCTCTCTGGTTTGCAAATAAATCTGAAGGTTTTCTTTGTGTCTTGTGTTCTCACCATGTATCTGTTGACTGCTTTTTTTTTTTTAAGGATTCACATTGCAAAGCCAAACAGCGTTTTCTAGGTAAATAAGCAAAGTAACACGGAACGTATTAGCATGAACTGATTTTTCATTATACTGGAAATTAACTCTCTGGTCTTTGTTTCATTGTCAGCTGCAAGGAATAATTAGCACCAGACAAAGATGTAGTGCCCCTGTAAGGAGGAGTGCAGCTGAGATCTCATGTCTCACTTGCAATTATGACTAAGGTAACAGTATCACACAGCAGGCTGAGATCCTGCATAATTAGTTAAGAGACTTCAGTGCGATAGAAATAGAATAAAAGTCATGGTGAAGATGCAGGCAAGGATGCCGGTCATGCAGCTGTTTCTGCTTCTGCACAGTGCAGTCTGTGCAGGAGTCTCATGCAAATCTGTGCACCTACCTGTGATTTAAGTCCATCACATATGTACACACATCTGTGGTGCTGTGCTGCCCTTAGATCATAGAGAAAAAAATACCTCTTACCTCCTGCTTGTCAAATAAATCTCAAATTCTGGCTTGCACATTCACTCTTTCCTCTTCCTTCCACCCCCCCACCCCACCCCACTTCAGGTTAATAAAAGCTGTGGATTAGTATTCACAGGAATGATCTTTCCTATTCTCAAAGCAATCAATTCCACTGCATGCATTCAGATTGTCTCACATGGAAAACAGATAAAGAAGAAACCCCTATGAAATAGCTGAGATGTGTATTAAGACAACATTGACATTTGAAATAATTTTAGCCAGACTTGTGTCATATGAATTAGTCTTCCAAGGAGGTGGGGTATAAAATTAATTTTAGTTAAGTTAGTTAAGGGTAACACAACTATTCAAAGCCAGACCACATTTCTTAGAGACTGGAAGACCTGGAGAGTCACAGAAGTGCTGGGAAATTAAGTTCAGATGAATATCTACCCTTTTCCCTTCCCGTCCCTCTACAATGAATATTCAGTCCCAATAAATTGGATAAAAATTGGTAAACCCAAATTTGCTGCTACACAAACTTGAAGCAGCATTTTTGAATGGGAGATGCTGACTCTGCCCATGCTATTTTTGGCAACGATGCTCATAGTTCATAGAGCCTCATGGCTGGAACAGCTGCATGCAGGGGCCACCCAATCCTCCCCTTGTCTCCTTCCACCTTTGCTTCAGTTTCTGTGTGCTCTGAACCACAGAGAGAATGGCAAGTCAACATCATGGGCCATGTCAGAGATTCTGAGGCAAAGTGGAAGCTGAAGTCATCCTCAGAGTGACTTTAGGAGCACTGCTTACCTGGTCCTAAAATCTCTGCCAGGAGTCCTACTGATGGGAGCTCAGTTACTGCTGCACAGCCAGGGAAGGACAGCTGGAACCTCTCCTTTCTCCATTGTTAAAGTGCAAGCACAAGGATCTGTGTTAGATCCACTGGGATTGGGCCTGGCCCATCACCATTTTACTGTAGAGCTAAAGGGAAGGACTCTTACTTGGGAAAGAAGATAAAAAGGGATGGTTATCAAAGTGATTCTCCTCAATATTCCCTGGTTTGAAGTCATGTTACACTGGCCAGGAAAGGAAATTCAGACTATCTTGAGGCAGTAAAGCAATTCTAATAAGTCTTTGCCTGTTGTTCAATCAAAACAGTTCTTTGCTGCATTTCAGGAAATGGTCTGGTCTGCGAAAGTGTCAGTACTTTCAGTTGATTCACTACGACATTGGAATACAAACAAAATGATCATCACTATGTACAGAGAGCTCACAATAAGGGAGAAAAGGCAGCTCTGGCAGATTCCTCAGTAATTAACCAACAAACTGTGTACCAATGGAGGTTTTTACAGGGCAGTGCAAGACAATTTCAACATCACTTGAGAAAGATGTCAGGTGAGAACTAGGGAGTGTTCATTTGATCCCTGATGATACAGAGCTGTTGCATGAGTTCTTGAAAGGAGCATGGCACCCATCAGAAATCACAGCACCTCCCATACTGGAACATTATTCACACGTTTCACTTTCCTTCAGCCTAAACAAGGTTCTTTTGTGAAACGGTTGCTTGAAATCAAGGTGTTGACTGATCATTTACTGGGCTGGTGGCAGCAAGGATGTTTCAAGCAGCCCTTCTATTTGGTACGATGGGAATAGTAGAGCAACACCCGACATCTTGTTGTGGACTTTTGGCAGTCCATTATCTGACTTCAGGAGTGTATTAGTCCATTCAGGTAGTCTAAATGCTTGGCAGACATGAATCCCAACAGAAGGCAACCCATTGGAGAAGAAATTAACTGCAAATGCCTGTGGTAGGGGCTGGGGAAAAGATTGCTGAATGTTTAAAAATGCTCAAACGGTTTCATTTGAAGTGAAGTCTTTTATGCCACGAAGGGATTAACTAGGACATGTTTACTGAGCCATTCCTGTTCCTCACTCTGTGTTTACAGATGTAAACTGTGCATGCCATTCAGTCAGCTCAGCTGTTGCACTGGGACAGGGCAAATTTTCCTTCCAACCTCATCACACCTTCTTCTTGGGCTACTCTGGTTTGGAAGTCTGGTTTCTGACTCCCAGAAATATTTAGGGAATGCAACCGTTATGGTTAAAACATGTTCTCAGTGAAAAGTCATTTGTGAATAGATGGGTCTCATTCCCACAGCTGAACAACACTTTCTGTTATGTCTCAGAAACTGGAAAGGAATGGGAAAGGTGGAGCAGCCAATGCAGATGGTGAGTGACATGCTATATATGTGTATTGTATAAATATTGGGTCAGATTCTTCTGGAAGCCACTGTGACTCTTGAATGTCTTTGTGAACAAGAAAGCCTTCTTACTTATTCTGGTCACTGGGCAGTGATAGTTTTTTTGATGAACCACTTGCAAATCCCTCAGTAAAGGGGAAAATGGCTTTAAAACAAGGAAGCACTTCTGACTTTCAAGCCCTACTGCCTATGTGGAGAAAACATCTTTTCCCTGTGAGCCTCTAAACCAAGATATCTGCGGACAAACTTTTTAGCAGGGCCTGGTGTGATTGGACAAGAGGCAATGGTTTTAAACTGAAAGAGGGTCAATTTAGATTAGATATAAGCCTGAAGTTTTTTACAATGAGCGTGGTTAAACACTGAAAGGGGTTGATCAGAGAGAGATGGTGGCTGCACCATCTTTGAAAACATTCAAGGTCAGGTTGGACAGAACTCTGACCAACCTGATCTGGTTCAAGATGTCTTTGCTCATGGTAGGAGGTTGGACTGGATGACCTTTAAAGGTTCCTTCCCAGTCAAACTATTCTTTGATTCTACGGTAACAAACCAGGGACATAAATAAAATACCTACAAACAAGCACCCTTCCCTCCATCCCTACTTATTTTTGCTTAAATGGAAGAAAATTATATTGGCATACATAAGAAGAACAGCTAGATTAAGTTGATGAGCCTAATTACCATCCTTGGAATGCTCCTCTTTGTTCTCTGTATTCCCAGATGTAATATGACATATATGGCACTGACATGTAGGAAATGCACACACACACATATATTTATATAAATATATACACACACTATATTTACATAAGCACTGCATGCTTTATTTGCTTAGTAAAAAATTCTCCACTAGTGTCTTTTCTGAAGAAGCTGCGAACCTGTTTTATTAACGAGTCACATGTAATAAAGGAATTTCTCCAAGTCAAAAATAGCGAAGGCACATCCTTTGAGAGAAAAATAGAACAGATGTAAAAAGTGAGGAAAGAACATTCAGACAGAGTATTTCTCAGTGTGCATAATTCTGGATGTCAAAATAATGTATGTTTTGCATTTAATGTAGTGTTGGGTTGAGTACAAACATCAGTCAGCCTCTTCCACAGGCAGGAAAGGGTAGAGAATAGGAAGATGAAAATTAATCAGTTGCTCTTCCCTTGTCCACAAATACTGTAACCCCATTGTAGAAAGCCACTAAATTTCTGAGGCACTATGTGCCCTCAGTGAAGTCTTGCGAAGCTGTCACAAGTCACATCCTTATTTTCCACATGCCTCAGCATAGTTTCCAGGAGGATCTGCTCTTTCATTCCAGGTACATTGGTGAGATTGACCACCCTGTAGTTCCCTGGGTCTTCTTTAATTCCCTTTTTAAAAATGACAGTTCTGTTTCCTCTTTTCCAGGTAGTGGGATGTTCACTAGACTGCTATGACTTCTCAAATATGATGGATAGTGTCTTAGTTTGCTAGTTCCCTCACAACCTGCATCCTGTCAGATCCCGTGGACTTGTGCACTTCAGATTCCTTAAATGGTCTCAAGTAGGTGGTTCTTCGGTCCCTGCTTCACCTTCTGCAACTCAGGCAGCATAATTGGAGCACTTCTTGGTGAAGATTGAGGCAAAAAAAATTTGAGTACCTCAGCCTTCTCCATGTCCTGAATCTCTTGTTTTCTTCCAGAGTGGGGCCAAATTTTCGCTGGTTTTCCTTTTACTGACAATATACCTATAGAAACTTTTCTTGTTGCCTTTAATGTCCCTGGACAGATTTGATGCTGTCAGGACTTTAGCTTTCCTGACATGATCCTGGCTGCTTGGACAACTTCTCTGTATTTTTCTCAGGCTCCCTCTGATTGTTTCACTCTCTACTGGCTTTCTTTTTTTGTTTTGAGTTGGTCCAGGAGCTCCTTGTCCATTCACACAGGCCCTCCTCATGACCCTGAGGGTCTTGAACTTCACCATTTTGTTGTCCCTGCAGCCCAAGCTGCCCTTGAGCTTCATATTCCTCACCAGCCACTCCTGGTAGGTTTAAATTAGATATTGAGAAGAAATTCTTCCCTGTGAAGGTGGTGAGGCCCTGGTACAGGTTGCCTAAAAAAACTGTGGCTGGCCCATCCCTGAAAGTGTCCAAGGCCAGGTTGGATGGGTCTTGGAGCAACCTGGGATAGCGGAAGGTGTCCCTGCCCATGGCAGGGAGTGGAACTGGATGGGATTTAAGGTTCCTCCCAAACTCTGATTCCATGATTCTATACCAGGGTGGATGAAGGCTTCCATGAAGACCAGGGCTTGTGCACATGAGGCTGCTCCCGTCTATAGAGGGTGTCATCTACTCAGATTTCCTGCAGTTTGCAGCATATCCCTGCTATAATGCCACCTGTCCTTGCCCTCTCTTTATTCCTGACCCACAAGCTCTCAGTCAGCTCCTCATCCATCCCCAGGTACAGCTCCATGAACTCCAGCTGGTCTCTGGCATAGAAGGTGACACCCCCTCCTTGTCTCCCTTTCTTGTCCCTCCTAAAGAGCTTGTGTCCTTCTATTCCAACACTCTAGTCACAGGACCCATCACACCACATCTCTGTGGTGCCAGTAAGGTCAAAGCTCTGCAGATGTGCACATATCTCCATCTCCTTTGTTTATTCCCCACTCCCCATGTGTCAGCACAGGGACATTTAATTTGGGTCCCCACTGAAGTCGTTTCACTGGTCAGAGTGGCTGGAATTCCCTTGTCCCTTGGGGAATCCCTTTCAGGTGCTCTCCTGCTAATCTGTCAACCCTGCTCAGGCTCTGGGCATCTCTTACTGGCACTGGCATCAAAATGGTCAGAGTGGGATGGATTGAGGTTCCCCTTCCCCAGAAACTTTAGAAGGATAAATCAGTCCCAGCCAGACCTTGTACGAGGCCATTGTGCATCAGTCTATGGTGTCTAAATCATATTGACTGACATTTTCACAAGAAAATAACATGTATCACTTTTTAAGGGGCCTTTTATCCCACTTCAGTGGATCACATACATATTTCATGCCCAGCAGTTTTTGTACTTGATTGCATTTATCATGGCCAAGGCAATATATTTCTCCATAACTCCTACCAACCTCTCACAGCATCCGGGAAAACAAATACATCTTAAAATGTTCATTTAGTCTGCTTTTGATTTTTCAGTTGAATGCAAATGGTTAGTGACCTTTCCTACCGTCTTTTGAGGGCTGATTTCCTTCATGTAGTCAGAAATGTGCCTGCTGACCTGATGTATCCAATGTGTGGTCTCAAATAACCACAACCCATCAGCAAGACCAAGACTTGTCTCCATGTTCTTACATTCAGAGGAATTTAAATATATATACATTTACAGCTCACCAAGCACTGATACATGCATCACTGAAAGATAATTTGCAATAAATGCAATTATAACGTTACACAACAAAGCTTTTTGCAAATCTGTCCTTTTTGTTTTATATTCTTAATCTAAAGCAGTCTTTCGCATTCTAAAGTATCTCTCTATTAAGAAAATTATGGAAATTAAAAAAAAAATTGATCAGTAAAATTATCTTCTTTTTTCATTCATTCATTCATGGCTAGGCTTCATGAATGAAGATTTGAGAAGGATTCTATCCATTCTTGTTACAAGCACGCTTAAAAAGGCCAATGCGAGATAGACAAGTCCGGTTGCAAAAGGCACAGCAGAAAGACTCCTTAGGTGGTATTGGCAAGACACGATTCTTTCTGAGTTGTCTTTTGTCTTTGAGAATGATCCTGTGTGTGTTCTCAAAAGAAGCAGCAGCGTTATGAATAGCGTGTCTCCATGTCTCCCAATTGGAGGCCAGAGTAGACCAATGATGAAGATCAATATGGCCAAGGCTGAGATATTGTTTCAGGGAGTCCTTTTATCTCCTTTTCAGGGTTCTTCTCTTGCAGCAGCCAGTGGCAAGTTCGCCATAGAGCACAATCTTAGGGAGGCAGTAGTCCTCCAATCCTGGAGACGTGTCCTGCCCAACGCAGCTGCGTTCTCAGCAACATGGCCTCGATACTCGTAACTGCTGCCTTTTCAAGAACAGACGCATTAGTCACGTTATCAGTCCCGTGGATGTTTAGGATTGTACAGAAACAGCATTGATGGAAGTGCTCTAAGAGTTTCAGGTGGTGGCAGTAAATGACCCATGATTCAGACCCATATAAAAGAGTAGACAGCACAATGGCTCTGTAAACACTAATCTTTGTGCTTTTCTTCAAGTGTTTATTACACCAAACTCTTTTATGGAGTTTTCCGAAAGCTCTCTATGCCTTTGCTAACCTGTTGTCTACCTCTTTGTCAGTCTTACTGTCTGAGGAGATGATGCTTCCCAGATAGTCCTATTTTAAAATTACCTTCTCTTTTTATCCATTTTGCTTTTAAGAAGTGATCACAGGTCACTTAGTGATCACTAAGTGAACAGACTGGTCTCCTGTTGTTTGAATCTAAGGTACAAAGTAAGTGTCATTGTGTTTACCATAGAAGCATCAAGGACTACTTCTTTCACAGTGATGTAGAGTGTTGTTCTGAAGAGAAATACTCATTATTTTCTCTCATTGTCTTCACCAGAATTCCTGGGGTTATACATTATGGGGAACGAGAGGAAAACCCACTTTTCAATTCTTCAGGAAAAATCCCCATGTTTCATGAAACAGTCATAATTTATAATTAAAAGTCAGAAAGGTTCAAGATGCATATTTTCAGAAATTTATGGCTGAAGGGCTAATATTCATCCATCATTCTCCAAAAGTACTCCTTTTCTTTTTTGTGTGTGCAGTGTTATTTTCTTATTTTTATGACTGTCAGAAGCTGGAAAAACTGCAATTCTGTGACTCTTCTGTAGAAAGACAATATGCTGTTTTGAGTGTTGAGATTGCATGTTTGGCAGACACTGTCATCAGTGCATGGTTGTGAGGGTTTTTTGTCTCTAAAAGACCATTTTTAGTGAAAGGGCACAAGCATGTCTATGTATAGGCTTGTTCCAGGAGTCAACCACTGAAGCTCCATCTCCTTTAAGTAAAAAAAAATAAAAATTAATTATTTAAATTTGGGCATGAATGCCTTTCCATGTGCCACTTTAACTACTAGGCTTCTTCAGAAATTGAAATGATAGAGTTAACTAGACTAGGAAATTTTGGGGAGCAGGCTGCACAACAAATAAAAGAGAAGAGAGGCAGAGGCATTAGCAAGAACCATCCCTGTTTTGGCATTTCATACCAGGTTTGGGCTGCAGCTGTTCTTTGTCTTCTCAGAAATTAATTTGCCTATATAGGAGTGGAGAAGAGAGGATAACGACTGATAAATACTCGGAAATTTGACTTACAGGAAATGAAATTGTCACTTTACATTTTTGGTGCTCATTCAGAGACAAGTAAGGTGGAAAAAATAAAGTATTTTTAGGCTCATTGAAACCTTTGGTCTTTTATGCGGAAGAACGAAGGGAACCCCTTGTAGTGAGCACAGCACCACCGTTGATTTTTTCGAGAAACAAACTTACCTACCGCAAAGACCCCATTAATGAATCCAGGAAAATGCCACGTTGTATCTCTACTCTGTATTTGCTGCCAGCGATGCTGAGATAAACTCCTTCAAGGTACTGCAACATAAGTGCTTCAAAAAATGACCTCATTTTTCAAAAGTTTTATTGTTAAGTTTGAAGACTAGACAAGGTCGTACTGGTTTTACATTGCTCCACGTGATTTAAGTATATACAAAACCACTTGAATATCACACAGCTTGAAAGGTTGCAAAGGTCATTGTGTCTGAGATACTTCTGTACTTACTGACACATCAGAAGCCAGCACTGAATATTATGGTTCATATTTGTTGTATAGCAAAGATACACGCATCCTTAAGTCTTCAAAACTGACACTTAATTTGTATGCAGCCATTCCAAAAGAGAAAGTCAACCTCAAAACCAGAGCCAGTTAATGTGATGAGCCTCTAACATAGATAGGACAGAGCTTTATTTCCCAGGCTATAAATGTAGCACATTACCCAGCTACATAAAGGTGAAGCCTGCCTACAAATACTTAACGGGTTCGGGGTGAAATTTAATTAGGAAAACATTTTTAGTCTTATTCAATGTCATTGCTACAATTAATGCAGAAGTCAAGGATCACATCAGAGCATTTCTCCAGCCCCTCTTAAAGGGACATGCACTGTCCTGCACCTCTGGTTTTGTGATACTGGTTGCTTTTACCGGGAGAGAACAGTCATGTTAATTTATAACTTGTCCCCTATGGCAATGGTGTTCTGCTCACCTAGGACGCAAAATAAAATTGAAGGGAAAAAGCTTTATTTTGGACCATAATCTAATTCTTATCTGTTGTGCTAAATCTCAAATATTTCATGTAAACCAAGAGTTATTTCAGACTCAGGCTGCTGGCACTGGGAGTAGGATTTGGTACTATGGCTGCACAATGCCATTCCAAGAAAGCTTTTTGGTAGCTGAGGAATAATGTCATATAGGTTGAAATTGTAAGGGGATCACATGTATGATTCTTTCGTAAATTATCACAGAGTGTTATCACAAGCTATGGAACTCTCCTTGCAGGATGTGAAGTCTGTTGGTAGGTGAAAGCTGGCACAGGACATCAGGATGAAAATATTCAACACTAAATTAATACAAAAAAAATTACTATGTTACATACCATGACAACTCTATATGCAGATGAAGGGATAACAATTAAATTACTGAACCAGGAAAGACTAATTCAAAACTAAAACTGAAGTCACAAAGGATGAAAAAAACAAACAAACAAATCACTTAAGAACACGGAACAAACATTTCAAAAGAACAGTAACAAAAGTCGTTTAGGGAGCCTAATTTTCTGAAATGGCCTTCTAATTTTTGGATACAGTCAACTAGAGAAATAGCTACATGCTATTCTTCATATCTGTAATTAAATTCAGGGTCAATTACTCTCCCATAATAGGAAAATGCCTTTGAATCTCTTTAAGAATGGTGTGTGCCTTTAAGAGATATATATTACAAATTTTTTTTATTATTATTTTATCTTAGAGCTTAAAGTGCAAAAATGGGGCAGTAGGTAATTTGGGGATAAACTTGTCCTCCATTATTCAGATTTTTTTTGCTGGTTAGAAGCACCACCATGATTGACTTTCTCTTTAAAATCACTCGTTATGCTTGAAGACCACTCCATATATACATCATTAAGGAACGCTGTTAACACAGTCACAAACAAGACAGTAACAGTCTAGTGGCTTTTGTTATGCAGCACAAAGTAAAAAATAAAGAACAAACTTAGAAGTGTTGCACAGGACCTAAACATTTCTTACACGTACTTTTACCTCTAAACATTTCTTACACGTACTTTTACCTTTACATGACTCTTCTTTAGAAGTCTTTAAATGTCTAAGCCTTATAAAATAAATACTTGTATAAATACAGTTTAAGGATTAAGTAATTTTATAGAGGCAGGGTGTTCTGTTCGCTAAAATGTGACAGTTTAAATGACACTATCAGAAAACCGCCACCAATATATCCCCAATTCTTGTATGTAAAATTCCTGGCTGCTATTCTGGAGTCTTTCACAGTTCAATGGATAATATATATTTAGTCTGTGGTGGAGAATGTGTGATTAAATGCAGGTTTTTTTTGAAATCCAAACCATTTTGTGTCCAAGGTAAACTTTGCACTTTGCAGACTGTGGGCCAGCTAGCTGTTGGCCTGGGAAGCAATGCCCAGGTTCATACTTCAGAATTTTGGTGAGAATGTAACAGTGACAGAAACGTCAAGTCCAGTGACATTTGCTAAAACATGCAGCTGCATCTCTCTCTCTCGCTTTCTCTCATTCTCTCTCTCCATATCAGCATGTTATGAAATTAAAAGGTTGGCAGTAATCACAAGTGCTGTTATTTCAGGTAAGAAATAAAAAGGTCCCCGGGTCATTGTCCCAGGATTTTTTTTTTTTAGACTTAGGTGATACTTTGACATAGTCACAGAGCACTTTATTCCAAGGAAACTCGGATTGCTCTTCAAAGGTTGGCATTGTTACTTCCATCAACGGGGAAACTGAGTCATAAGGGAGAACATCCCCACTGCTGCTCCATTTTTTCTTCTAAAAGCTACTAAAATTTTAAAGTGGGGTTGCTATAACACTGCTAAAACAACATAGCGTGTGCAAAGCATTTCTGCAGATGGGGCATGGTGGGGCATTGTAGAAACCAGCCTCCTCGTGGCTCGCTGGTGTGTGTCTGAAAGGACTTTTGTAGGAGTGGAGGGTGATAAGGGCCAAGGTTTCCTACGCACTCCTACAACACCTCTCGCCTTCTGGGAGGAAGGCTGTGACCTTAGGAAGACCACACAGAGAACGTTTTCCTGGCATTAAGGGAATCATTCCTCTTGTGTGTCTTTTAGCGTCTGGTTCCTCCACCACATTTTCCTCCTCACAGAAATTCAGGGGGATTCTGAAAAGCAGTAATTGGGTGGGCAGCTTTGTCTAGGGCTGTGTGCTCACCCCTGGTCAAGTAATGAAATGGAATTTCTGACGCACCGTGTGCCTTTGCCTATATGAGCACTCAAGATGAGACACCACGAGTAGCATGGTGTCTCATTTCTGCCTCCTTGAAAAAGCACATCTCAAGCAGAATCGAATAAACTTTGGCAAATTCATTAATTTCATAATACACTGAGAGCAGATTTGTTTACATATGCAAACAGGTGACCTTTGACAAGGAAAACAACATCAGCAGTGATACTAAACAGAAAAGATGGAGGTTGTGTTCTATAGCATGCAAAATAGAGGAGGAAAATGGGGTTAATCAGGAAAACCCTCCAGGTGCATGGACTCTGCTGTCCAGATGAAAGTGATGACAGGTAGCTTGTAACACCACAGGTACTGTGCTCTACAGTACCAAGGAGTATCTTCCAAAATATATATCATAAGTACTGACAGTGTTTGATAGGCACAATTACTATAATGCAGTCATCCCCAAGTAAACTTATTGCTAAAAGCTGCAGTATCACTTTTTGCAAGTAAGATGACAGTATGATTTATGGAGAACTTGTCAGCCCAATGTTCCTAAAGCTGCAAATGAGAGTCGTCACGCCATTTCTCTTCCCTTGTAAAAAGGATGCTGCTGTTGGGTTGTTTTTTTTCCCTTAATATGTTTCAACTGGTGTGAACAACTCAAAGGAAAACTAGGAGGATAATTCCACAGCAGAAGGGATAAGACTACCAGATTTCAAGGACAAAATTGGATTGGATCACTTAAAGGGCAGGCTTAGACCTCCGTGCGAAAGACAGTTAGCGGCCTACCATAAAATGAGCGAGCACTTGGTTCATGGAACACTGACTCAGCATCCTACAGGCTTTGCACTGATTCCTCCACAGAGGGACCCTCGGTGGCAGCGGGACTCTCTCAGTTCTCGGCTGCGCAGCCCAGCAGCTCTGACCGCAGTGTGATCCGGCCGTACCATGACCAAGGCAGGATCCGCACGTGCCGCGCGTGGATTGGCGGGTCGATGACGTTCTTGCGGTGCGTGTCATTGTCGAAATTCCCCTGGAACACCTGGAGGGAGGCAACAAGGAGATTTAGGAGTGCGTGGGTTGAGGAATAGCCCCTGATGCACCTATGGGCACCACTCTGCGATCAACTTTTTATCATCTGTGCACTGAACTTAAGTTTTAAACAGACAGAGACAAGGTTTAGATGGGATATTGGAAAGAAATTCTTCCCTGCGGGGATGGTGAGGCCCTGGCACAGGTTGCCCAGAAAATCTGTGGCTACCCCAACCCTGAAAGTGTTTAAGGCCAAGTTGGATGGGGCTTGGAGCAACCTGGGCTAATGTAAGATGTCGCTGCCCATAGCATGAGGTGGGACTGGATGAGCTTTAAGGTCCCTTCCAATCCAAGCCTGGGATTCCATGAACCGATGCTGCAAAGAGCACCCGCCTTTACTAAGACTTTGGGATTCCATGGCATGTAATGACACACTCTGGCAGATACAAGCTTTCAATTCACAGAATCTCAGAATATTCTGAGTCGGAAGGGACCCACAAGGATCATCGAGTCCAACCCTCAGCCCTGCACAGGACCATCCCAAAGAGTTACACCATGTGCCCCAGAGTATCATCCAAACACTTCTTAAGCTCTGTCAGCCTTGATGCTGTGATCACTGCCCTGGGGAGCCTATTCAGGCCTAACCACCCTCTGGGGGAAGAACACTTTTGCCGATATCCAACCTAACCCTCCCCTTACACAACTTCAGGCCATTCCCTTGGATCCTGTCACTGGTCCTCACAGAGAAGAGATCAGTGCCTGCCCCTCCTTGATTCAAAGCTTAATCTGCTACTGCCAACACCCAGGGCCTGGCCCCAAGATTTACATAAAATTCATTAACATTTAAAAAATTAAATGTCTTTCTACTTGGCATTTGTATCACCTCAAATTAATCTCAGGAGATCATGTTATTGTTTCCAAGAAAATAACATTAATAATTAAAATTAAGAAGAAATTTTATTGTATCACTAGTGAATGGTGTAACTACAGAAAGCCTTTGTAAAGTTGGTGATTATCAAGGATACTCCTTCTCATGTCAAGCAAAAGTCAGCAGATGAATTAAGGGCATAGGGTTGTGATCAAATTAAAAAATCCTAACATGGTACAGTGCATGCTATGATCTTATTTCCACTAGTATTTCTTAAGCAACACATGAGTTCCCAAACTTCTGCCTGTGTTAAATCAGCGCCAGATTTTTCCCTGACAGACGCTATTTAAATTCAAAGGCCATAACACCAATTTTTGGCAAAATGATCAGATTATCCCCTTGGGTTATTTTCAGTTTTTATAGGAAGTGTTCATTCTCTTAAATGTCAGCCAATTCACTTCTCATTCGTAAAAGCTAAGTCTGATGGCTTTTTGACTTGAAATGAATGGCTGTCGTTTGCACAATGCAGAGAAGAATATGGACCTCCTGGAGGTGTGCTTATACAACTGAATTAATGCAGAATTAAAACTTTCCTAGAAGTTCTTGGGAAAATGTTAGAGTTTGAATTCAGGAGAGGCTGATCTACTATTTTAGTCCTTTTGTGACATTTACACAGCTTCTGGTCTCTATGCTGCACGTCTTGTTTGAATTTTGGAAGCCTCTCTCCAGTGTTATAAATTTAGCACCCCAAATGAAATATGTGCCCTCCATTAGTGATGCTCTTTCACAAGTGATGAATTCCCCTTCTTGTCTGGCATCTCACTAACACAGAGATGGGAGCATAAAAATATGTAGCAGTTCAGATAAGATGGATAAAATTGCAGAGAAACTGACCACAGAAACACCAGTGCTGTGACTCTAAGGAGAAAAAATATGTATTTACCACAGAAAAAATTGTTTGCTGCCTGAGTACAGTGTTGATTACATAAATCAGCTGGAGCTTGAGCTAACAAGGTTGCACCTGAAGCTGAGTTTCACTTGTAGCATACAATAAAAGGCAGTAAGCTTATTATTGAAATTACAGACTGGTAACCCCAGAGCATCCCCAGCTAGGAAAGCTTAAAAATAATTCTTCTATATATATGTGACTTCTTGCACATGCATGCGATATATCTGTTGATATTTTTTACCAAGCTAGATGATAAGCAATGCATAAATATAGACAGTTCTTGCTGCAGAACTACTGGAAACTAATTTTATTCACTATTTCATTCCCCCTATGGAAGATGCATTTCAAAGATAGCATTTAAATGAAGGCTTAGAAAAAAAAAAGTGGTTTACCAGGAGAACCTCTCTACAGCCCCAGTATTCATATCATAATATAGCTATGCAAAATGAATAAAATTATGTGATGCAAACCCAGCAACAAATTCACCTGAAGAAGACAGGGTTATATAATTTGCTTACAGCAGGAAAACAAGAACTAAATTTTATTTTTAACTTATACATAACATATACATATCACTTGAATTCAAACTCATCTGTTTCAGAGTTTACTTTTATGCAAATATGAAATTCACCTTCCCTCAATATTCAAATCTGGTTTCAAGGAATAACTAAATGTGCTAGATCAGAAAAAAGATTTCAGGGAAATAAATTTACCAGAAAGAGAGGGAAGCTTTGTCAGCATTGGCCAATGTGATCAGCATGAAATATAACATTTTAAGACAAACGTACTGGATTTTTTTGCTGTGGCCAAATGGCAAATTTCTTATAGGAAAAACATGTTCTTTGTCACTTTTTATTTTGTTTCAGCCTCAATTCACTAATGGAGTGAAGGAACTTGGAAAGAGCAGGGAGGACTAAGGACAAAACACGACACCTGACATCAAAAAAATGCTATTTGTGTAGTCAAAAGTAACTTTATGTTGCTTTATGCCCAAACAGTCAACTCTAAATAAACCACCTAAGCAATTGAAAGCTCTTGAAGAGCTGGTACCTCTCAATGACCAGTCCTCACGTTTGTTTCTGAGCAGTTTTTTTCAGGATACACTACCTCTGAAGACTGTAATGATTTATCAGCATTCGAGAAGCTGATGTTGGAATTACAACATATAGCTGTATGTAAAAATATGCCCGTTGACAAAAAAAAAAAGAAAAAAAAAGAAGGTGACTGAATAAAGTACAGACTGTGAGTTATTAATGTGTGAGAGCATAAAGCCAGCGAAAAATCTTCATTTTGAGCTCTGTGTTGGTGCAGATCTGCTCCTGCCTTATCCCAAATGGCAAATAAATAGAGAGAAGCATCAAGACAGCCACAAGCACTGAAGAATGTCCTTTTGCAAATTATTAAACAGATAAGTCCCTTCAGCCTGAAAGGAGATATTGTAGATGTCTATAAAGCCCTAAGTGGTGTGAGGAAAATGAACAGTAGGTAATATTGCACTGTCCCTTTGCAATGACAGCAGGGTCATCCTGGGCCACCCAAAGGTCACAGCTCCCCATTCAACACATAATTAAACTGTGGCACAACTCTCACAACCTTTAACCACTGTTAGAGATCAGATAAATTGTGAGGGGCAAAGCCAGAAGGGGCTAATAAGGACACAGATAAAAAAAAAAAGCCAGAAGCTGGGAAAGTACACCAGGGAAGCATAACAGCCCTACTATTTAAATTTTCTGGTATCTGCTACAGGATGCTCCTTCCTTGGGACAGAGCTTCAGCCTCCTCCCAGCCAGTGAATTGCACATTGCAAGGTGCATTTTTTTTGTAAAAATGGACTAAAAAGCTCCTGCTTTTTGACACTTCTGTTGTAGAATGTTACAGATTTTATACTTGCAGTATCTAATTATGTCAGTCTGCACATTTAAAAGGTGTAACTTGCTAAACCTTTACTCAGCAGGTGCAGAAATTTTACACATACAGACCCCACACCCATGTGTAGCTCCTCTGTAGTTTAGTCTCTTGCAGCTGTTATTAAGAGAAAAAAGGTAGAAAATGCATCTGTTGTGCTTTTAAATATGATAACTTAATTCATGATCATTTTATGCAAAAGATAATGAAAACCTGGAAAATACGTACTGATACTCCCTGCCAAAAAAAAAGATTTCTGAATTATAAGCAATTCTTGTTTATACTTGTGTCCAACAAGCAATTTGAATGTCTTGACTTCAAACATTCACTGAGATTTTTCAGCAGAACTGTTTTATGGCATCAGCAGTTAATCCAAATACTGAGAGTGCAAATTGATTAGAATTTAAAAAAGAAAACTATTGTATGTTTTAAGACAATAATTTAGAAAAAATATCTGAAGACTAGAAGATTGAGAAAAGTGGAATTTATCACCACTGATGTTTGGTTTGCTCCAAACTTGTATTTAGGGCACGTCCACGGGACTTGTTAATAGGTGGCTGTAGCTGGTGAAGTAGTTTGTGGTGCTGTGCCAGTGGATGTTAACAGAGGATGAAAATTCAGGGAGCCTGATTCTCCACAGAGAACCTTTCTGGAGCTCATGTCTCACAGAAACTTGTATTTACATGAAATGTCTTTATCACCTGTAGCATCACTGGTTCCTGCTATTTATAATAATGTCTGAGTTGAGACTGAATAATCAGCTCTGAGATGGTGAAGGCACTATGTTGTCTGCTTTAGCTTAACCATATTTTTCACTCTGAGCAGAATATTTTAAACATCTCATGGAACAGTTAATCCTGCCCATATTAGAAGAAGATTGTTTTATAAAGAGTGTCTATACCTGACTTTGGAGTTTGCTTCAGTGCAGAACATCTCAGTGTTCATATAAATAAAGGGGACATTATTATTCATCTAAAATCTAAAAAGAATCTGCATAAAAAGCAATTTTTGACAGCCATATTCCTTTTACTTTAGTAACATTTTATATTTGATTACTATTCACCAAAGAAGACTTGCTTAAGCAAGGGAAAGAATCTACAGATTTGAGGAGTGCAATTAGTTACTTTGAAATTTTTTGCTGCTGGTGGAGTGACCTTTTCACCACCTTTCCACAGGTGGACTACACAAAGTGAAAGAGGTGTTGATTCCTCACCAGAAATAGAGCTACTGTTTATAGGGATATTACATCCCTTGGAAGATGCTTTCCAGTGTAAAAGACTGGTGAAGGATTTTTTAATATACATATATAGATATGTAAACACACACATGTAAGTGTGTGCACATGTATTTTGGAGTGATTAAGAGAAGAAAAAAGTCATTCTTTCCCTCCATTGTTATACGTAAAGTGTATTTATATATGGTACACATGATTATCTATTACACGAACTTTATTATTTCTTGAGGTTCAGAATAGATACAAGCAGATAAAACCTTTAAACTTATGAAACATATTATCACATTCTTCCTATCTTTCCCATTTGATCTACATACTGATGGTAATAAAATGGGAATTTAGTCCACTATTCATAGTTTATAGGAGGTTCAAAGTCAAAAAGAGAAATATTTTGAAGACCAACCTCCCCCAGGAATTCAAGGTAGACTGTTTATGTGAGCATTTTGTCTTCCCTCAGCTCTTGGTGTGGTATGAGGGAGACAGATACCTAGAATGAGTATAGCAAGATTATCATCTGACACAAATCATCTTAATACTATTGAAAATAATAGAAGTCACTTGCAATTTAAACCAGTGCAGAAAAAAGTCACTTAGATTAGAAATTACAAGTATTACTGCAAATAATAGTATTAAATAGTAACAATAATAATATTACTAAAACAAAAGCTCTTTACCCCTGCCAAGTATGTAGATTATATGTAGGAATTAAATCTACAAGTGTAAACCAGGTATTAAATAATTAAACAACATCAGAAAAATCATTAGCAAATCTAGCAGGAAGACTTTTTAATCTGACAGGATCTAACTTTCCATTTGTCTTCTATTTCTCTGGCAATATAATGTACATACAAAAGCATATAACTTATAACTAATTCCATCATTCTGTACCCAAATCCAGTGGCCATTTGCATACTGGATACTGTCTACCTGTAGCTAATTGCACTGTTGATGGTTGATGATGACTGATAATGATGCAGACTGCCAGACTCCTCTAGGATACTTTCAGATGTTCTCATCTTCCTGTAAAAAATAGCCTTTGAAATGCCATTTGACACTGCAGCTGGCCTTGAGTTACCTACAGCAGGATGTGCAATTTATAAATCACATGTGGAATGTGATTAAAAAAAAAAAAGGTCAGATTTGGTTTGGATGTCCTTAGGTTTGGAGGCATAGTGAGCTACTGACCTCTAGTTGAGAAAAACAAGATAGCTATTAGCTCTGGTCCTGTTTCTAAAATATATTTTCTTCCTATGTGACAGCCTGCAATGTAATTTATTTTACTTCTTGGAGGCAACAGGCAAGGCTTTCATATTTTTCCAGGCAACTCATTCAAACCATTTAAAATGAATGAGAAATGCTTCATTTTCTAAAGATATATATTTTTTTTTATGCCCCCAGTAAAACTTTTGTCTCTACTCACAGAAATTCAGCACAGATGTAAATGAAATGACTGGCCATTAAAACAGCAGAAGCCAAACAGGAGCTGGAGGAGACACTGTTCTTGGAGCAGCTTTTCCATTTGAAATGGTGCAAAGAAGAAAACTGAACACTGTATTTACTTCTCCTCTAAACCGCTATTTTGTTACAAACTGATCAAAGATGCAGGCTGCACACAGTGTGCAAGATACAATATTTTATGTATTTATACAAATATATATACACGATACAATATATTGTATTTTATACAATATAATACAAGAGACCAATACTTTTTTTCCTTTGTAAAATCACATCACAAATGATGAAGAAGGAACAGGGAATAGCCTCAGGAATTCAGTGAGATCCCTTGATATGTTAGGACTCATCCTGTAAGCTCATGAATAGTGAGATGCTCAGCACCAGGCAGGATTAAGTTCTCAGCTCTTACTTAAATGCATTATAAAGTCACAATATTCATCCACAAATCATTATTACCAGCCTATGAATATCTCCCTAATTTCTGTATCTGGGACTTTAAAAATAAGGTTTTTTTTGTTTGTTTGTTTGTTTTTTTTATCCTGTCTTCCCTTCCCTGAAATGTTTTGGAACCACCTTTCTCCTAAATTTTTTGGATGATTATACAAGGATGATAGGATGAGTATAGAATGAGTAAATCACCTGCAGAGGAAATAAGGAATCTATACATTCTATCCTTCATAGAATAAATCAAGATGTTCAGTTAATAAATAGAAGCTAATGAGGGTGAAGTATGAATAATTTATGCTTGCTGTTTTTGATAGTTGTCAGTATCTACCTTTTACCTCCTTTCTCTATCTTCTGAATACAGATGAAACTTTTCACTAAAGTTTCACTTTGCTGTAAAAACTTGGTTTGTTCTACAGTGTTCCTGCATTTGGGAACAAATCTTGTGTCTCACCTTAAGATAAGGAAATTGTTGTGGATCCTGTGTGAAGATGACACTGTCAGATAGGACCAGTGACGTTATTTCTCTCCTGATCCTCATGGGTGAGGTGCAGAATTGCTGTGGTTTGGTGTCAGACTAGGAGGGTTTGCTGGGTTTAATGGGCTCCTTTCCCCTGGCCAAGGAAATTTATGTACTCTCAGTAATGAAATGGACAATGGAAATTGATTTACTTGCTAAGAGTACAGATGGGACCAAGCTTTTCCCATTTCGAAAGGTGGGATCAAAATTCAGAGTGGTCTTGGCAAATTGGAGAAAGATCAATGTTGCAATTTAATAATGATGAGTAGCAAGCCAAACCTCAGGAAGTCACAATCAATGTCACCGGCTATGGAGAATGATGGAACAGGCAGTAGTTCTGTGCTAAAGATTGCACCAAGTTTGTGAAAACACACTTCAGGAAAAGCTGCTCCAATCAGAATACAAAATAATGATCTGATGTTGAGAAAATAAACACTTTGAAGGAAGACTGAAAGAAAAAAGACTGATTTTCCCCCAAGAACAAACTAAGAAGAAATAGGTTAAAGTATTCCAGCCAAAACAAACTGGAAAAATGAAAATCAGTCTTTTCTGTCCTCTGAGGGCAGGGCTGACGTGAGGGGGATAAGCTGTTTTCCACCTTTAAGGATATTTAAACACTGGAGTTGCCTGTTTACATTGTAGAATTTTCATCAATATCTGTTTCTGTGAACATATTAAGTAATAATCTGATAGATAACAGTACAGGATATGAGCTTTGTATGAGGTGAAGGACAAATAATTGAATCAAGCCTTAGCTCTAAAATTGAACTGTCTCACAGACTTATTTCCCAAAGTCACTCACTTCTGTAATGTCATACTCTACCATCAGACTTTTGACTTTTTGAGACTTTTGTGATATGGGAAAAATTAAAAATAGTAAAGATAGTCTAGATTTGTGTTTGTGTATCAAAGATCTAGGTCTTGACTCTTATTAAATGATCTTTCTTTATTTTGTACAAATTTAGATTCAGGAATGCTAACTTCTGCTTTCCAGCAAAGTGTATTTGGTCTTATTCTGCTCTTAATCGCTTTTGATCTGTTAAAGAATCATAATAATGTGCATCTATTTTACTCTTAGGGATGTTAACTAATACAGGATGTGATGTGTTTTAATGGGAGAATGATTAAGAGTTTTCAATTGTTCCTAACAGAATATGTGTATAGTAATTAACAACACAGATGATGATGAAAACAAAAGAATTTAGTTGCTTTAGCAAAGGGTACAAACAAGTGCAGACTGGAACAGTGGTGTTAAGTCAGAGTGAATTTTCTTTTAGATTTGGTTTTGACTGTATTTATCACAGGGACTTGGATGCATGTTCTCCTTTACAATGAGTGTAATAGTTCACTAACCAAAGTTTGGTTTGGAGGAGATATTTCTTTCACAGTAGAACACTCCCTTCTCTTTTTAAATGACAGGGATTTAAAATAGGATGTGAACAATGCACTGAAGTGACTATTTGTCATTTATATTGAATGTATTTATGAAATTCCTATGAAAGGTGAGCTGTTTGTTTCCAATTTTTATCTGATAACCAATTACATCAGAGACATCAATAATCATCACTGTCAGGACCTTCTAAACTGAAGGTCCTGGCTAAAACAACTGATTTGGTTTTCCATATCTAAAATGCCTTAGAATTTCACAGGGAAAAATGTCAGTGTGAGTTAAAACCACAGTGACCTGACATTTGGCTCTTAAGTTGGACTTTATAGATCAAGCATCTATCATCTTTGGGTGATAATCTTACAAACATAACTTGACAATGCAGACAGGGACATACATACAGCTATGTACATATTTAACCCAGTAATTTAGGACACTTTCCCCCAATAAATAGGTATATATTTGATCAATCATTTAAAATCAGAGAAATTTAGAAGGTGCAGTTGTCTAAACTCTTATCATTAGATCTACTTGTACTCACAACACATGTCAATACATACCAAAAGCTTTCTCACTACTTAAAAAAAATTAATTTAATTGACCAGTGTGGCAGATATGATTTTTTTTTCTGAAGAATCTTTGTTTATATTAAAAAATAGAAGTGCAAATGGGAACATTTATCAGCCTGAATACCCAGATTTGAGAAGTTATCAGACATATCAGCCATCTGGTATTTCAATAAATGTACCTCCTGTTTCAATAAGACATAACCCCACTAAGATAACTAATAAATAATTCACATTTTGTTAGCTTGCTTAACTTTCCCTTAAGCAATGCATATGCTGTAATATTTTTCTTAACACATGATATTGTGCATTGAGGTACTTGCAGTATGAAAGTGTTATGCAGTTTAAAGCAAAGATATAATGAATAAGGAAAGGAAAGTTAAATGTTTCCAGGTAAATCAATCAGCAAACCTATACTTTCCCTATGCTGCTCATTAAACATTGGTAAAGGAAGTTGTGAAACTTTTAAAAATGTTTTAATTAATTTTACAGGGTAATAAAAATAATATTTTCATTGGTTATTTGAAACCCATTAATTTCGAGAAAGAGAAAATCAGTCCAAAATGGCTACAGGTAATGGGGTACACTAAAGATGTGCTTCACAAAAAAATACTGAAAAAATACTGAAAATAGTGCATGGTTACCAAAATATGCACTCAAAACCTGTTTCTGAATATACAAATAAACTGGAGTTAAATAAAGAATAATTCCAATAAATGGAGAACTCCAAAGTTTTATGTCCCATATTTAATAGCATTAAATCAGGTGCATTGCATTGATAAGTGTAATATTGCTGCACTGTGAATGTCATGGTGTTATATGATTCTTTTTTTATCCTCCTTGACTTTTGTCTGTGGGATCCCATGCAAATGGAACCCCATAAACCAGGCAGTGTGCAATAACCTACAGACTGTGGGGTCAACACAACCCAAATACAAATTTTGTCTGTGCTTTACCTTATCCTTCTTCTGCTTCTCATCTTGGTATATTTTCCAGTGCTCCCCATCATTGCTGTAGGCAAGCTTGTAGGACCCCACAAACTGGACATGACCGAAATCTTTAGCTCCCTGGGTAATGATCCCAGTGACTTTTGTAGGGACGAGCAAGTCGACCTGCACAGAACAGAAATAAACAAAATATTTTCTAATGTCATTAGAACAGCTTCTGTTTGCAGTCTGACCTTACACCACACCAAAGCAAAATGGTGCAGCTCTCACCATGGCTCTCCCACAGAAAGTAATTTTCCTCCTCCAAGGTCTAAGTCAACCACTTTATTTTATTTTGCATTTTTTGGTACTTATTGTTTTTACCACCTAATGGCACAACAGAGCTAACCTCACGCCACTTTCCAGTGTGTTGAGTGTCATACACGGTCCCAACAAAACAGCGAGCACCGCTGGGAATGATGTGTAGCTAAAAAGTGTTCCCACGTGCTCCCAATAATCAGATTCCCCAAGTGCCTTTCAATTTCCTTCACAGCCCCAGAGCCCATGCTTTACATTTACATTTCTTGCTGAAATTTCTTCTTTCTTTATCCCTTTCTTTCTTTTTTTATCTCGAGACCTCAAACTTTCTCATTCCTCGATTTTCAATTTTTTTTTTTTTTTTGAGTTCTTTATTTTGTAATCTTAGCACAAGACTTTTAGAAATGCAAGGTAGGAATCCTAAACCCTAATAAAATCTTAGCTTCCAAGTGGCTTTGCTTTGGGTCAGCCAATCTGTAATCAGTATTTTTGAACCAGAACGCCATACTGAATATAACAGATTTGGGCCAGATGCCTTGGATTAAAATGGTCAAGGAAAAGAATACAATAACAGAAGTAAATTGACCTATTAATGTATTTTCAGAGGAAGAATGAAGAGCTGAATTCCCTATCAAAAATGACATTTTCTTGAAATGTGAGAGTATAACTTAGGTTTCCTTCTGTGACCCCCAGAAATGTGGCAAGCCAATAAAAAAAAAAGAAAAAAAAGATAAATTTATTTCAAACAATAAATGGCTGTGAAGCAGCTGGCATTTTTAATATTGTCCATTAAATCAGGCAAGAGAGACTAACAATAAAAATATTACAGTAAAATGAGAGGAGGGCTAAACTCCTTGAGAAGATTAATATGTTTTTACAGAAAAAAAATACTAAAAAGAGAATGTGAAGAAATTAAAAATCTCTGACTGATCCAAATGCTGAAGATCCAGTGTTGGATTTTTTGGAAGCAGCCTGATCTGGTGGAAGGTGTCCCTGTCCATGACAGGTGGTGGAATGGGATGAGCTTTAAGGTCCCTCCAATCCAAACCATTCTGTGATTCTATGATGCTATAAAGAAGAAAACACAGAAAAGTGTAAGAGTGCATTTATAAAAACAGAAGAGGAAAAAATGACTCTTTGGAGCAATCAGACAAGGAAGCCTGGAGATCCCAACATTTGAGCAAAGAGTAGAAAATAGTGAGTAGTAAATCCTTTCAAGAAAAGAAGTAACCTAAAAATATTGAATACTGAGATACCACAACCTTAACCAGAAAATGTCAGTGTCCATAGATGTCTCTAGAATTTTGGTTTTACCAGAATGAACTAATTTGTTGCCCTCTGGTAGCAGCAATGTTGCTCAGGGGAGCACCCCAGGATATGAGGAAAGTATCTTTGGGAGGCAAAACTCTTTCTGTATTCTCTTTGTTCAATCGAGAGAGAGAAGAACTCAATCAATGACCCCTCAGAGCAGTAGTCAGTTTTGGATGCTTTCATGGATGGCCTGATAGGACTTCTTTCTTTCTATAAGGATTGCAGCAGGGCTTGGTTCCACAGCCTAAATATGTCTCTGGGAAATGAACACTGCTAATTAGTATAAGCCTTTCATGAATTAATAAACATCAGGTTTCCAGACCTTCCTTCCAAATATTTTGGAGTCTAAATGAATAGTCTGTTTTTCCAAAAAAACCAACCCCAGCCTGATCTGGTAAGGGATCACTAATTGGTCAAATTGGTCAAAACTTTCAGGCAGCTTTTGAACTAAACATTTCAGAGTCAGCTTCAGATTCTCTTTGTAAATAATTCAGACATTAGCATTTTACAAGTGTAACCTCTTTTTAGCAGAGAATGCTTCTTGTACTAAAAGTCAATGTCTCTCCTGTTAACTTGAAAAAATGCCTCCACAAAACCAGTTGTTTATTTTTAAAATGCTGAAAGCAAGCTGAAAGGATTTCACAAATATTTAACATGGCCATGACACTTGGAGTATTTCTCATTGAAATTCAGAACAGGGAGAAAAAAAAATTCTCATTAGGATTCAGGGAATTCCAAAGGTAAAATCACAATAAATCTCTATTATCACACGATCCAGTGTTAATAAAAATGTCCTACTAACGATTGTTTTGTGCTTATAGGATGTATCCATTGGCCTTGTACTCTCGTTAGAAAAATGATGTGGGAAGCTGGAAGGTAAGTTAGCATATGCTCAGTCTTTTTCAAAAAGACTTATATAGGACTATGTAGAATATACGTGTGTGTGTATTATATTAAAAAAATGTGAAAGAAAGAAGTAGTATGAAAAGACAGACTCCGTTCCACGTCTTGACAATACAGACAATACCTGTTACTGGAGATGGAGGAACAGAATAAGGGATATAGCACCACCTTCTCCTTCTCATATTTTAGCACCTTATTTACTTATTTATTCATAAGCTGATGTGAAGCTTTCAAGCCACAAAGATCATTATTAACCCAGCATTAAATAAATACAGTTTTTGCTCTGTTGCTTTATTACCTTCTAGAAATGGTTAACATGTTTTTTTTCATTCTATGCATTGAAACTACTTTAGAACAGAAAGGTGAGAAGAATTTACACCATGTGTAGGCAAAACATCTGCATTAAAGTAGCTTAAATGAAAGTCATAACTTCCCATCAAGACACAGAGCACATTTATTCAGTTAATGCAGATTGCAAGTAACAGACAATCAAACAAATTACCGGGGAGAGAAGCTGAATTAACACACAACCACTATGTATTCTTCAAAGCCGAATGTGATTAGGATTAGAATTTGACTCTGGGTTTTTCAATGCAGCAGAATTTAGAAGAAGGTAGGGGCAATTAGTCTGCAACTGATAAGATCATTACCTGCTTACAAGAAGAACCATGGTTTACAGTTAATGTACATTTCTACAAGGAGCTGATCAATAAGCATTTTAACATCTTGTGTCTGAAAGAACCCTCTCGGGCTATAACTATTCCCTTTTCCCACCTTGTTTCAGATGTTACAGATGATTCCGTGTGATTTGGAGGAGAATTAATTTAAAGAATGTACAAAGATAAATCCACCTGAGTATGAAACATTTTTAACGAACCACTGCCTGGATGTGCAGCATGAACTCCATGTTCTGTGCAGTTAGATGTGTAGTGATGAGTACTTGTACTGGAAATAGGTCTTCTGGATCAGGAGAAACAACCCCTCTGTTGCCCAGAGAAGCTGTGGCTGCCCCATCCCTGGCCTGGAAGTGTTCAAGGCCAGATTGGGCAGGGCTTGGAGCAGCCTGGGATAGTGGAAAGTGTCCCTGCTCATGGCAGTGGGCGGGACTGGATGGGCTTTTTAAGCTCCCTTTCCACCCAAAATGTCTATCGATTCTGTGATTATGAAAACAGTCACATGCAAGCCTTGCCTAGTCCAGAGCTAATCAACCATAACTCTCAGAACCCTGAGTACAAGCAGTAACCTAACACTGCCAAGTCCACCACTAAACCACATCCCTAAGCACCACAGCTACACAGCTTTCAAATCCCTCCAGGATGGTGACCTCTTGTTCCAGTACTTTACCACCCTTTCAGTGAAGAATTTTTCCCTGATCCAACATGACCCTCCCCTGGCACAGCTTGAGGCTGTTTCCTCTGGTCCTGTCCCCTGTTCCTTGGGAGCAGAGCCTGCCCACCCCTGCCCTGCCCCCCCCCCAGCTCCACCCTCCCATCAGGGAGTTGTGGAGAGTGAGAAGGTCCCCCTTAAGCCTCCTTTTCTCCAGACTGAGCCCCTCCAGCTCCCTCAGCTGCTCGTCATCAGACTTGTGCTCCAGGAGAGCACATGAATAATAAGCCATGTGTGGACAGGACCCAGGAGAAGAAATGAGCATCTTTCATGAGGTCACGTGTGGAAGATGAAGGACCAGACAGCTCACACAGTCTCTCCTGGAAACAGATCCATGCTGCAATTCTGGCTTAGGAGAAGGCAAGCCTCAAGAAGGTACAAATGGCAGAAGTCTCCATGACCTCACACATTAATGGGGGGTTTAGATAAGGTCATAGAATCCCAGAAGGCTGGGTTGGAAGGGAACTTAAAGCTCATCCCTTTCCAACTCCCTGCCATGGGCAGGGACACCTTCCACTAGGCCAGGTTGCTCCAACTCTGGTCCAACCCGGCCTTGGGCACTTCCAGGGCAGCCACAGCAGAAGAAAGGAGCCCAAGTATCCAGAGAGCACCAGACCCTATTTCACAGTGAAGATAATGGTGAAATGGCTCACTCGACCTTCAGCTGTTCATCTCTTCATTTTACGATTATTTAAAATGCTCATTTTAGTTCTCTCCTTATATAGATAATTATGTTCCTGTTTCCAGTACAGCTAATTCTATGCTCAGCTTCTCTTGTTATATAACTGGTGCCATTTTTTTCACCAGGTTTTCTTTTATTTTACCTTTCTGATTTTGTAGACTGATTTTCTTTTTTTTTTTTTTTTTTAATCACTCGTCAGATAACATTGATGAATTCTGGGTAGCTGTACTGTACTTGGCCAATAGAAAAGCACCAGGATCAAAAATAAAAAACCTGGTCCAACACAAAGTGGGGAAACTGTTGGTTGCTTAAGGCTCTTACCCTTAAGAAGTTTAGTCTCCCACCCTTAAGAAATTGAAAAAAAAGAAGATTGACCTGGTCTCCAGCTGCTAATTCACCAAGGTCCAGATCACCAAGATCGCATATGCTGGTCTTGCAATGAGGTTTGAGATATTTTGGGATGCTGAAGATAATGTCAGGGAGTTATGGATGGGTACCTGAATCCCACCAAGAGAGTCCAATGTACTTATAACAGGTAAACAACCTGTGCCGAGCAGGTTATTCACTGTTTATTTAAGACCTCATGATTCCCTTGATTTTTTGAAGGGTAAACTGGCACACCTGCACCTAAGCCTAAGAAAAGGAGGGGTAGGATTGCAGTGTCTGCATCATAAAGGTCAGAAAGGCAACTCTCCTTATCTTATTGCATCAGATGGAGGTGCTTTACATTCTCCCCATGCCCAGACTCTGAAGATACAGGAAAATCAGTGATGGCACAGTAAGGCTTCCTGCAGATGTGCAACATATGTATATTTCTAACAATGTTTCAGCAGCATTTCTTGTTTGCAAACTGTGAAGCTCAGCGTTTCAGGCTGTTTTCCAAATGCTCATATTAAAAACAAAACCATCAAAGGCAAAGCCAACCCAAACAATTATATGGCTAATTTAATCTAAAAACTTTGAAGGAAAAAAACCTCCAAGCAACTATATGCTTCTTTTAGAGAAATCTAATTTTCATCAGAACTTCTTACGTATGAAGGCTTTTTTAGTATAGTCACCTAAATATACATTACTAGGGTAAATATTTATTAATACAACCTGAAAAAATTACAAGAAGAAATTAAGTTATGAGACAAAAGGAATTGCTCTAGAAGAAGCCATAATAAGAAGCATTTTGTTCAATATTCTGCTATACAGGATCTTAATGCTTTCTAAGTAAAATAAAATAACATAAAAATAAAATAAGATTTATTTCCATTTAATTGGGTCTGTATTGGCTGGCATATGTTTAAAATTAAACTTCTCATGAACTCAGGTAGAGATGGGTTGTTTTCAGACAAAATAAGACTGGAGTGTGATTCTTTTTATTCTTTAAAAATGTGGGATTTGTTTTCCTGGCTTTTTTTTCATTTAAGCTTAGACCTTCAGCATGATTTTAACACTGTGTCTCTATATTCTTAATGTCTCTAGTCCTTTAGGGTAAGATAATAAATACTACTCCTATTTTATTATTACTCTTAATTGCTTTTCCTTTTGAATGACTTTAAGGCTTCAGTAACTGCACTAAAGAAACAGGTTAAAAGAATACCATGTACCATCAGCTGTCTCCAGTTCAATTTAAAAGTGATAAACTGGAGGGTGAAGCCTCTTTGGAATCTTCATGAACCATAAAAAATATCTCTTAAGCCAATATGCTCAAAATTTGGGAATGAAACACACAACCAAGCTGACAAGTCGCTCGATTTCCGCAAGCAACTTCTTAAGTAACATCTAGTTCTTAAAGAGTACAGATTGTGTAAATCTTTCATTAATTTATTTATATACTTAGTTATCTTTGTTATATAGATATTACAGGAAAAGGAGGGAAAAACCTCAGTTGAATTGCTACAGTATTTTGTCATCATTTTAGTAAAAATTCAGTCAAATCAAATGCATATGATAACCATGTGGTCATTTTTAGAGCAGTATCTGCTTCTTTCAGAGCAAGTTTTCATTACCACATTTTACTAAGCTCTGAAAAATCATATTTCATTGATATTTCAATGAAAAAAGAAAAGGCAAAAAGAAAATTTTAGCCTTAAGGTCTGGATTTTCAAAAATGCCTAGGGGAATCGTTGCCCATTTCCTACGTGCTGAGGTAGGAATCTCAAGGTGCTGAGATTCTGAGGTTGTGTCAGCACCCTGATAAATCCTGCCTGCAGCTCACACAAGATAATACTGTTTTCATACTCATCTTGCAAACCAGAATAACTCCTGTGGGTCTTGGTAACTCTCACAACTTATCAGGGAGTACCAACATTCCCAAGGAAATGGTAGTACCAGGCATGTTCAGGTCTGAAGTAAAAGAAAATTCAGAATTTTGAAATTTCAACATCAGTGATGATTAAATCTACAACCTTCCCTCCTAACATTGAATATTTCACATCTATGCACAGAAGTATTTTCACTGTAAATGATTAGAGGATTTTTGTAGAGATGTCATAGTTGACTGCACTGGTTACCAACAGTCAAGGAACCATTAATAAAACAGCATCAGTCTCTCTGTCTGCTATGAAATATTCAAAGCTTATCAGTCCTTGAGGATGTTAGAGGATTTAAACATTTAATTTTTAAAATTTAAAAAATTAAATTACCAGTGATTAAGCAGGTCTAGACATCTGATGGAGCTAAAAGAAACCTTTGAGCTGCATTAGTAAACTCCAAGACTTGACAAAATCTGGAACAATGTTCTGTATTAGATCAATCAATTTTCTTGTGGAAAAGCCAAGGACAGAACAATACTTAGCCATTAAAATAAAGCAGAGAGAAAAAAATATGAATAGGATCACGAGTAGTTCATGACACAACATGCTGATGGTGTTCTGCTGCTTTTCTACTGCCAGCAATTCACTGATCCCAGTACCTAGTTACGGATAGAAATAGATAAGGTAATGGGAAAAAAAATTAATTTTGCATTCAGTTCTTTACATAACAGTAAAAAAACAAAAGAAAAAATTGCCAAAAATTGCCTTTGAAATAAAAAAATTGCATAAAAATGGATAACAGTAAGAAGTAGCTTTCAGGAATGTAATTTCTTGAAGACCTAGTTTAAAGTAGTTCTTGCTGTGCTGAAAATAATAGTGAGAAGCTTTGATCAATTGTGTTGGCTATGAGTAAAGGTAAAAATAAAACAGAAAAGAACAATTACAACAATAATAAAAAAATAGCTATTTGCTTTTCTGCTTTTCTCTCCTCTAATATATGAGTAAGGAATATGCTGAGATGCTAGATGGGCATGCTCTACTCTCTTCAGACATAGAGAAGAGCAAGATAATTCTGTCACCTCTCCTTATTTTACTAAAATGTATCTCAAGTGGATGAGGAAATTTATTAGTAAGATTTACTGTGTGTTGGTTCTGTGGGCTCAGTCCCAGTGCAGATTCCTTGATCTTCTGTTAAGGAGCACTGCAGGGAACCTTGGATGCTGGAGTGGGTAAAAGAGCAGCAAAATACTGGCTAAAATATAGAGAAGAAAATTTGGAATATAAGCAGAGAAAATGGGGTTTATTTAACGGTAAATTTCAGAATGACATTTAATAGCCAGAAATGTGAAGAGTCAGTTAACATTTTATAACAATGCTTCAAAAACCAGCCAGAAAAAATATAGGTATCTCTGGTTTCATTTGTCTTGGGTTTCTGGCAGATTATGAGTTTTAAACTGAAATCAAAGGCTGGTGATGCAACGTCTGGGAAAATGAAAGTCCTTCCCTACAAATGAAAAACTGGAACTTCTGCTTGGTCTTCAGTAGGGAAGATGACGTGACATTTTTTATTGGAGGGCAGATAGATATCTTTGTAAAAATGTTGGGGTCATAAATGGGCTCACCTACACATGAGCAGCTCATTTTGGTTTTTAAAATGAAAAATAATGCTGGCAATATGGAAGTTCACTATTTACCTGGTTGTAGTTTTTTTTTTTCCCCTCAGGCAATTAATAATGTTGCAAATATTTTCTGCAGCAAATAAAAATGTCCCAATAATCTATGAATATCTGGGCTATAGATCAACAAATAAACTGGAGATAGGCTTGCACACAAGATACTGTAAAGTGACTCATAATTAATATAACTACTGAACTGTTGAAATACTAACAAAAACCTGTCTGTAAGCAAAGTTAAATCTACCTAGAAGATAAGAGGGGTTAAGGCTGAAAGTTCCTCCTTGGGCGTAAAAGCTCTGACTGCATAACTCTTACTTTCACAGGAAATGCAGCCAAGACAGCATCATTCAGCCATTCTTTTTAGGAATGACTTTGCCCATCTCTCAGCGGGGATTATTATGCATAACCTGTTTCATACAGCTATGCTGCTGCAGCTGTAAGCTAAAAATGTCAACATTGTGATACTAGACTTTGGAAACAACAGGAAACTGCTAAGTTTATCTTTTTTTTTTTCACTATGTGTTCCCCTCTGAAATGTTAGGACAAGCTTTTATTTCCAGTGATACACTGTTAATAACCAGCGGAAATGCACAAAATCAGTGCACTACGGTGTAGGAATTGGTTTTGGTTTTTTTTAGCTAGAGAAGTATTTTTCCAGGTTTACAGAAGAAATCAGGTTTCTTTTCCCTTTTAGGCTAAATGGCTTGGCACTTCTGAGGCAATAATCTCATAATGTACTTGCTTGAATACAATTAAAAGGTCTATTAATCTTCCTTCTGCAGGATATAAGAAAGATTATCTGTTATTAGTCAAAAGGACACCCTGGAGCCCCTATTACAGAGCTTCACAAACAGACCTCTGGTCAAAACAAGACTGGGCTACTGGCAGGACAGATCCAACCCTGGAACTCAGTTCTGCCTTTGATCTGACAGAAATATATTTTCCAGGCTTTCAAAACACCCTGTAAGGCTTATCTGCTCTGCACCAACTGCGGAGCCAGTGGAGAGCACAGGGCATGACTGATTTAAGGGTTTAATGCTCTGCCAAAACTGTTGACCGGGCCTGGAGTTAAATGGTGAAATATTTTCCTGCTCCATAGAGTTAAAAAGAAAATGAAGAAGTCACTATATACTGCCATAAATAAATAAATAAATAAATAAATAAATAAATAAATCCACATAAGAAAAACAAAAAACAAGGAACTAAACAAGCAAACCCACCAACTCCCTCCAAAATGAGGGAGCAAGCAAGCAAGGAAAAAACCCATGAGCTAAAAAACCCAACCCAAACCAAACCAAGAAACCTCAACATCCTGAGAGACGAAAGATGAAGAAGTTTTTTTTCAAAGAACTGATTGACATGTTGGCCTTTAGGTCTGACTGTCTCAGGTGCACTTTCTGTTCCAGGTAATGAAAAAAGAAGGGCCATGAGAATGGACTTCCAAATGTTCCAGATAAAAGTAACAACCAAATAACTTTTATTACCACTTTTAATGTAAATTCCATTCTAAAGCTTCATGATGGAAGTTCCACAAAAACTGATTAACTGAGACTTATCACAGGAATTTTCAACAAGAAACTTGGATTGAATTTACTTCCAAACAGTTCAACCCAAAATTTTGAACTGGAACCCATTGATGTTCTAGCAGTTAATTCAAACTGTACTATATTGAATTAAATATTAAATAAAGCTGATCTGTGACCAGAGCTTTAGTATTCAGAAGTGATAAAAAATCAATTTATCTCTGAAATGTGAATGTCAAATTTCACAAAATTAAGTGATTGACCATTTTAGTGTTAAAATGCATTTCTATTGAAGTTCAGAATTATATATATTTTGTATATAGTTGTATATATATGCAACTATAACATTGTTTCATTTTCAGAAGGACAGATATACAAGTAAAAATATGAACTCCAAAGTATCTTGAATTTAGTAGAAAAGCTAAAATGCTGCATTTTCACTTAGAATGTTTTTCATCTCTTTTCATAAAAATGAGAAGAGATTGTTGAAAGATTTGTAATTTTTTATAAAAATGACAGGTATTCCATTCTTTGTACTATTGAATAATTAATCAAAGGGGTGCTTTAGTGCAAAGGCAACAAGGTAAATCAATGGAGACAAGTAATTTCCTAAGCTTATCTGGACTTTTCTAAGTCTGAAAAAGAAAACAACACAGAAGACGGGAGGTTTGTGGACATGGAGCATGGTGTTTGAAGTTATGTCTATTTTGGAATTAAGTATCTCTGTTTATGCCTCAGTAGACCACTTTCATTAGGAAAAGAACTGATTGACTGTGAATGGCCCCTATAACTCATATTAGCCCTGGATATTGTTTTTAAAATTATTTTTTCTTCTGTTTTGTAAAATTAAAACACTCCGTTTGCACTCTAACCCATGACGAAACATAAATAGAACACACATAAAAAGTCCACACAAAGAACACTGGTCTAACCACTTTCACGGTTATAGAAAAAAAAAAAGACTGTGTTTTTTACAACTTAAACACAACCTGGAGCAGGTTTCTACACATAAAGCCTCTAAAAGCCCTTCTGGAATACATAGAATGGACTCAATGGCTGTTAATGGCCCTATATTGAGATGACACCTGAAAGTTTCTGTTGTAGATATGTCAAAAGTATGAAACAATATTACCACCATTTCCAGTATAACTAACTATATGTATGTTCCAATCATCATTGTTTCTTTCTACATTTAACATAATAAAGATTTAGGTAAAAGCAAATTACAGGCCTTGTTCTCACTGAGCACATTAGTAAAACCCATTTATTTTTCAATATATGAAGAGTGCCAAAGATTCCTCAGGAGTACTTTGGCTAAAACTAATTGCAACAACTAACGTTTTTGAAAAAGAAGAATACAATTGGGGTTTTTTTTGAAACAAAGACAGCAAAAGAGAAATGTATAGCTATGGCTGCAAAGGCATAAACAATGCTCACAAAAACATAACTGCATCCTAAAAATAAAGGCTGGATCCCAAAGAAACTAATATCTGAAGTAGAGTATTTGCAAATTCTATATTTGCACATACCCACACAAGCCCTACTGACACCTGGTACAGCTCACAAGGAACTGTACACACTACAGAGAGTGAGGTTTGCTCTGCTGTAAAACAGCAAAAAGATAGGAGATGGTAAATTATTAACAAAGTTGAAATCTTAAAAGTTTTTAACACCAACACACGGAGAAGTCTATGAAATCATAGATTTAAGAAATCTGAAAAAAACCATATTTTCAGCTCTGGGTAATGCATTTTCCTTGCAGATCCATCAGATATTTCTTGCCTTTATTTGTTTTTCTCTTGTGTTCTTAGTGTTGCCTTCTCAGAGATTAATCTTTTAAATGGATCCTGCAGCCCTTGCTCTGCCAGGTGGGGGTAAATCTAATTTGCTAAAACCCAATGTTTACCATCAAGGAATCTGCACCATTGTGAAAAGCAAATATTTCAGTCAATCAAAATTTTCAAAACCAGAATTTTTCAGTCAGCTTTCAAGCATGTGGGAAATGTTGTGACACGTCCACTTTCTTCTGTGGGGGGTTATAATTTTATTTTAGACGTATAACTCAGAGAAATAAACTTGAATATCTACCAATTGCACATACCAGCAAAAAGTCCAAATAAAAACATGTCTTAATATAAATTAACTTCTAATAGAAAGCAAAGAACTGCAATGTCTGGCAGACAGAAATAAAAGATCTTTGGTTTTTTGTTGCAGTAGACTCTCTGTTAAGGAGTGTTTTTCATCAAGAATTCAAGTTAAAAGTTATATTTTCTCCACTGCCTTTAAGTAGATGTTTCGCACTTATGCATTGCAGCTCCATGGAGTGGACTGTTCCCTAAGTATTCGCTCTGTAGGCAGCAGAAAATATACCTCTATTACTATAACACAAATCAGCAATAATTCGTGACTTGAAGCAGATTATCGTGCTTATATCAGATGGCTCAATGAAAGAACATAATTTTCAAATTTGCTACGGCATCCAATAGTGAAAATGTCTGTTTTTCTCACAGAAAGCTGTATTTCAAAAGGCACAGGCATTAACAGAAAATTCATATATTTTGAGCAACAGCTTCTTTAACACTTTTCCTCACTGACTGATTCCCAGCAAGTCTTTGCAGAAATGTCTTGCTGCCTGCCTTGCCTTTAACTATTTGCCAAGGCTGCACCCACAGGGAATATAACTGCTGTGTTTTCCCCAAATGTCATGTTAAACTAACCAGCTTTAAGGGCTTTGTGGAATTGAGGGAGGATACTCTGCTTGGAGCGAGCACTGTACTGTGTTTCAGCTGGGATTAAATGGTGTCTTTCTTTTAGGCACAAAACACACACAAAAAGGGGCTGGTTAACCTCCTGCACTTGTGCTAATGGAGTTATCCCCATAAGCTTCAGCAAAACCCCTGGCTACAGGTGCACAGGTACAGGCATTAGAGATCGTGAGTTCACAAGAAGTGAACTTGACCTTCTTCTATCATGGGCCAGGGGTCTCACCCCAAAATACAGATCATCCTCCAAGACTACTGAGTTGGGTATTTCAGTCCTTTTAAGCTGCAAAGCCACTCACGAGGCTTTTGGTTTTAGCAACAGGGGAGGTTTAGATTAGATATAAGGAAAAAATTCTTTCCTGAAAGGGTTGCCCAGGGCAGGGATGGAGTCCCCATCCCTGGAGGGATTTAAAAGCTGTGTAGATGTCACACCTGAGGACATGGGTCAGTGGTGGCCTTGACAGTGCTGGGGGAATTGTTGGACTCGATGATCTAAGAGCTCTTTTCCGACCTAAATGATTCCATGACTCTATATACCCTTAAGGTTTACCCTGATTTAGAAGTACTTTGTGACTTTCCATGGTAAATGGTCCATATTCTGAACAAGAAAAGCAGGGAAGACTGGCAAAACAGAGAAAGTATCTATTACAAAAATCATTCTTTTTCTCAATACAAAGTGAATAGCCTGTTCAAAGTAGTGGTTTTACTTGTAACATTGTGGAGCAAGCAAATAATTTCTAAATTAACAACACACACAAACATGATGATATACTAATTATCAGTATTTCCAGAATTAGTAATCAGGTTGTATGCAATCAGGTTGTATGCACAAGACATAAAAGTCAGAGGATAAATCAGAGACGAACATTCATGCTTTTAAAGTTATCTTTTCTGCATTCCCTACTTTCATTTTTGATGACACATTCAACTCTAAAACAGAACCTGAAAGAAAAGCAGACTCATTTTCTGTGTCCAAATAACTCACATTTGAAATGGATAGCGGCCTTTTGGAAAGGAAATAAAAATATCCCCCAAACAATCCCTTCCGTTTTCTTGGGACATCTCACAGAAAGCATCATTGACTGGGATGGCAGTCTGGCTGTATTTTGATTGGGGTCTTTACACCTGCAGGGTTTTTGAAAGAGCTTTTATTTCGAATGTTGTAAGATGGCACCTACTCTTGACAGCAGGTGGGAAGAGCACCCTGTAAAGACTCTTGAGCTGTCTACGGCTCAAAACATCACAGATACGTGTGGTATAGGGAACACAATTCAGTCCTGACACTACACAAATGACTCACGCAGGGTGGATTACTATAAAAATATTCCTATTTATTTCTAATCTATATCTATAGATACACGGGCACACACACAGGTATATATACTTAAATATGCAGAAATACATATGTAAATCTTAGGCAATTTTTGCTTAATGGTTTTCCTAATCTGAGAAGTTGGTCTTTGGATTATATGGGCTTTCTCCCCAGAATATTCCTTAACTCAGTTTTCCATCAAAATTCTGAACTATTTGCACACTGAGACTAATCCCCACCACAGCACTCCGTGTCCCTATGCCAGGGAGAAATAGATAGGGATTTTAAAATGTATTTATATATATGTATATACATATAGAAATATAAATGTGTTTATGATAAATTTAACTGCGATCAGTGAAAATACATGAAAAATACATTTTCTTTTTAAAAAGAAAAACGTTGCTGAAAGCAAGTAGGAAAAGTTAATTTCTTACAGTAGAGGAAATCAAAGTCTGGGAGACACTATGAAAAAATGGGAATACAATTCTGTGGGATGGTGTGCCTGATGTATCTGGGGCAGCTATAGAAAAGAGCTTACATCCATAGCGTGAGAAATTCCAGTTTCATTTTGGTGTCAAGGACATTTTGGAAGATATTAAGTCCCTAATATTTTTTGCCAAAGCTATGAGAAATGTTAAAAACATGCATTTAAATTATTTTTTTGTTTTTAGTCTGAAGTGATGTTTCCTCCTGTAGGTTCTGGATGAATACTTTGCATAGGCACAAGCCCTTTAACTATTCCTGTATTTTCCAGTACTGGGATCAATAATTGAGCCATAGAGCTTCACTGTGGAAAACACCTTCTGGAGAACATCCATGAAGGCAGTTTCTAGCCCTGAGCAGACAGGTGACACCTCCTCTGACAAGTCCTAGCCATTCTGTGAGTTTACAGTTCAATGTTATTAGAAGCCAACAATCACCTGTCAGTGCAGCTCCATTTCTCAATTTCCTCAATTATTTTCATTTTTGACCTACATTTGAAAGTCCTTCAAAGCAAATCTATGAGCGACAGGATCAACTTAGCCCTGTACTAGCCCACCAGGAATCATAGAATCATAGAATCAACCAGGTTGGAAAAGACCTCTGGGATCATAAAGTCCAACCCTTGGTCCACTACCACCATGGTTACTAGACCATGGCACTAAGTGCCACATCCAGTCTCATCTTAAAAACCTCCAGGGACAGTGAATCCACCATTTCCCTGGGCAGCCCATTCCAATGCCTGATTAGCCTCTCTGTAAAGAATTTCTTCCTAATATCTAAGTTAAACCTCCCCTGGTAGAGCTTAAGACCATGCCCTCTTGTCTTACTGATAGCTGCCTGGGAGAAGAGACCAACCCCCACCTGGCTACACCCTCCTTTCAGGGAGTTGTAGAGAGTGATGAGGTCTCCTCTGAGCCTCCTCTTCTCCAGGCTGAACAACCCCAGCTCCCTCAGCCTTTCCTCATAGGACTTGTGCTCAAGACCCTTCACCAGCCTTGTTGCTCTTCTCTGGACCTGTTCCAGCACCTCAATATCCTTCCTGAACTGAGGGGCCCAGAACTGGACACAGCACTCCAGGTGTGGCCTCACCAGTGCTGAGTACAGGGGAAGAATCCCTTCCCTGGACCTGCTGGCCACACTGTTCCTGGTCCAGGCCAGGATACCATTGGCCTTCTTGGCCACCTGGGCACACTGCTGGCTCATGTTCAGCTTCCTGTCAATCCAAACTCCCAGGTCCCTTTCTGCCTGGCTGCTCTCCAGCCACTCTGTGCCCAGCCTGTAGCGCTGCAGGGGGTTGTTGTGGCCAAAGTGGAGGACCTGGCACTTGGCTTTGTTGAACCTCATCCCTTTGGAATCAGCCCAACTCTCCAGTCTGTCCAGGTCCTGTATCCCTGAAAGCAGGGGATACTTGCCAAATTAAGAACATGATCTACCTGTTAATCACAGAAAATATACCAGTTGGCCACATAAGGAATATCTATTTTCTTTGTAAACCTTGCCTCAGCTGCGTTCTCACTGATGCATGCTATTTATTATACACATCACCACTTTCTCAAATATTTTTGGAATATTATAGGAATAACCTTCTTTTATCATTGATTCCTGTGCCAGTTCACATGCCCCTACTCCTATAAACAAGTATACTGACTTTTCGGAAACTCAACACACATATTTTAGGTCAAAATAAGACAAAGAAGACTCCATAAATTTTAACTGGGCACTGAAATTGCCTTTAACCTGTTGACAAGTGCGCTGTTACACATAAGTCACATTCTGTGCATCTTAAATTTACCACTACAACTGTTAAGAAGTATATTGCCTATGGAACACCGTGTTTTATTTGTGCATGATTTCTCAGGCAGTATATCAGAGAAGTCAGGCTTATTTTTATACAGCAGATGAAATGTAATGATCCTGGAGAAATACGGAACTAACCTTTCTGAGGAGAAAGCTCTGAATTGAAATAAATGAGATGAGACTTGCCAGTACTTTTTATGTACTACATTAACATAGAGCTCTGTAATATATAAATTTTTATCTGCACAAACTTCAGGAGCTGAGCCTTTTCTAAACAGGATATCAAATCAATATGAAGCAATGTGACATATGTTTTTTTCTTCCTAAATGCTAATAATGTTACCTTTACTAAACTACATCCTAGTTTTTCTAAAGGTATCTCTGCATGCAAGTAAACAAGATTCATAGCTATATACACAATTCAACTTTAGTTGATGTGCTGCCAGACCAATTCTAAGAAATTGCAATTTCATCCACTCCAAACTAGAAACAGCAGCACTTTAAAGCTGTACATATATCAGCTATGCTTTAGGTTGCAAGGAACCTTCTTCTGCCTTTTGCAGAGCTTAAATTAGCGTGGCTTTCACAGGCTCCAAAGGGGAATACATTGTGTCTCACTCCCAGTTCCTAAAAGCACACCTATTAGCCTTGCGCTTCGCTTGTTCCACTGCCTGGAACAAAGCTGGGAGTTGTTGCGGCAGCTACACCATCAGTTACAGGCAAAAACTATAGAGGTTAAGCTTCCTACAGCTGCTCAATTAGGAGTATTCTCATCAGACTATCTGTTTAATAATTTGTTTCCCAAACTGTTTTACTAATGAAAGGTAGCTGTGCAAAAACCTAGCCCTCTTTGTCCATATTGCAGCTTGCTTAGTTATGTTAAAAAATAAACTGTGACTTTTTTTTTATCCCTGAAGAGTAAAACCAGCAGAATACTTCCTAAAGGAAAGCATTTTTAAAGTGCTATCTGCTATTTTTTACTTACTGCTTCAAATTTAACTTATAATATGCTCATCAGCATAAACTATCCCACAGAGATCTGATTATCAAAGCACTCACTTGAATTTAAACATAGATTAGAAATATGTTGACACAGCCAGAGATTAAATACACATAACTGCATTTGATCATTAAAGTAACAAACCTAAATAAAAAGGGAAATAAGTTATGATGTAACATGCTGCAATTGGTTTGGCTGATACTAAAATTACTTGTGTTGGAGTAGTTAGTGTTGAAACTTCTCTGGTTTCATAATTTTGCCCCTATTTTTGATGCATAAATGCTAAATGCGTATGAATGCAGAATATTTAAAGTTTTGACTGACACAAACCCGCACCAAATGTTAGCATCACTGAGATGGATGAAGTGATGGGAGGCAAAAGGACAGTTGGTAAAGATGTGTAAAATGCAAACCTTTATCCTTTTAAGGGGATAAAACATGCACAAGAAAATTAAATTGGTATGTTGACAACACAATTTTCTGTTTCAAGATACCACAGTTATCTCAATACGAATTATTTTTCAAGGAAGTCAGGCTGTACTGGATATTTCTGTAGTACAGCTCACTTAACTTTTAGGTTAACATGAGTCTGGCACCTGTGTCACATTTAATTGGAAAAATGTTTAAAAGATTCTGCCCTTTTTTTCTTGAAAGTGACATACATTATAAAATCAACATGCATCTCAGGATACCCTTATCAGCTTGCTAAATCCCACAGTTTTAGCATGGTAGACTGCAGTGGAAAGGTGTGGATTACAGCTATTGAGCCAAATCTCCCTATGAATTTGAAAAGAAATCCAGACACCATTAGTGACAACATTACCACCCTAGGGTAATTCTGATTTAATTTTTATTCTGGCAGTGTGACCAGTGCATGACTGCAATGTAACATCCAATCTAAAGTGCTGCATCAGATCAATGAGTCTGAACACCATATAATGCTTCAGATGGATTCTGCAAAAGCAACAGTCAACACTTCAGCTCTTGTGATGCAGCTAATCAAGAGCAGCTCATCAGTTCTTGCAACACATTTCATGTTATATATATATGAAACTCAGTGAAAATAAAATGAAAACACATTGATGATGTTACTATGAAAGGTTAAATATTTCTGCAAGTGTTTGAATGTTTGGGTTTTTTAAATTATTTTTATATATACATGTAATTTTAATTGATAATTGTTTTGCCTGGAAGTTGTGACTGCCCTATTCCTGGAAGTGTTCAAGACCAGGTTGGACAGGGCTTGGAGAAACCTGAGATAGTGGAAGGTGTTCCTGACCATGGCATGGGTGTGGGATGAGGTGATCTTTAAGGTCCCTTCCAACCCAAACCATTCTGTGATTCCATGATTCTATGAAATTTGTAAAAATGTATAATTGTACAAATATATACTAATTTGGAAACCTGCATAACAATTAGCACAAAATAAATATGAGGAAAATATAAAGTCATAAAGTAAGTTATGCCTAAACTGGCATTCAAACATTAATTTGCTGCATCCATGCAGTATCCATTGAACCACTGCACAAAGAGAACCATCACAGGGTGATGGTGGGGAAACAGATCTAGAAAAAGTATATCTTACAGGCAACATTTCCTCTTCCTTCAAGTGATGCCAAGAACAACACAGAAACGCTTGCTCTTTGGTGGGTGGACAAGTTCTTATTTCTATGCCAGTTTCCCAATGCCTCTCATGTTCCCTATAATGTTCTTTCAGAGCAGTTTGCATTGTTATGATGCAGTGTCAAGCATTTAGGGTTTCCTTACAACATCTTAGCTCAAATCACTCATTTTTCTTACTTATTGAAAGCTTCAGCTAGTATAAAGTTCTTTCATCTTGAGCAGAGTGGAAAATCTTTCAGCTTCTGTACAAGCAAGAGACTCCTGTGAGTTCTCACAAAAAAAATACTGAAGCTCTCTTTGCGTGAAGTTACCCTTAAGTACCTTGCTACAGTGCTCACATTTCTGAATACACTCAGCTATGCTTCCTGTGATACTTGTAATCCAACACGAAATCCTATGTGTCATCATTATCTGTACAGTGTGTTCTGACAAATACATTCTACATGTAACAAACAGGTGAATTTGGTGGTTTTGATACTAAGAAATTCATGCAGACCATGAGTTGAGGAATCAGATTTTAACTTCTTATTTTGTTCCCCTGCTAACATTTATAGTGGACATAGCCAGTTACGGTCTATGCCTTGGTTATTTACTCATCAATGTGCCATAAACATGTTTGGATGTTGCTGTAAATTAAGCTTTTTGTACATAGCTTGTTATCAGCATCTTTCCTATTCTCTAATAATTCAATTTAATAGTCTAATAATTTAAAACAGGATGAACACTACCGTCATTTGTATAAAAAGCTGCTGTCAGTACTTTTAAAATTTCACTGACCATCAGAAACACTTCCAAATTCTTCTGTGAAAAACTATCCTTTATCCATTTGCACAATAATTTCATGTTCCTTTATGAAGCGTAAACCCCTCTGTGCGGTTTTGCTTAGTAACGGAAAGAATATTGCGAAGATCATTTGTCACCAACACACATAACGGTAATTTAAGAGTTTAGAAATATTGATAATGAAACTAATTAGGTAATAACAATAAATGTGTCACTCTCCTGGCTACTTGCTTAATTGCTATGTAGATAATTCATTGTATGGTGAAGGTATTTTGGCTATATAATGGGAAATACAGCACAGAGCTTGAAAGGAAGACATAAACACGGAGGATTTATAAGATATAAGGAAGCCCCTTGGCAGGTATTTATCACCCTCTTTGTCCACTGGCCAGTGCCTGAGGGACCTTTTCAGTTCAGTGATGTGGATGAAAAAAGTAGATCTGCTAAAATCAAGTTCTAAATACCTCGTGCTATCTGTCCACACAACCAGGTTGTCTGATTTCCATGCCTCCGGATTTTCTCCGTTTCCCAAGGGATAACTGGAAAAGGCATGTGTTAACTTCAGGGCATGTTATGATGGTGGCCCAATACCCTTCTTAACACTGAAATTATTGTGTAGGGATATATTTTGGGTTGTTAGCCTAAAAGTAACAAAAAAAATCAGTTGGATAGTTATACTAAAATGACTTCAAGTAAAAATACTGAATGGTAAGTTGGGGGGAGACTTTTTTCTTAAAGATAGGGTCCTAAACAAAGCTAACCACGTCAACCGAGCAGGGTCAATGGAGACAACAGGATGTCCATTTTTTATCTCCCAGAGGCATTTCAGGAAACAAGCAATTGCTCTTTGACTCTCTTCAAGTGAGACTAGGGAGGTGGAATGCCAACAACTTCTTTAGATTTGGCTAAAGAGATTTATGAAAAATGCAGACGCACCTGTGCACAGTAAAGAATCATACAAAAATGAGCTTTTTACAGGATTATAAACCAGGAAACATCCCACCAAAAACCAGAGCAACAGTTGCAGGATATGATGTTGCAGAAATTAACCTGAAAGCTCTACAAAACTAGAGTGGCATCCAAAAATTAGTCTTGTGACATTATTCCAGAGTAAATCCCATTATGCAAGCACAGTGGAGAAAACTATTTTGATTGTCGAGACTACACATGTGCCTCAAATTTGGTCTGATACACCAAGCACTTACTTCCAGCTAAATGAAAGAGGTATTTTTGAAATCAATTCTGCTAACAATGGAATTGCACAAAAATCTAAAAAACCCCAACCAAACAAAAAATACAAAAGGCAAAATATATGCATAACTGTGTGTATACATATATATACATGTATATATTCATACAAACATATTATTCATACGTAAATATATATACACACACATATATACATATACATACATATATGTATACACATGTATTCTTCATTCATTTTTCAGATAAGGGAGTTTCTTGAGCCTCAATTGTTCTGTCCATTTAGCAATTTTTCTAATGGGTCTCTTCCTATCAGAACTGGATGAGATCGTGTCCAGTCTCCCCATGAATTCAAATCATCTTCTCACAACCACAGAATCATTTGCCGGAGTTTCTCTGGTCTGTCATGGGCTGTGTAAAACCAACCCCTAAAACCTGACTGTTGGTATCCTCTAGTTCCTGTTGTACTTCTCTTATCCATGCACAACAGGCAATGTCTCATTATCAACTTACAGGCAGTGCAGAGAAGAAAAGAAGGAGTAGAAAGCATGAAATTCCTAAATCCTGAGTTCATAGAGGTTGTAGGTGGCTGGTGGCATGGACTATCACCACTGTAGTAATGTAGCTCTTAATGTGAATATATTGTCTTTTATTTGTATAAAACTCAACCTGCTAATCTCCTGTCACCCCACATAATTCTTATTTTGTGAGAAATGCTGCATACTGCATTCCAAACCAGCTTTTATTCCGTATTCTTCCCTGATTTTTTGTTATGATACATACAGGAAACTTAGAAGATTTGACTGAGAATGAAAAAAAAACCACACATGAACACACACTAGCTGGCTACTTCTACCTCTGCTAAAAGTAGACATTGTTTATGTTGAATATTGACCTTTCTGTAAAAAGCCCAACATTTTTTGTAATGTGTTAGTTAATGGCAGTTTCTGAGCTGCAAAAATCCTCCAAAATAGCTCCCACAGCAATGTGACCCTGAAGATGGTGTGATAAACTAATTAATATAACAAAACAACCAAACTACCTGCCTTTTTGTTTTAACCTCTGCTACATGACAACTAGAATGAAGTGCAGTTCAGCAAAGAGATCTGTATTTTACAAGCAATGCCTTTTTAGAGTCATGGCATTGAATTTCTTTTTATGCACTTCCCTTTAATCTGTGAAATAATGCAATGACACAATGGAAGGTGACAGATGATCAAATTGTCTAGAAAGCTCCTTGCAGAGTCTCTATTTCAGTTTTAAAGACCACATTGACTAAATGGCTCAAGTGCCATGCTAAAATGAGATTTACAGGTCTCTGTAAAACTAAGGAACAGATTACATTTGAATAATTAATTTTAATGTTTTCATTTATTTTCTTGCATATTAAAGTTTAACTTGCTTATATTTTTTAATGGAAGAAATAAAATTTTGCCACAATCCAGTTCTTGTTTTAGCCAAAATGAAAAGGAAAGACTTCTGCAATGTGGGAGGACTGCAATGCAATTTCCACCTTCCAAGTGAGATACCATATTAGATGACAGACTATTTTTTTTAAATTCACAGAGGTGGATGTTACTCAACATGACAGCATTTATTTCCAATTGCTGCATTTTCCCCTGAATGTTATTATTCCACTTAAAATTTAACTTTTCAGAGGGTCAAAAAATTACAGTGCTGAGGTCCTTCTCTACCCATGCTCTCTTGCTGTAATAGAGGGTGTCATTATTGTTTCATTGAAACTAAAAACAGATAACTTTTTATGACATTTTACCAGAAGAATGCAATGCAATCAGAAAATTGAAAAAATTATAGTGGAAAAAAGGTGCATCTGCAGAGATATAAAGTAACTCAGACACGCAAAATTCTCAAAAGACCCTTCCTTCAGTCTCTTGTATTTTGTCTATGGTGTATATTTTAAATGGAAAATTACATTAGAATTACAAAAAAAAATCATGTTGCTTGTATATGTAGAGTCAGATTCCCTTAGCAACACAAAATTGCATACAATAGGGTGGGGAATAAATAACCCCCAAATAACTCTTAAATTCTCATAAAAGAGAGATTTAATCTTTAATATCCAAAGACTCTCTAGGACTATGAATTATTGCTGTGAATCTTGGAAAACAAGACTTCTAAGCTCCTCTCAAATAAAAAACAACCCCTCTGATGTGTTTCAGAACACAAAGCAGATCCTACTGTGGTCCTGCAATTTATATATGTGTACATTTGGGGGATGTGAAAAGAACAAACGATTTGGGGGCAGAATCTGTGAAAAATGGTTAAGCTAATAACTAAAGAGGCAGCTGTTTTACAGCAGCTCTAAGGTGTATTTTGAGTAAAGTGGTCCTCCCAGTGGAGGCAGACCTGCAGGAAAGAAGCAGGCAAGCTTGTCTAAGGAGCCAAATGAATGTGCCATTTGTTTTTTTGATCACCACAGAACCCTTTATCAGTAGTCACCTCCTACTATCCCAGGTTGCTCCAAGCCCTGTCCAACCTGGCCTTGGACACTTCCAGGGATGGGGCAGCCACAGCTTCTCTGGGCAACCTGTGCCAGGACCTCACCACTCTTACAGACAATAATATTTTCACAATATCCCATCCAACCCTGCCCTCTGGCAGTGGGAAACCATTCCCCCTTGTCCTGTCACTCCATCCCTTGTCCAAAGTCCCTCTCTAGCTCTCTTGAAGCCGCTTTAGGCATTGGAAGGGAGTTCATTAACCACAAGGTCTTCAAAAAACATTCCGTTAGTTTTCTTCTTAATACTCCTTAGCTGAAAACAATTATAAGTCTCATTATCTCTTAACAAGGATGACCCATTAAGATGGGCCTAAATATTTTTACTTTTACCATTGGAAATTGCAGATCTGTGTTTTCTTTATGAAGGTGTTTTCTTTTCACTAGCTATATATAGAATTAATTTCTAATTGTGAAAATATTTTTCTGCTTAATCGTACAACAAAGAAAGGCTGGCTTGAAATAGGATTAATATATCTTGGGGTTAATTAAACATGAAGCTTTTAAGGAGATCACTCCAACAACAAAAGCAATTAAGCCTTGGTTATGTATAGTACATAATTAAGCAGGAAGTTCTTGTAATCCCAAGGACCAACTTTCCAAGCACGTATTCATTTAAAATAACTTATTTTCTGTCTTGTTTTATCAAATCTAAGTATAAGCACTGCCAACTCAGGTATCTCCTCAGCTTTGTCCTAATGTTACATATGAATTATAGATTAAAAAATATGGCTCTGTTCTGAATAAAATTGCCTCCATTTCTGTCTTTATGCCTGTTGATTGAGTGAGTAGATGTACACAGAGACATAAGCCCAAAAAACAGTAGGAAAATCCTGATGAAAGCCTATTTTGATACTCTATATTACAAGTCTCAAGGTGCTCTTGAACAAGACCCAGATAATTGGAGAAATGTTTAGTTGCAATGTTTTCATGTCTGTGGTGATTTCCCTTTCAGATTCTTTCCCACCATCTCTGCTCAGATTTGTCTTTCATGTCATGGTTTCTGACAGGGAAACTGCTCTTTCGTTACTTGAGGATGGAGCAGGATGAATGTTATTAAGCAGACTGGAAAGAGAGTCTCTCACAGAACATTGCTGTCGAAACACACTTGAGGTAACATGGAATCCAAAACCAAAAAAAAAGACAAGTATTCTGCTGGGATCAACACTAGACTATGAATAGGGCGCTATTAGGGAAAAACACATGATGAAACACATTAATGTGCTGAGATAAGAGTGTTCAATTTTTCTGCTTACTGCTAAGCAAATGTCAGCCTGGTTAAGCACATTTCCCCCTCCTCTGAAGAAGCCTGCAATGTAGTTTGTTACCTTCTAACTTGGATTAATCTGAAGTTCCTTTGCCACCACTCCTTCTTTGTGTTTAAGTCTTAATTTCATTATTTACTTAGCTAAAAAGATACAACCTCTGTTCCCCCTTTGCCGTGCTAGGAACCAATCTATTTCTAGATTGGTACTTTATGCAGAAAACAGAAAAAGTGAAGAGCAGATTTTGAAAAAAGATGTTTAGAAGTCAACTAGGATCTCACAATAAAGCTTCACTTTTGTTCTCAAAGTAGCATAAAAAGAATGCAGAATTGAGTCTTATTCAGTGAAGAATAGCTTTCCTTGACTTTTGTATATTTTACTCACCAGGTCTTGACAGCTACATGAAGAAAATATTAAGTATCTTGCTTAGTCAAGATGTAATATTTGGGAAAAAAAGCTCAGGGCTAATAAAATATCACATTCTGGTTAATAAAGCACCAAGCTCTTGGAAAACAAAACTAGATTCAGTTCCACTCCATTGTTTCACTCTCATCTTGCACTGACTTTTGCCTCATCTGTGTTTACATCAGGTATTTTTTGCTACTTAAAGATACTTGATCTTGACAAGGTCGCCTTGCTTCTCTCCATCATCTGTATTTTCTTTGTCATCCTTTTTTCTTGTCAAGGCTCAAAGTATTGTAAGGAAACAACTGTGACCAATTGTGCTTGAGTCTAAAACTAATTCAGAGGTAGCTACAAAAACAATAAGCACTTTTATTAGGAAAAAGTGGATGCTATTTTGAAACATTGCCATGGAAGAAGAGGGCATGAATAAGAACAGATTTGCACACTTTTTTTCTTCTGTATTCCTACCTAGACAATTTTGTAGCCATTTCATTACTTTAAAGGAGGGCAAGGAAAATACACTTTAGTTTCAAAAATAGACACAGAACATTATTTCAAACCAGTGAAAACAATAGCTTGGTAAAATAGGCAGGCATTTAAAACAGTGGAAAACTAACATCTTTCCATTAAAATTTCATGGGTGGTGTTCTTAGAAGGTGCTGCTACTGGCATCAAGCAATATCAAAATTTCCACTGTAAATACACAGCAACAAAAAAACCCACTTCAGACTCAGATCCTGTGTACATCTAAGTTCAGAACAACCAGGGACTTTTTGCTTACACTCCCAGATTTTCTAGAGTGAGATCAAACCCTGTTATTGTAATAGGAAATGGATCATTACTCAATTTAACTGACATTTGCAGGGGAGTGATATACAGAGAAAAACTACAAGTCAGTAAGGAAACTGACAGTATCCTCTTGCAATGCTTTAGAGCTATACATGATTCACCTGTTTATGGGAAATTCTCAAGTAATTTTTCTTAGTGATTATGAATTTCTAATGTTTCAAAGACAGGTTCTGAAGCACTGATTCAGCCCCTTAGATTTTACTGAGAGCTTAACAGAAAGAGTAGGGAATATAATCCAATGAACAGACTTTGTGTAATACAACATTTTCCTCCTACAAAATCTTAACCACAGCTAATTTACGGGTGAGATTGAGTCCTTCCTTTGTACCTGTCCATGGTTTAGTGGCAGTGCTGGGTTGATGGTTGTACCTGATGATCTTAAAAGTCTTTTCCAACCTTGACAATTCTACAATTCTATGAAGGTGACATCATAAAAATTTTGATCATAGGATATAGAGATACTGTATCTGTCTTATAGCTGTTTCCTGGACATCGTGCAACAAAGAGCTCTTGTACTCTGCCTGTCCTTCTAATAATCTCTTTGTATTTTACCAGAGTAAAATCAATGATTCTACTGAGGCTCCAGACTTTGCTACCTCTATGATAAAATACAGTCTAAATAAAGCTTTGAAAAGGCAAAATAACCCAAGATTTTATGCTGCCTTATTTAATTTCAGGGCTTAAATTCAATTACTACTATAAACATTTCCATAAAATGAATTGCAGAAGAAAGCTTTGCAAAGTCAAAAGCAATTTAGGAAGGGCAATGCTGAAATGCATAATTTAGTTACATTATTAATGTGAATAATGTATTTAACTTGAAATGATTTTTGGGGGAAAATGGGGTTAAAGTGTGACCTCTGAAATGGCCATCAAATGCTGCTGGAAGATAACTGAGAGTAGGAAATCAAGGCATACAACTTCCGTAAGATATGTTTTTGTTAGTAGTCTTAAAAACACACTGGCAACATACAGAAGATTAAAAAAAAATGAAAAAAGCTTGCTGATTATCTTGAGCTGCATGCTGTCTTAAAAACAAATAGTGACCATCTAGTTTCAAAATTAAGTCTATGGTTTATGGGCAAGTGAAGAAGTGAATAAAGTGACCTGTTTGGCATTCTAGCCTAGACAGTGCAAAATCAGTAAATTCGGCAGTGTGAAGTTTAGAAGTGGGCATCACTCTTTATCTGCTTTTGTCTTTGACTCAGAACTCTTTCACCATTTCTACCTTATTCCACTACAGGTTGCTTTTCATAAGAAAATTTATCTATAGTGAGTTTCTGGCAAAATATGGGAAAGAAAATACTAAAGTATCAATAATTTTTTTCCAACCTGCCTTGAGGTGTTGCTGTATCCTGTGAACTATCAGACTCCATGAACAGAGTATTACCCTGTGAAACTACTCAAACCAAGGACATGTCAAAGCTCAGTGTCAAAACTAAATCCTTCAAGAAGAAATGACAGCTGCCTTGCCAAGGACAGGAGGGAAAGGAAGGAGATTTTGCAGTGAAGAGGTAACATGATCAGTGTTGACTGTAAATATCTTTATGTATTCCAATAAAAAGCACAAAGGGAGGCCAATTTCTGCACAACTTCCCTTCTACCATCTGAAGTCTGAGAATATTAAAATTGTGAGAAATTCTGATAAAAAACTAGTACCAACTCTGCATCTGGAGAACCAGAGACAACTTTTGTTGCTGTTCCACTAAAGGACACTGATTCCTTTCCTGACCTGGTGGTGATGGCTGTGGTTTATTGAAGCTGCAGAGAAATACATGTCCTTGGTTTAAAATCTAAGTTCACATCTCCTACATAACACTGTATCTTCCCAAGACTAGTCAGGATGCATGACTTAGCAGTCCAAGCCTTCTAGAAGTCATGAAATTACCTCATCATGTTAATTACTAGATTGGTCTTAAATGAACATTTCATCCTATTTCAATTTTCTGTCTTTCAAGTCAATATTTAAGTTGTTGTTAAGCATTTTCTGGAGGTTTTTTTGTTGTTGTTTTTTTGTTTGTTTGTTTTGGTTTGGGTTTTTGGGGATTTTTTTGTTTGTTTGTTTTTTGTTTGTTTGTTTTTTTGTTTTTTGTTTGTTTGGTTGGTTGGTTTTTGTTTTGTTTTTGTTTGTTTGTTTGTTTTATTTGTTTTTCTTTTTTCCCCCCAGAGTGTGGGGATGTAGTGGGTTTCTGTTTTGGTAGCCAGGGGGGCTACAGGGGTGGCTTCTGTCGGAAGCTGCTAGAAGCTTCCCTGGTGCTGTGGAGCCAATGCCAGCTGGCTCCAGGACAGACTTCCTGCCGCTGGCCAAGGCCAAGCCAATCAGGAGTAATAGTAACACCTCTGTGATAACATATTTAATAACATAAGGTTGTTGAGTAGAAAGAATTCCAGCCAGGGAAGAGCGCAGTGAGAACATGGGAACAACAATGTAGACACCAAGGTCAGTGCAGAAGGAGGGGCAGGAGGTGCTCCAGGCACCAGAGCTGAGGCCCCTGCAACCTGTGGTGCAGACCATGGTGGAGCAGCTGTGCCCCTGCAGCCCATGGAGGACCATTGGGATGCAGAGACCCACCTGCAGCCCATGGAGGAGCCCATGCTGGAGCAGGTGGATGCATGAAGGAGGCTGTGATCCCGTGGGAGGCCCAAGATGCAGCAGGGTGTAGCCGTGCAGGAGTTCTGTGAACAATCTGAATTGCAGTTCTGAGACCTTTACCTTAGCACAGCTGGGTGCAGATAATTAAAAAATACTGCGCCACTAATATGGCCGCAGGCCTGGTGCCAAGGTGAAGGAGGAGTTTTCTTGGAAGGTGAACAAGTTTTGTGGACACCTGCTGTGGACCAATTAGTCCTGGACAACGCAGTATGTTTTCCTTATGTATCCAATGTATCTTGAGAAAGAATCACGTCTGTGTGTGTAATTAGCAGTATACAAGCTGTCGTTTCTTCTAATAAAGCGGACATCTTGCTAATCATATTGATTCAATGCACCTTGTCCATACCTCTCCGTCAATAGCAGGGTCCTGCTGGAGACCTGCAGCCAGTGGAGAGGGAAGCCCACGCTGGAGCAGGCTTTCCAGAGGTAGGACTTGTGGCCCCTGTGGGGGACCCATGGTGGAGCAGTTCATTCATGAAGGACTGCACCCCATGGAAGAGTGACCCACAGGACAGCAGTTTGGGAAGAACTTCTGCCTGAGGGATGGACTCACGTTGGAGAGGTTCATTAAGGACTGTTTCCCATGGAAGGGACCCCACTGGAGCAGGGGAAGGACTCCTCTCCCTGAGCAGCGGCAGAAACACCAACTGACCGTAACCCCCATTCCCCGTCCCCCTGTACCGCTGGGGGGGAGGAGGGAGAATGTGGTAGGAGGGGTGGGGGAGGAGGTGTTTTTTGAGACTATTTCTCAGTTTTTGGTTCTTATCCTGCTAGTAATAAATTTAAGTACTATCCTCACTTCGAGTCTGTTTTGCCCATGAAGGTAATCAGTAAGTGACCTCTCCCAGCTTTTATCACAACTCATGAATCCTTAGTTGATTTTTTTTCTCTCTCCTCTGTCCGGTTGCAGCGGGAGAGTGAGAGAGTGGCTTTAGTAGGTACCTGGTATCTGGTATTATCTGTATTTAACACTACAGAGTGTTAAAACAATTTAAGCTGGTGGCCAGACTTAAACCACTTATTTGGCTACTTTAAACAGTACTGGTAGTAATATATGCTTTGCTAATGACACAATTCAAAAGATAATTAAGCAATCCACAGAATTTTCTCATTAGGAGTTGTTTTCATAATTTAGGAAACAATATAGTGATTTCCTATACAAAAAGCCTCTAAAATTCATTACGAATAAACAGGTTAATACAGCAAAAAGGAGGAGAAAGAGTCAGGTGCAGTAACAGACAAGAAGCAAATACCACGAGAAAGAGGAAACAATTTTTTTTTAGGCACAGAGCTAACACCTATCATTAAAATAAGCTCAGCTAACCAATACCAGATGAAAAATAACATTCTCTTCCAATAGTTAAGAAAGGAAATATTCACCTTCTGTAACTTTCCTCATTCAAAAATTTGTATCCTAGCTTAAAATAATTGTCCATCTCTCTCTGTGGCTGACAGAGTAAACACCCATTTCCAGTCCTGTAAAGTCCTCTCTAAAAAACCCAAAACAAACTGAGAAGAAGCTGGGTCTGGCTCAGCATTTTAACAACCCTCTCATTTGATCACTTAGAAGCTTAAACACTGTAAATAAGTGCTAGAAAATGAATATAAGTAGATCCAATTATGGCATGACAAAGATGGCCTTGTAAACGTATAACAAAAAGAGGATAATTATTTGGAATACAATTTAGCCTTCGTTTTCAAACAAGAGGCATTTTGATGTGAAAAAAAGACGGTTATGTATTAAACTGAAAGACTAATTTGATTGCAGCACCGAGACAGTGCTGATAAAAAAATCTCAGTAATATTGTCTAATACTGGAGTTTAGGTTGGCAGGAAAATACCCAACCCAAATCTTTTATACTGCTGGCAATCATACCATTTTTAAAATGAGTAGGTATGACGGTTGCTTTGCCCATTTTCAAAAAATCTGTTATCTTTATCAGCAATTGTTTTTTCCTCTTAACAGTGCTGAGCTGATCCCATCACACACAATCAGCAGGAGAAACATTAGATTATGATGTTGCTGTTGCCCTCAAAAACCCCACCATATCACCAGTTTTAAGATAAACTACAACAAAACCGTTGTACTATTGTAAAGTTAAGACTAGGATAACACACGAAACAGTATATGCAAAGAAGATGGTGGAGGGGGGAGAAGAAAATTAATAGTAGAGTGGATATGGGTTTTGAGGAAAATGTTAATTCTTCTGGATGACAGTCTGGGCTAGGAAAATGAGATATGGAATGGCAAAAATCCATTTACAAGAGCAGTCCCCAAGCATCTGAAAGATCAGTAGTACTTATTTTCAATAATATTTATAGACTCAGTGCCTCATTTTTGGGCTTAAGGCAGAAAGTTCTGTAACACTTCCTTTAATATCAAATACTGAAGAAATTGGGAGTGAGGTAACCAGATGGAATAAGAGTCCTGAATTGTGTCCAGAAGGAGCCTAAGCACTGCAAAAACTAGCAGCATCATCTTTAAAAGAAGAACAAGAGTGTCTTTGAGGAAGTACGTGGGGGAATTCATCCCCAGGTTACAACTGACTGAGCTGGAAAAATACGATTTTGGTCATCTCATCTATTTAACTTTCCCTTCACATCAAAAAAATACTTTCTTCCATCACTAGTGATGGTGTTTGGGGTAAAGTAGTATTGTCTGGGGAATCTGGAATTTGTAGAGTCTAGAACAAAACAGATTTTCAACAACTGCAGCACCAATACAGGTGAGTATTCTTCTTGTACCTGAAAATGCACAGTCCATGCATGGAGACACAAAATACTTCATATACCCACCTTGGAAGCTAAATTATGAATGCATCAACCCAAACCACTTTAAAACAAAAAGCCTGCTTGTAAATGGCTGCATTTTAAAATACATGGAGGACTCAGAGTTTTCCGTTTTGACAGAAAACTGAGTAAAACAACCGTAACTTATGACAGAGAAGAATTTATCTCTAGTGCAAGTGGCATTTAAGCATGACGCAAACAGCACCGCTCAGCAACCACTATCACAGCAGGTGCCCTGAGATATACGTCAGCTTTTAAACAGAGGAATAGTAGATAGCAGAAACATTTAGGCAAGGATATCTCCCAAAAATTGTTAGTGAGAACAGATCTTTTCAAGTTGTCCACATACCCCAACAGTAATTTTTAAAGGCGGTCAGTAGGCTTTTATCCAACTTTATAGTCTTTCTAGTTAAAATTATAAACTTATAAAGAAAGGCATGTGGAGAACATTCAAAAGGCATGGAAAGCTAACACAGTAAATATCATGTAGCTAGGCCAGCTACCTTAGCAAAATCCAGAAATCTGGGTTAAGTGGCTGTTTTAGGATACCATGGAATCACTACTGGGCTAATTCCTTGCAATATATAATGACTGAGGGAACAGGGCATACAGATAAGTTTGCTTCCACCTGCTTTTTCTTACAGATGTGTTTTGATTAAATTCTGTGGAAACAGCATGATAATAAATTTGCAGTCGATGTGTTAAAAGGTTGCAATACAAACCACTGTGTTTTAAGGAAAAAAAACAAAAAAACAGAGAACTACCAACAAAGAGAACAAAAACGGACCGATAAATTCAAATGATAGACATGTCTCTGTTACAGAATCATTACTTACACTTGAAGCATGTGAGACCATCTTTACCCATGGACTGAATTCAGAATAAGCAGCCTATAGTAGAAGCTAATGACCAGCTTAAGCACTGAAAAAACAAGTAGTTTTAGTGCCTTTTGGGGTTTGTTTTCTTTTTTTTTCAAACAAGAAATGTTAGGATCCTCTGAATTATCATTATGCAGAATGATCTTCAGGAAAAAGTAAATTGCTCATATTCCTGTGAAGTTACCGAACTGAGTACACAGTCATATGACAAATTAACTAAAAGATGAGTATTTCTTCACAGCCTTCTTTTTGACCAGAAAACAAGTAGTATTCCTGACACTTCAAGGACACAAAGAGATTGTGCAAGTGCTCAGATTAAATTTGCAGGTTCAGATTAATTCAAATATAGCAAGACTTAGAACGGTGTGAAGAATTTTAGAATATAAGGATTAACTCTGCAGGCCCTTGCCATCTGTACTTAATTAAAAACCCACTGTTACCCATAGGAGCAAGAACACACAGCAGGAAATTTCTGTCGAGTCTCTGTACACCCTTGGTTTCCCCGATGAGGCTAAATATGACACAACTGTCTCTCTTTCATGTGGAGAATCATTTCATCTGCTTTTCCACCATAAAACACAAAAATAAATTTTTCCTTCTCTTCAGAAGTTGCTAACTGCTGTTTCAACAAGCTACTTTAAAAAAAGCTTTTGGCAAATTCCAGGATCTTCAGTTAAACAGATGAGGCAACTGCTGCTTCCTCTCTGCAAAGTGTTGTAAACTTGGGAGAAAAAAAATAGTAATAGTACTCCTGACTTGCTTAGCAACTGTAGGTAAAAAAGCTAATATGTCATAATTTATATGTGGAAAGATTGCAAGGGGTTCGTAGCCATGTCTAGTGCTATTGAGGTTTCCCACCAAGAACTGCACTGCAAACTGGCAGCTGACTGAAAACACTGCCATTTTCAACAGTTCAAAAAATGTAAATGTGTCAGTGACTGATCAAATAGGCTTCCACATCGGTGATTTATTGCAATTTCTCACATTAATGACTTGTATAAATCACTCTCGGGCTGAAAACAACCCCATGTACAGCTTTATAATGAATTTGTATGCTGAATCAGCCTTTCTGGCCCCAGTCATGTTAGGAGGTGGTTTTGAGCAGCTTTAGTTAGACAAAGATAATTTCTATTAGCAGGATTTGCTAGTGTGCACAAAGCTGAAAGTAAACACGGTTTTCCAGGGAGCTTTGGAAGGACAGAAGGGAAGAAAAGAAAATTAGTGTCTCTCAACAAAAGAGGAGAATTCAGTGAAACAGATTTGCAACTATTGGTTTTGTTCATTAAAAAAGGAAAATTCGTGGCTGCTGGGGAGAGTAGAGGTGTCCCCCCAGCAGTGTTTTCTGCAACTGTGGTACCAGAGACATGAAGATGAGTTCGGTTTCCTACACATGGCAGAGTTAAGATGGTTACACTCAGAAACAGAAGAATATGAATATAACCCTAAACCAGAGAACTGTCCCCATACCTGAAACACAAAGGAGACAAATATTTGGGAAAATGCGCATGAAACATTACCTGCAGCCACTGTGACTGGTCGTTGTGGCCTGAGGTCCAGGCATTAACCTTGCCTTGCTTATCCAGTCGGGCTTTCCTGGGCTCCCAAGCGAACATGTCCATGTTGAGCGTACGGAAAACACTGGAGGCAGTGATTTGAAAGTCCTGTATGTATCCTGATTTCATCCCCAGGGGCTCAGAGCAACCTGCAACAGCAAGATCAGGTCAGGGGCACTATCTACTTATCTCTGTGAGTGGTTTAGATTTTTCTGTTGTGGAAAAATCCCTGCAGTTCTCGAAGAAAAGGATTTAATCAAGACTATTTTTGAAGGAACAAATAAATGAAAAATAGCCAAATTGAGGCACTTTATTTCAACAATTGCTTGGGTGAGTCAAAACCAAGATAGAGAATTCAACTTATCTTATCCTGGGATAAATTTTCTCATGTGGAAGGCCACAGAAAAACAACTGTGAAGGAGGGAGAATAGTTGGAAATTATAACTTAAGAGAAATCAAGAGTTAATGGTTTATTTGTTTGTGGATGTCCCACATAATTGAATTATTTTTGTTGTAGGAAAATATAGATCTTAGGCTTCTCCTTTCTCTGTTCTCCATGAAAACAGAAAAAAAAAAAATCTGTTTTCTCATTTTCTTCCTGCCCCAGCAGTCAAAGACTCTACATTGTGTTTCTCCCATAGGTTTAATACACAGAATAAAGCAGAATTATGAAGAGATTCAATCAAGAATGCAAGACCATAGGCCTTTCGTAGGAGGCTAACAGCAGGAGCAAATACACATTACCAGAGACACATAATGTTAACATTATGTTAACATCTTTAATGCAGTATCTCCTGTATTTAAATTTTGAATATTGATGTTTTGTATTAAATTTTTTAAAAAGTCAAACAAAGAAATTAGAAACGTGAGAAAACAAAGTTAACTTTTTTAAAAAAAAATCTTTCAGAACTGATTCTCAGTGCACAAATGAAATTACACAGCCTTGTCTGTAGAATGGACTGCCTAGTTCAAAACAACAACAAAACAATTTTCCTGGGAGTGGGAGGGAGCAATTGATAGTACAAATGAGACAGACTAATCTGTTGCTTTAGAGAAGGGCTTTCCTTATTATTAAATTCTGAAGTATCACTCCAGGATCACAAGGGCTGTCAGCAGAGATGTTTCATCCCAGGAATCTGAAGCAGGCTCCTGACACAAAAACAGGGGTCGTCAAAGTTGTATTTCAGCACTGGCCCAATCCATCAAAAATAGTTCTGTCTTTTCTGAGCACTATTATTGATCTATGAAACAACAGCTGTGTCTGCCTGTGCATGCGTGCATAAATTAATAGGATTTTACACTTGCCTGACTCCTCCGCGGCCCCAGAGGGAGTGGGAAGGCAGTTGTTAAAGGTAACAGGAGGAAGTGAGAAGAGCAACGAGAACCAGAAGAGACAAACGTGATGCACATGGGTGGCAGTAAAATGCCTTGGTGCTGTGTCACAGAGAGCAACAGCACACCCTGTCTTTTCCCAGTTTCAACAGCAGTAGACAATGACTATTTGGATGGTCTACTTTGTGTCTACAGATAGTCATATCTCACAGAAATGCAATTACAATAATGGTCATGTCTCCCCAGAACATCTCCTCCTCACCGCTCTGTATCTTTCAATTTGCTTTGCCATGTCCCCGTGACATGACAATTCAATTTCCACTCACAATTTTGCCACCTGTTAAAGTTTGTGAGAGCTCATGTAGACATACTTATGGCTTATGCTCAGTGGAGCATCTTAGCTAGGAATGTGTAAGATGCTTTGGATATCTCCATCTGTGATAAATAATACCTGATACCTCTGCATGTTTAATTCTATCTAGGTATAGCTTATTATACTTCTTATTTGGTCTGGCTTGGGGAAACAGGAGCACGGAATTAATGAGGATGAGTGTGGATTAGCATCTGAAAATTGAAAGAATCCAATTCTTTCAATTTTGTGGTGTGTGGATTGTTGATTCTCCCAAGGGCACAATCTTTTACTCTTCAGCCTGAATCCTGTACCATGACCTTCATATAGCTCTTCTTTCAAGAAAGCTTAAACCCTCAAAGGAAATCTTAAATATCCAATGCAATGAAGGCAAGCTCACAGATGGATGTGCTTGCAAAGGTCTGCATACATCTTGTCTTGGACAAAAATTCACATAGTATTGGCAAAAACAGCATATGTCAATTATTTGAGGGCAAAGGTGAATTTGTTTTGATTAATACTGTGATATTTTTCTTTTCTAAAAATTGAGAGATTTTACAATTTTTCTTCATATTAATGAATCATAGAATGGCTCAGCTTGGAATGGACCTTAAAGCTCATCCAGTTCCAACCCCCTGCCAAGGGCAAGGACACCTTCCACTAGACCGCGTTGCTCAGAGTCCCATCCAACCTGGCCTTGATATAATGACCATAGGATTCCTTTTCAGACTAGATAGAGCTGAGGACAAACAAGGAAAGGGGAATGTGGTATTAAATGCAGGTCTTATGAAGTTCCCTTTTGTGTGAGCTTTGTGTAAATAGTACCTATAAATACTGTTAAGACAGAGAAATAGTTACCAGGGAACAACATGCCCAAAGGAGATGAAAGTTACACACTCAGGAGATGCTGTGGATGTCACAAGGATGTTCAAGTTCTGGGGACCAACATCCCTCTGCAGGAACTGAGAAACTCAAAACACCAAGAGTTGGCTGAATTGGTGCATAGGCGCTAACATACACGATTATCAATAGCATTTGACAGGGACTGCTTGCATGGACACGGATGTTTGAATTTGTGACTGAATCCATGAGTAAGCAACTGTGTTGTATGAACAGTGATCTGTTTTTAAAACAGCAACTTGATGCAGCTATTAATAACAGCTTAATGAATAAAGGCATTCTAATAAACAGTAGCTGTGATCTGTTTCTCCCTTCACATCAATACTCTATGGAGGGAAGGGAATTTAGGACACAGAGATGTGCAAAACACAAGCGAGGCAGGAACACAAGACCATGAAAATTAATGCCTAATTTATTGATGGTCAACTCCACTAGCATTGATTGTGGTTTTCAAGGTCTGACTGTAGGTCCTTGTGAGTAAATCTATTTATGAGACTAAAGCAGATTGTATTGAATATTTTGCTGAAGTTTGTCCTAAGAAAGAATTAGTTTTTATGATGATCTGGTGCTTCAAGTCTCCCTCTGTTCAGCAGTGACTCTCTCCTCTAACACCAGGACATATTAAAGAAGCCAGAGCTCTCAAAGTGCTTTTCTGTCCAAGACAGACCACCTGGAATTATGAGTGAATTAGTCTCTGTAATTCTACTCTTCTTTCAGTAAGGCTGAAATTGTTCTGCTGAGCACTGGCTGCCTACAGTTTTAAGAAATGATGACCTTGAAACTGTTAGGACACCACTGAAATGAATTCACTACAGTGGCTTTCACAGTTCTTTGAGCAAAACAATTCCTGGTCATTCTGGCAAGGACTTACTCTAAATTGTGGTTCCAGAAATGGAAGACATAAAAAAAATAAATCTAATAGACTAAAGCAGCTAGACAGAAATTTCTATTTACTCTTAAACATAACTGTATTGGGAAAGGGCTATACTGAGATTAATGCATTAACTTTTCATTTCTGAATTTGGTTTTGATGCCACTAGAGGACCAAGAATTATTTAACTCCAGCTGTTTTGATGTATCATTCGTGAACTGGATGACTATTGTTTGTACAGTAAGCAGGCAGCCACATAAAAATCATTCCTAAATGAATTCAGTGGAGTGCTCCTACTGGTAAAAGGTTTATCTCTTGAAAAATATAAAAAATTTACATGCTTTACTGAATTTGTAAGAGAACATGGTTCATGCAGAGAGTGGCTGGAGGTCAGGCTTTACATTTCAGACCTACACTACGAATCTTAAGAGGGTTTATATTGGCTCCAATTGTTCATTACTTTTTGCTGCGAGATGCAATCCCTGCTCCTGCTAAATCCACAGAACAAATCCAAACTGAAATCTTGATTAAAGCAGCCCAGTCAAATGTTTCTTGTTGCACTCTGAGTGGTCCTGGAAGGCAGTGGAAGCATGTTTGTCCCCTGGAGGGTGTCACAGAGCACATTGGTGGTGTCACCCAGAAGCTAGGAGGAATTACCCACGTCAGGCTCGATCCCTGCTGCTCCAACATATAGCAATGCACAACCAGCTCTAGGGTCTCAGGAACCATTTTCACCCCTTAGTTTAGGCTGTGCTGAGTGCACCAGTGAGTTAGAGACTCTCTGTCTCGTGGTCTGCTCAGTGTGACACATTACGAGTACTGATATCCATTGACATTCACTAAAACTGTCATAAATGAGCTTGTCCAGGTCCCGTATGACTGGAGTTGCACAGAAAAATTTACCAAGTGTTATTAGGTTGACACAACATTACCTTACTACTATTACTGCCCTACTGTTGTCACTGACATCGCTTAGCTAAGTGTTGCTGGTTGTATAATCCACACAAAAAGAGTTGAGTAACTGTGTGGACAAACTCAGGCACAAACAAAACTATGTTTCGCTGGGGACAAAACACGTGCACAGTTAAGACCCGCCCGGTGCTTGATGACTGCAGGAACCCCACCTGTGAGTTCACAGCCCAGGAGCTCCATTCTCAGCGTGCAGTGCCTCCTGCACACCTGAGGGTACAGCCGAATGTACTGGGACTTGATGGGTGGGGTGAAGGAGTTGGCGTAAGGGGTGTTGTTGTCCACATTCCCACGGAACACCTGTGACGAAACAGTACACTCACAAAAACATGCCAGGAGGATTGATGGACATTCAGTTAATTTTCATGTCTCAAAAGCATCTGTTTTGACTGCCCCTGCAAGCTTTTCCCAAATAGCAGCTGTTTCAGCATCTCTAGCACCCGATATAAGTTTTTAAGCAAAATGTCCTGCCTTTGAGTCACATCATGACGTCTTTGAACCAGGGCTTCTATTTTGTCAGTCCCAGAAGCTGAAGCTATTAATGCAACTAAATTATGCCTTTTTCTCTAATTAGTGTATAAATAGTCTCAATTCAATCTTTTTCACGGCTAGGCTTCTTGATTGAAAATTTGGGAAGGGCTCTACCCACGTTTGTTACAAGCGCATTGGTGGCTAAAAAAGCCAATACGAGACAGGCATGTCCGGTTGCAAAAGGCACAGTAGAAAGACTCCTTAGATGGTATATTCTGCAAGGCTCGATTCTTTCTGCGATGTCTTTTCTCCTCAAGGGTGATCCTGCGTGCTTTCTCAAAAGCATCAGCAGCGTTATAGATAGTGTGTCTCCAGACCTCCCGATTGGAGGCCAGAGTAGACGAGTTATGGTGGTCAATGTGGCCAAGGTTGAGATGTTGTTTCAGGGAGTCCTTGTATCTTTTCTTCGGGGCTACTCTCTTGCGGCAGCTGGTGGCAAGTTCACCATAAAGCAGGATCCTAGGGAGGTGGTGGTCCTTCATTCTGGAGACGTGCCCTGCCCATTGCAGCTGTGTTCTCAGCAACATGGCCTCAATACTTGTGATTGCTGCTTGTTCTAGAACAGATGTGTTAGTAACATAATCTGACCAGTGGATGTTTAAGAGTGTACGGAGGCAGCGTTGATGGAAGTGTTCTAGGAGATGCAGTGTACTTTCAATTCAATCTAGCCTGCAATTATTTACACTGATTGGCATTTATTTTTTTTCCCCTCTAGTTCAAGAACCTGATCCAGCTCCCACTGAAGTGACTGTAACCCTCTCACTGATCACAGGGGGAGCTGAATTAAACCTATCAACATTCTTCTATTCACTCCTCACTCTAACCAGATATCCTTGTACTGTGTTTTCTTCCCTCATTATATACCTCCTCACACAACATTTAATTTCCTAATAGAGAAGCTATGTCTAATGCTTCACAGTGTGTTAGTTCTATGTAAACTTACACAGTAAAGGTTTTTTTTTTACTCCTTTGTATGCACGACTCCATCAAAAATAATTGATAACTGTAAACTGTAAACACACACATCCCACTGGATGATACTGTTTGTGCAGCAGAGAGATTACCATTGATGAATGGGTTCTATGTTTTCAAGGGTTAACGCTAATCTGCCATTGTAATAAAACCAAATTGAAAACAGAGTAATGAGTAATTACTGGTAAACTAATTAAAATGAAAATCAGTTAAGTGTAATAAACAGGGTTATTCTAGCTTGGGGAAATAGTATTTATAAAACCATCAATTAAAGTATAAGAAATTCTTAGCAAACAGAAAATGCAAATTTGTTGATGCTACTTTTTTTTTAATTCAGAGAAAAATAATGATAATGAAACCTATATCATAATTCCAGGCAATTAGGCTTATGTAACACTTACACCTCATAATTCTAAAGGCAGCTAAGACATAAGAGATATTCAGATATAGATGACTTAATCTTACCATGTCTTCCTTTGTGCCTTTTACTCTGTACATTGTCCAAGAATTCCCATCATTACTGTATGCAATTTTATAAGATTTTACGTATTCTGGACTCCCAAGCCTCTTGGCACCTTGAGTTATAACTCCAGTGACTCGCATCTTCTTCTGCAGGTTTATCTGAAATAACAGTACATTTTTATCACTAAGCATCTGAGGGGCACAATTCTGATCCTTGATTCCTTTGATTCTTCTTTTCTTTCCTTTCTTAAATGACAGAAAAAAGCATAGCTGTAGCATTTAAATTGCTGCTTTTATACTTGCATTAACTCCTTTTATCTTTCAGTAATTTGATGCACAAATGCACACAATGAATGGAAAAAACTGAACCAAAAGCCTGGACTATGCTTATTTCATGTGTATGTGTACACATATATATACATATATTGTTGTTATACAGAATATTATTGGTGAATTACTGGGATATTGCTTATTTCTGGCATATAGGGTTACTGCTTTATATATTTCCTTCCTGAAAAGTAAATGCAATAAAGTGAATAGCAGGGACTCCCCCGGCCGTGCGTGTGTTTTGGGGCAGTCCCGGCCGGCGCAGGGACCCCCCCGGCCGTGCGCCCAAACACCTTAACCTCTTTATTATTTGCACTGTGGTCGGCAAAGACCCTTTGGCAATATAATCTAACCTCTATTAAGAATGTAAGATTACCAGACTTCAGTGTTTCAATAACTCACTGTGCACACAGTGGGAAACAGGAGGGAGTCTGGCTATTTCTCTGTTGCTTTTCTGAAATAGTTGGCTTTTGGTGTAGTTTTACCATAGCTCTTCCCATAAGAAATTAATAAACCTTCATAAACCTTCTGAATAACAATGCTTATTTTAGAGGTTTAGACCCATTGAGAGAGGAGAAGCTTCTTATTAAAGATCAGATTTTTTTACAGGATCTTTCCCACAAAGGCAAGGAAAGCTGAGGAACATTTTCAATTCCAGTGAGGAGAATGGACTCATGCCAGGGTTTTAGACAGGTATAAATTAGAAGAGATACATGACTTTTTACAGTCTTGGAAACCTTCTTTTCCTCAGTTACTGGTCTACCAGAGGGGAAAACAAACCCAAACAAATATGTTATATTTTTAAAAGGACAGCTACAGAGACTGTCAGTCCCATAATTACATTAAAAATGTATTTAACATGGCATAGTAAACAGTTAAAGATTTATGGAAGTCTCTTATGCATATTTCACTCTCTATATGGAATTTCAGAATATTAATAAATAGGCAAGTAGACCAATTTTTCATGTATTTACAAAATTGCTAATAATGAAATGAATACCATCTCCAAAAACAAATTAGAAAGCACATTCAAACAGAAACCAGCCATTGATTATTTGCTGACTGATAGTAACTTCACATTTCACTTAATGGGAAAAGGAAGGTATCATGCAAGACCAAATAAATTTTCTTTGATCCAATGATGCATTTAACTAATATTCTTTCAGCTTAACCACAAACTTTTCTTTTTCCAGGTGATAACCTTGGGGAGTTTTTTCGGATGAGAATTTATGGGGATTCTTTTCCCCCTTGTTTACCCACAAAGAGTAATTTTGTAATGAAACCATGGCTTTAACAACTGGATGATCTATTCCCACACTGACTCCTTTCCACACCCCAGTCTTCACATCCAATGCACAAGAAATAAACCACTGTACTTTAGAAGCAAAACGAGGACAAAAAAACCCCACCCAAAAGTAATCTGTCAAAGAGTTTCACATTGTAGAAAATGTGAAAAAAAAAAAAAGTCGCACTGAATGAAGGGAAGATTTGGCCAGATAATCATGAAAATGAAAGAATAAAAATCTAATTTTTATATAATCATTTAATATACATCCTGATAAACACACAAACAGAATCTTTCTTTTCAGAGGAGTTCTTGATCAGTACCCATCCTCTAAGTCACAAACTGACGTTTGCCTTTAAGCAATATTGAACTTGATATAACATAAGAAATAAAACCAGGATGACTTATTTTGCAATTACATCTATATATATATTGTCAATGTTTGCAGGAAAATCCCAGTGAAGGAGTTGTGTGAAATGCTTCCAAATACCTTTGCCTTGCTTATATAGAAGTCTCCACTAGACCAGTGTCATGTTCGTGGTAGCTCTGGTAGCTCCTTTCAGTGCATATGGATACACCAGGAATTAATTGTCCCTTTGGGTCTTCGGGTTCTTTTATGTGTTTTAAATTTTTCAAACCAGAGTGTAGCAAAAATTGCAATATTACAACTGTGGCAATGACTACAATGAAGCGGGTGATGAAATCTTTCTTACTCAGTGTACTTTAATAGGAAGCTGTGAAGAAATATTAACTAGCTCTTTTAGCAGTAAAAGCTTTTCCAAAAGTGTTTTCCTGTGGCCATTGTGAAGAAAAACAGTTCAGAAAGCTCTGCTTTGTGGACTTGGATCTGGATAGAAAGTCATATATTTTAATTACATGGGTGACTGTGTTTTAAAACAAAGAGGTGAAAGTCACCACGACAAGAATAAGAGCTTAACATATCTTTTCAGAAAAGGTAATAGCTTATTTACTTATAAAGGATTCTTTATCATTACCTAAATGAACAGGACAAAAATCAAGGATGATAGAAGATCAATAGTGTTTTGAGAGGTTTACCCCAGTAATTCAGGCAGTAATGCACAGTGAAGACATTGTAAGAAGAAGATACTTGCGTAGACATTTGAAGAATCTACTTAAAGAAAATAAAAAAGAAAGAAAAAAAAGAGTCTGATCACTTTTATCAGCCCTACTTAAATTTAGGCTTATTTTGAGAGCAATGAATTCGAACTTGACACTTGACCTCTGTTCACGGACCCCTGCTCAGCAACAGCTCAGAGGAGTCTCCTGAATCCAGTAACTTCCAAGGGACCTAATTCACCCAACAGTGCAGGGTGTGCCCAAGAACTGGGGAGTAAAATCAACTCCCATTAATTAATAAGTCCCTGAAATTTCTTCTAATATTCTTCCTTTCAGCCAGCCCAATCCTCCCAACTCAGTGATTAGACAACTTTGACGATCCCAGCAGATTACAGAGTCATGGCCTTTCCCAAAAGGAGGAGAAAAAGTAACCAGTGAGCCATGTTTACTGCTCTCAGCACTGATTCTATAGGATTAATTATCTATTAGCCAGTTTTCAATGGTATACTAATGTTTTTGACTGCAATGCACCATTTTCAAAGGCAATTCAGAGCCAGTCCTGCAAATCTGCATTTGTGTGTGCAGCTCGACTTGTAGCTGGGACTAAATGTGAGGGCTTGTTTTCTCTAAAGAGTCCAAAGGGCTCCACAAAACAAAGACCATGAATAACTTCTCAGTGTGCTTAACAAACCTTAGAACTGTAGAAAAAAAAGACTAAATTCACTGTCATAATATGTGAATGAAACAGAACAGCAGAGATTAGGGACAGCGCAGGTGGAAGGTGTTCATCTCCCTCTTCAATTTGTGATCAAATATCAGTATATTCAGTTTGCAGAAGCCATATACTTGACAAAAAAGATAAAAAAACACCCTATCTATATGATCTATATGATTACATAATGGAGAGAAGAGGGATGAAAAGACAGAGTGCCTCTAGGAAGACACCCTGTCTGATGTTCCTGTGCAGAATACATAACCATGTTCCCCTCATTTGTTATCACACTGTTAGCAACAACACCACTAACACTTCACATGAAACAGGTTTGTCTAAAGTAATCCTTAAGAGCAAGTTTGCCAGAAATGCTCAAATTAAAACCTTCATGAAATCTTGGGTCTTTGAGACTTAAAATGTAGTTTTACATTCATAAACAGAAATGCATTTTATGGAGAACTAGGGTGTTTACCTGTTTCAGTTATGAGATAGAATAGCATTCCCATAAATAATTCTTCATCTTTTCTAGCAAAAAGTAAATATATTTTTACTGCTACTCACGTTACTCATATAAAAGTAAGGCTGAATAAGAAATCAAGGTTATACTGCCATTAAAACAACCTTTCCCTGATAATCTCATCAGTTTTTGAAGGATTGAAGTTTAATTTTTTTGTCTACTTTTTTTTTAAAGTCATAATTCTGAAAAGGCTAGATAGAAAGCATCCATGGAAGCATTTTGTGTCGAAATATAGGGACACTTGCCAATAGAAATGTTTGTAATAAACTCAGGAAAGGAACAACCTGAGAAAATTCCTTCAATACTGGGAAATTCAGTGTGTCTTAAAGCTCCCTCCCATGCTTCCTTTTCAGTCTCCAAGCTCTGGAGCCCCTGAACAGGGCTGAATGTTGCTGTTTCTTCCTAATGCCACGTTAGGAGATGCAGAGTTGGACTCGTATGTGATGAGGAGTGGGGAGGTAGCAGCAGGTCACTTACTATTAACTCCCCTGTTGCAAAGTCCTGCTGACACCCGAGCACAAGGTATTCATCTATCTTGCCTGTTTGTGGCTTTTTGATACTCTCCTAATCAGCACTGTCAGCAGAGCTGCTCTGGATTTAGTTGAGGGCATTAATGCAGTCAGTACAGTGGCAGTGATACATGTTTTAACTAGAGCCCAGCTCAGCTAACACAGCGATTTATCCATGGTAGCACCACAGCTGTTGCTGACATGCTGGAAGAAGGACAGTTACATGGAGAAAAGCCAACATGTTTTACCTTTCAATATTCACATTGCAATGTAAAGTATTGACTTCTAAAAGTGTAGGAGAACTAACACGATCATTTGCTACAAATAATAATTCCTAACGTGACTGTGGAATTGTACCTGAGGAAAAACAAATAAATACTTTAATATATATTTACTTTATATAAATACTTTACTGTGTGTATTTATAATATATATACTTAATATATAAATACTTTAAAGAAAAGTTTCTGACCCCAAACCATTTTCTCTCATTTACATGGATGTGGGTCCAGCAAAATCTTTTCATAACTTTGCTATTAAATCCTCTACAAACTGATCCTCCTGATGGTGTTGTTTTCAGTCTGTCACACCTCAAGGTAACAACAAACATTCTCACAGCTTTACTGTACTCAACCACATCTCAGCCCCAGTCAACCCCCTAAAAACCAGTCATCAGCTTTGCCATCTTCGATAAGACTTATTTAAATACTTCAAATTAGGGATGCTGAAACAGAGATGCAAATTGACCCACTAATTTAATTTGCCTCCCTGTGAAAAGATCAGAGTATAGGTTAAACCCTGCTTGTATGGAAAAGAAAAATACAAAGCTTTTTGGCCCATGCAATGCTAATGTGGAGGAACATATGTTATGGGAATTATCAAAAAACACCTATTTCATTTCACTTTTGTTGAGAACTTTCAATTTATGCCTCAGAGAGCTTACATAATTAGACAGAATAAAAACTGCTTAGTCTGTTCCTTCTTACTATTAAGCCATTATTTTAGTCCCAAAGGTAGTTGTTATGAATGCAATTAACCAGATGACATGAATTATTCAAACACTGGCATGTTGAGACTGTCATCTCAAGAAGAGGCCCATAATCAATCTCTTGTCTTTCAGAGGTTTATAGCCCTGCAATATTTCATCTTATTTACAGGGTATTGATTACATTAGTATTAACTATCTGAAATTTAAGGTCAGCTAAGAAATACCAAGGTTGTTTATTGCTATTATTAGTTTCTTCATATACTTTGAACTTATAAATACTCTTCTTGTCTTTGGCATGCTAATGTCTCCTGGAAAGAATTTTGCAAGAATGTCTATAATACTTCTTAAAGAATCAGTCCAAGAACATGTAAATAAGAATATCTGAAAATATCTGTATGTATTTCCCCTTGTAAAATAGCTTTGATCAATAGGATTTAGAAGAGAGGATGTCAGACTCAGGTCTCAGAAACAAACAGATACTTTTCTTTTAACGCTACACGAAACCCCCCTTCTTCAGGGAAAAGAAGTGAATTCATAAGGTACAATATTAAAATCACAATGAAAATATACTTAGAGAAATTTCTAGTTGTGCAATAATTTTAAATATCAGAGGTACCTTCTCTAACATACATTCCATCTACTTTTATGGCACTTTGCAGATGTGTTCTGCTAACAACTCTGGTGACAAATATGAGCTTCTCTCAAAGCTAAAATGGACAATTGAAAAAACTTCAAAGTCTGATTTCACTGGGCTTCGTCTAGGTCCTATGGAAGATCTTAGACCAAGAAATCATAGAATTATAGAATTATTAATGTTTGAAAAGACATCCAATGTATTGATTAAATGAATAATAACTATCTGAAATCTAAGCTTAGCTAGGAAACACCAATGTCGTTTATTGCTATTATTAGTTTCTTCATATACTTTGAACTTGTGAATACTCTTCCTACCTCCGGAATGCTAGTGTCTTCTGGAAAGAACTTCCTCAAAATGTCTAGAAAACTTCTAAAAGAGTTGGTTCCTCTTAAAGAATCTTAAAGAATAGGTCCCCTCTGAACCTCCTTTTCCTCAGGCTGAACACCTCCAGGTCCCTCAGGTAAGTAAGCAGATGGTAAGTAAGGAGGAAATGTGCCAGAAAATGACGAGTCTGTTGCACGGATGAAGAAATTATCTGCTTTAGTTTTGAAGGATGGGGGCTAAAGCAAAAACTGAAATAGCAGGGAACATGCAGGAGTTCAGAGTTCCCTGTCCATGTAAGATCCCTACTGTGAGACAGCATTGCACATTTCCAGCTTATCTCAACACAGTGGGAAACTAAAGCTGCTTAGTTCCTCTACCAGAATAAAATCAGCAAGTGATAATAGCGCTCCCCAAAGGTACACAACCTGTATTAAAATACGCAACTTTACTCCCTTTTTTCCATGGTCAAAGTCATCCTAATGAATGTTTACCTATTTAAAATTGTCTTTTCCAGTGAGCCTGGCCACCACAGCAGCCTATTATCCTTGCCCATGCCACCCTTTTGCTTTTCCCATAGATCTGCAAGAGCCTTTTCTAGTCACTGTTGGGTTTTTTGTTGTCAGTTTATAGAGGATAAAAAGCACATTGAAGTTGCAGATGTAATTAGTACTTCTGACTGAGATGGGAATGCTACACATAATTAGGACTGTTAAGACTGTGCCCACAACACAACAAAATTTGTGGGAGAAAGACAAGTGGCAAAGAAGGAGTGTATGAAAACAATCCTTCCCACATATATTGCCATCTTTGAGAAAAATCTGTAAGTTGCTATGAGACTGTTTGTGCAGGGGGAGAGGCCAAGGTTTGAGACAGATACAAGAGGAGTGAAGAGTTAGATCAGTAAGCACACAGGGGACAGATGGCTTTGTGATGGATTAAAAGATTATGGCACTCAAACAACTTCTCCATCCTCAGATGTTACAGAACACAAAAGGTTGGCTCAAATGATATCTTCTGAACCTTGTGAAAGTACTTGGCTGAGTATTTGTTGAATAATGACAAACACACTCATAAAATATTTTTCATTGTCTTTTGAAATTAAGAATTAAAAGACAAAAGAAATTAATTTCTCTATCTATTGTCTATAACTAAAAGTTACCCTTCCATGAGACTTCCCTTATTTCTCTATGCATTTTTCCTCAAAATTCCTTCTACAGAAATTGACAGGGAAAACATTAGACTGAAAACATCAAACATTTCTTGGTTTTGTGATAGACAATTTTTGAAAAATCTCTCTGAAAGACTCAAGGCTTGAACAATGTCTTTTTTTCTTAACTACTCATGGAAGAAGAATGTTCTAAGAGCGCAAGACCAAAATATATTCCTATTTTTACTCCGTAGAACTGATGATTGACTGAAATTAGGTGGTCTTTGAGATGACAAACACATGCTGTCATTTCCAGGGGAGGCCAAGAGCATGAGTTTACTTCAGCAGAGAAGGACCTGGGGGTCCTGGTAGACAACCAGCTGTCCCTGTCCAGCCACATGTCCTTGTGGCTAAGAAGGTCAGTGGGATGCTGGGGTGCATTGGGAAGAGGATCTCCAGCAGGTCAGGGGTGACTTTGCTGGAGCAGGGAGGTGGTCCCTTCAAGCCTGACCCATTCTGGGATTCTGTATATAGATGTCTTTGTACCACATTAAAAAAAAAATCCTAATATAATTTAACTTTTTCTTGAACTTTTGTTTCCTGAACCTTAGCTGTAATGAAGTAGCTTGAAACAGCATTTTTCTAGAAGTCAAGTCTAGCAGGAGAGTAACTAAGAGTGAGGATCCTTTACTCTCTCAGTTTTGAAAGTGAGTGTTTAGAAGATGACCTGTTTGACTATCATATATCAGCATGGTATCGTCTTTCAGATTTAGATCCTGTCCCCAAAACAGGGGGACTGTGATCCTCATACATTACCACCACATATATGCTCGGGCATCTCTTTTTACTGGTGCAAGAAACCAGGGGGAGACACATTTGATCGTTTCAGTGAGTTACCACTTTCTGGTTTGATTGTTTTTAATATCAGGATGTCAAATGTGGAAAAAAAAATATTTAGCTAAAATGGATGGTGCCACAGATGCAGGAAATAATGTGTTTAAAGGTCCTGTTGCTTCAGCCCTTCATCCACATTACAGAGAGTAATTAAGGAGAGCTGGCACACAGGCTGACAGAGCATGTGATGGATGTGTTCACAACAGCATCAAATCTCGGTTGCCATGGGGATGCTGACTCTGAGCTGACGGATTTTGTGTACCTGAAACCTCAATCAAAAGTTGTTTGAATATGTCTGTGCGTGGGTGTTTGTGTGTACGAGGAATGAAACTGGGAGATACGATATGAAATAGATATCAAGATATAGGACTCCAGGGAGTTTATGGATGATTACACTAAGAAATAGGTTCCCAGTCCTTCTTTGAGTACATAAATTATATTTTTGGCCTGTAAGCTAAATGTGCAGATGTTGAGAGCAGACATTGGTATTGAGTTCAGTGAAGTTACTGAATTTATGGCAGGCTTTGGTTAGCTGATCACCTCTTCTAATTCCTGGAGTTCAAAGGTGGGATGGTTTTGAGAGAAGTCAACTGCACTTGCATTATTAGTTTCTGTTCTCCACTGTCAAGGGCTTTCAGGAACTTACTGCCACTCTTCAGTATCCTCCAAGGAAATTCTTCAACGATATTAAGTCAAATATTGGAGTATTGACAAAAAACTTTTCACAGTTTTTTCAGCGTTTAACTTAGTAGGTGAAGTCTTCCTGTGTGGTGGCCATCACCCTACACAATGACTCTGAGATTGTGTGTCATAAGGTTCACTGGCCACATTATACCAAGATTAGAGCTATATTAAGTAATATTAAACATTTAAGCTGTGACAACAGGTATTTTTGGAGGCTGATACAATATTACTCGTGAATGCAGAAATGAACTTCGACAAAATGAATGGTTTGACAGATGGCAGTTTGCTTAGAGTTCTCATCAAAAGATGTCTGAATGAATGTTCTGCAAGATCTCTGTATATTTTTGGTTTTATCATTTCATTAGCAAATAGTTATCACCTGGTGTATACTTGCTCTTTGGAAGCTCTTGATGAAGAAGCTGTTAATCTTTTTGTCCTTGTCTTTTTTTTGTAGAAAAAAACACCCACTACTTTATGGCTTCCTGCTTGGGGGTAACAATGATGGAACTTAGAAAGTTTCTATTACAAGTACTTTTTTTTTTTTTTGTGTTACACTACTTATGATTAGGTTTGTGATGTTCATAGTCACAGATCTAATTATACCATGGGACTGCAAGCCCCAAAAATTGTGAGGCTGAGCACCAGAGGTGGAATTGAAACCAAAAGAGGTGCAGAGACAGTTGTGTAAAATCCAAAATAAGACAGAATAAAAATATAAATCCTACCTACCAGAAATAATACTCCAGTATATTTAGGCTTTTTTAAAAAAAGCGTTGACAGTAATTACGTCAAAAAACAAAAAACAAAAAACAAACCAACTAAACAAAAAAAGCAAAAAACACACAAACAATAACAACAAAACATTAAATGAAGTAATTCTAATAGGTAGAAGTTTTGGAAATATTTTGCCCTGAAGCTGTTGGGGTAGATTCCTTTCCATCCTAGATCACCTGTTTTTATTAACAATCTCTGCAGGAAGACTATTTACTCATAATTTCAAGAAGTATAGTGAAAAATTTTATTAAAACTGTGAAAAGTTATTGAAAAAAGCAAAAAATATTATTTACAACAGGTGCAATGAGGAGGTAAAAGCAAATGAACACAATGTGTTTTATTTTGGAATGGAATACTAATATATTGAAATTACCAATTAGAAGTTAGACACCTTTTTGATCAAACTATTGTATCTCAGAATATAAAGTTTCATCTGAACCTCAGCACATAGTTTTAGAAAAGCCATTTAGGTAATAAATAAGAAAAAGGCAAGAATTAGAATGCTCTTTTCATATATTCCAAAAAAGACTTCTAGTTTTTCCCTTTCGAAATTACATTTGACTTTTAAAAACTGACCCCGGAAAAGAACAAAAATATGAAATAAACCTGGAAAGGGATAGATTCTTGGAAGAAGAAAAACCCTAAGCTCAATTATTTTGGATATTATTGTATTCAATAAGAACTAGAGGAAAAAAGCTAACTACTCAACCTGAACCAACTTTACTTCCCATTTTTTGATTCTGCAACCAAACTGAGCAGTCCAGCTGTTTTGTAAATGAGTTCTTCTACTTATCAAAATAATAAAATAAATGTTTGAATATTTTATTTAAAAACCCATTCATAACCACACCAATATGCCTAGAGAAAGAGTTTATGCTATTTTAATGAAAGACAACAAAATAGATTTCTTATTATTCTATTTAATAACTAACATTTGTATCCAACAATCTCCCGCAACAGTTCAGGTGTTCAATCACATCTCCTACACAATGGCAGGGTACACTGTAGTAAGTATATTTTCTTAATATTCTCTAAATGTAGAGTGTACTCAAATCTGCTTTTGGTGGCTGTGGGTTAACACCTTGTAAAAACAATTTCCATGTCCAAAAGACCACAAAATACTTAAAAAGAAGAGGTGGTAGTCTCTTAAAAAAAACAAAACAAACAAAAAACCCCACCCTATAGGCACCCTATAGGATCCTCTTCATAATTTATGACGTTGGATATGATACAGACATAACAGAATCAACAATCCTGACCATGGAGATATCTATTCTGATTCATACTGCCTTAAATTTAAAAAAAAAAAAAAAAAAAAAGATGCATGCAAGGAATAAGTAGAGATGAAGTGAAATCAGGCTAAAACAAATCAACATATTTTAAAGCCACAAATGCAAAAGGAGAAAAGAGAAAAGAGAAAATGTTGTTTTTAAAAAAAGAGTTCACAAAAAAGACTCATTACTGGACAAGGTAAAGTGACCATTTTGGTTATTTTTCAAGAGAAAGTAATGAAAAATAAAAGCATGGGATTTTAATACCACTAAGAAAGTGGTAAGCAGTACACAGGTGCTGTTTTATCCCAGCCAACTTGTGAGGAGAAACAGAGGCCAGCAGAACTTTAAAAGGCAGGTATGACTGACTTTAACTTGCTTTAAAAAAAAAAAAGGACATTGACCCTTTAAATCACAAGCCAGTTACAAGCATTGTAGTGCCATTACTAATTACATGCTGAGAGTGTAAATTTAAAATGGAAATTTCAATTTTCAGTTCATCAGGAGGATGATGGAAATGAAGTTGCCTACTAATTAGTTCATGCGTATCAGACACCTGAAAGACTAGAGCAAAAAAACTATACACTCATTACAAGTGAGTTATAAGCAAAGCACTCAAACCTTTTATTTGCCAGGCTGCATATAAATAAAGAAATTAAATGATAAAGGCAAAAATAGCTACAGACCTGCACATAATCATACTTTGCTTGACTTTGCCAATTACACAGCTTCCACTAGAATTTATCTAGCATTGGAAACTACAAGAGGTGGAACAGGTTATTGCTTCAGGTTCACTAAGCTAAATGTTCATTTACATTTCCCAAAAACAGAGTTTCTGGTTTTGAAATTTTCCCACTTTATCTCTACCAAACATTCACACCATTTTTCATGCTTTCCTCTGGACCAGCTTCTTTGTCACTGGGAGCAGCACGGAGAAGATTCCATGTGCAGGCTACTCACAGTAGGGTCTGGGGAGGAGCTGGTGACAGGCTAAAGTAAAAATTCAAATAGGTTCTTGTCAGAGGTCTTTTCTCCCTCCAGATCAGAAGGAAGGTAGCTGGAAATTTAGCCCAAATCAAGAGCAGACTGACTATTTTGCAACCCTCCACAAACGTTGATGAAGTGTGTCCCTGACCACCACAGAACCTGTGCAAAAACAAGTTGCAGGATTTTTGCTTCTCCTCTTCCCTCAACACAAACTGTTCATCCACATAAGGGTCGGGCAGTTTTTGTCTCTTAGAGCTCATTTTATGCTTGAAGAACAGTACTCTGATGTAAAGAATTACTATGCAGTGCATAAAGTGTGAGTGTGTGGAGCTCTGTACCCTTGCCAAATCAAAACAGGGTTCCTGCAGAACACTAAAAACCACTTTTTTCCCTACAAGTATAATTCCCCTAAAAATTCCATATTTTATGGTCCCAGGTGTTTTAAAGAGAAAAGTTTTCAAAAATGGAAAGAAAGAAATCCTATTAAGATTTAAAGATCTCTTCTGACATTACAGAGTACTTTTAATTTTGCTGTGAACTAAAAAAAAAAAAAATAAAAAAAGAGAAAAAATATTTGGCAAGTTTTGTGAAAATTATAGACCAAATTTATTATGCAAGAAAAGTGAGAAGAAAAAGAAGGAACTGCTTGTTGCTTAGAATACATTAATCATATCACTTAACACTTCTAGAAAATCCTTACACACTATGGTTGTCAAAATTACAGAATAACCTGTATGGGATAGGAATTACTTAGATTTGATCCATAAACTCCAAAGAAAAAGAACAAATTGTTCAGATCTGATGCCATGGGTTGAGATTTATATACACATTTTCTCCATCAGTCCAATGTTCCTCCCGGGTAAGAGGAAAGGGAAGATTTTGCTGGGAGCAAAGCCCAAGGCAGACCCAAGTCTGGTTTGGGTACACACCTGCACAGGGGTCTGAGAGCTGCCTCCGATGTGGGTTGCGGCTTTGACAAGTGCAAACATCAGTAGAAGCATGAGACCATCAGGCATGCCCATCCAGTTCATCTCCCAGAAAAAGATGTGTCTAGGGGTCAAGTGCTAAATGATTTTGAATTTTTTTCCCCAGCTCATTTAATAAAGCCCACACTCTAAAGAAGCCCAAAAGGTACTGCAATGCTGACTTTTTCATTATCTATTAAAGTTACATTAGCTTTCTGTTTCTGAGGAAATAATTCTGTCCGAGTCCCTTAGCCTTACTCTTTCCAGTTCTTTTTCAATGTATAAATTTTAGACTTCCTAATAACCCCTCTGGTCTTTATGGATGAAAGCTAACTTAAGATACATTGAAGGGCCTTTGTCTTTTCACTCTGCAATAAATAACAAACAGTAACACTGGCTTCGTTTTCCAGAACTGACAAAATTCAGCACTCTCACCACCCCAGTTCCAGAAAACTCCATCAAGCAGCACTTTGTGTCTGCTCTCCAAATGAGAAAAATGAACAAGTAATCCCTTGTGCTTTTTCCCCAGATAATTTGGGAGTCACTCAGGAAAAATCACAAGTGGTAGTCAGGACAAAAACTTGAATATGACAAATATTATGATATGCTCACAAAGGTAACTTGGAGTACAGTGTGTCTGTCACACCTGAGGGACATTATGGACAGTTCAACTTAGTGCTGGCAGATAAGATGCTCAAACACCATGTTTAGCTAAATCCTGTGTTCACTGGAAGGGAAACATCCTCTTCACCTATTGACTACCCTGATTATTGCAAAAGATTTTCCCTTAAGTATCTAACTTACTAACCTTTATTAACCAACAGCTGAAATTGCCAAAGCTTAGACCAATTCATATATCATGAAAACCTCATAAGAGCAAAGAGCTACAGCAATCACTAGATAATCATTATCTTCATTAAAATACTGCCACAGGACTTCATAATCACTGCTTCCACTGAAATAATTTGTTGGGCACAGAGAAATCCAGTTCACAATGAGGGCACTGCCATTTGAATCATTCCAGCAATAACACCCTTGAGTGGGAATGAGAAAATCTGTATTTTTGGCCCCATGGATGTGGCTGAACTAACAGCTGTTCCAGCCTTAATTAAAACACTTCTTGTTACTTCCATCACGATGCACAATACTTAACCTGTGTGCCCAGAGCAGCTCAGCAGAGAGGACCAGGTCTTCCTGCAGGCTCTGGTACAGCCAAAACCACATTAAAGCTCTCCAGAAAGATGCCCACAGAAGGCTGCACATGTCAAAACATCTCCACCACGAGATATTGCTGTGATGTGCTTCTAAGGACCCAACTACGAAATGTAACATCTGTGGAAAGCAGCTTCTTTGAAAACAGCCTTTATAAATCTGCTTTCCACAGTTTAGAGCCACAAAGGAACATATGCACATTTTTAAATAAAAAGATTTGTGCATTTGAAAAATCAAGATTATCACTGTTTTTCAACTAAACAGTCCCTTTTAGCCTAGGCTATTTTTCTGACAGTGAATAAGAATCTAGCTGTTCATTAACCACTTGTCTTCATCAGTTTCTTAAGTGATACTGGCAATTGAATCAAGGAGATTTTTTTCCCCCTCAGCTCCATCTGTTACCTGAATCCATGGCCATCTGTCATTCTCTGCAGCAGTCCAGGCATTCACAAGACCCTTCTTATTAAGCCGTGCATAGTATGGGTACCATTTCTGGAGGCCAAAAAGAGCTCGATGGGTGGATGATGCAGTGATTTGTTGGTTTGACACAATCCCTCCTTCTATCCCTAGTGGGCCAGAGCATCCTGCAAATGCAACAGGAGAAAAAAAATGAATGCAACTCAAATGATCAACTCTTCTGAGCCCCAAGTGGCTGTAATTACAACAGCATACAAATAGATCCAAAAAGTCATGCCAAATACAACTTAGAAGGAATTTAAAATACTCAACTAGCATCTTGTTTTTGTAGAAATTAAAAAAAAAAAGGTAAAAAATACTTCCAGTAATTAACTATTCTCCTTGTAAAATAATGTAATGGATTAAGCTTTTAGTTTGCTCTGTCTGAAGAGTTGAGAGTTTGAGTTTTATGGACACAATGAAAAAAAAAAACAATCCTCTGATTCAAATATTGAAATGATTGATAAAAGCATATTTAAAATTCTGCAATTACTGCCAAGTTCCATATGGTTGCTCTTGCCCCAGAGGTTAGCATTTAGCCAACATACCACAAATTGTTATTGCTGGTTTTTTTTAGAAATAGGAAACTAGACACATTATTGTTCAGTTACACCAAAAATATTTAATGGTCTTATACATTTAATCAGCAACCACTAAGTGTGTACTTGACTGTAATGTCCCAGTGTTCATAATTTCATGTGTGGTATTCATCATTAATTTATTCACCAGAAATACTTGCAGACATAATGTTTTAGAAAATCAAGATAATTCTGCTAACATTGTTTTCTGAAGCCCCTCCATTTGAGTACAGGAAGAAAAACACTCAGCTATTGTGAACAATCCAAACTGAGAAAATGTTGAAAATTCATTTTATACAAATTTATTGGCAGTCTATCCACTATTCAACACCCCCAACCAGTTCGAAGTAAATGAGATTTTTCTTTACTCAATTCCAATGCAGAATCTAAAGAGAAGGTAAATTCAGGAATTATTCTGGCAGCCACTAATTGTCTGTTGGCCAAAAGATCATCTGCTTTGTGGGTCTACTGCACTTTGGCAATTTTTGGTACCACAGGACAGACGTTTACTCACATTTCCGATTTTCTCAGGAACCTTGCAATGTTTCACCTCAAGCAGTACCCAAGAATGAACTCTGAAATGCCCATGTGGGGAGAAAGTCACAAATAATTTAATTCCTCATTAATTTAAAGGCACAGAGAAGAAAAAGTGACTGTTGGAATTTGCTCCTCTTGCCAGGGAGACAGTGCAGGGAGGTACTGGTAGCACAGTCCCCAGGTACTGTGTGTCACTGGTGATGGAGAAAAATATAAACTAAACTGAGGTTTTAAGGTGATTGTGGAGAAAGTGCCATGAACAAGCACTTACTGGTGCTTTGAAAAAAGGTAAACCAAACCTCCCATAAGGGTGGGGTTCAGAGTGTGATCCTTCCATCCTTCAAAACCTGGATAAAACTTCCAGGATATCCTTAAATGAAATCCTGGCCCCACTGAAATTAACGACTGACTTGCACCACACGATGATTTTACACATGTTTTTAACACTCCATGAAGCTGGGCTAGAATCTACTCTTCTTTATCAGCCAACAATAAAGGCTTTGCATCCAGCACTTGATAACGGTGCTCAGAACACGACAACACACAGCTCTCTCCCATTGCTGTGCCAGGCGTGCAGTAGTGCCACAAGAAAACAAATCCTTTGTCACCAGCACAGGCAGGCTCAATATAGAATGTATTCAAAAAGCCCGCATGTTTGAAAATTGTCGTTCTTTATTGTGTTTTCATCATGCTGTTACTTAAGAATTGAAAAACCTATTCCAAGTCTTAGCTCTGGCTCTGAAATATTTCCATTGAAGCAGAATAAAATTCTTTGGTATATGAACTGCTATATCTGCTCGCAAGCCAGAGGTAAACAACTTTAGTTTTTTAAAGAAAGTGCATATCTTCAAAAGTTTCTTATATTTACTTATTAAAATACCTTTGCTATTTCATAATGGAAAAGAAATGCACACAGATGTGTCTGTGTGTATGTGCAACTCACAGCGCACACAGGATACACGTATGAAATTAACCACCCTTAACATCTGCAGTCATAGACTGATAATTATTAAAAAATAGAGATGTGAGAAAGCAGGAGAGAGGTCTCTAAGGGGACATTAAAAAGGAGACGTTGAAGGTGTGTGTCATAGTTTGAGATTGCCTCCCCTAGAAGCCAGGGGGCCTAGAGGTGATTGTGTGCCAGGGCAGTTTTCCCTGGAGGGTCAATCACTGCTCGTCTTGTCCGCTCCTGCTGAAAAATCATATATACACAACCAGCGGAAGTTGTTGGCAATCAGTCTGTCTGGCTGCTGTTGTGTCTGCTGCTGTGTGAGTGCGGGTGTGAGAAGGCCAGGGGTGGCAGGGCCCCCTTCTTTCCCCCTCCGAGGGGAAGGGGGGCCCTGCGGCCCACAGCCCTGGCTAAGCCAGAGTTGGAGGCAGCATTAGAATGAGTGTGTGTTTGTGAGGGACGAGACTCACAAACAGCTGGTAAGTGGAAGAGAGAGAGAGGCAGGCCTTGCAGCTAAGCCCTCTTTCCCCCCCCCCTTTTGCAGTTAGGCTGTAGAGGGGGGCTTCTTTTTTCCCTCTCACTATAAAGTGGAGGAGAGGCTTGGCATTGGAACGGAGCCAAAGTGGACGGGCTGAATACAGCTCGGTGCCAGGGAGATAACCCCAGGCGAAATTGGAGATGGACCAGAGAAAGGCCCGGAGGATGTCCTTGCAGTGATTTAAATGCAGGACAGCCGAAAACTCGGAGGAGGAATGAAGATTCCAAGACGCGTATGTTTGATAAGCTGAACTAAACTACAGCAGCACGGAACTGAGGTAAGAGAGAGAGAGAGAATCACACAGCAGAGATGGCACGGAACCAAGGAGAAAGGACTCAGAGCTATCTTCTTGGACTTCATGAGAAAGAAAGGACTTCAGCAAACAGCTGGGGGTTGTTGGGGGGAGCGTTCAGGTTCCCCGAACACTCCCACGAGAGAAAGACTGGTTACCTATCAGCCTGAAGGGCTTTTCCTGGACTAAATTGAAGGAGAAGCTTAAAAGGACTGATAGAAATGTATAATATTATATATATAGTTGCTTTTAGCTTGTACAGTATTTATTGTGTAGAATAAATGCATATACTTCCCCTTTCCCATATAGAAGCCTCTTGCCTGAAAATTTCTCTTCCATGTTGAGATAAAATTGTGGGAAGGGGTGGGGGAAGCCTGGAAATTAGATTTTGGATTTTTGTGGTGGCTCAAACCACCACGATATGTTAGGTGTTCGGTGTGTTAGTTAGTACATCTCTTGTTTGAGATGCATTAAAAGTTTTTTGAAACGTGTAAGATCCTTACAAGAGAAAGTTGAATTTTCCTTTCAAAATCGAAGGTAGTTTAATTACCAAGTACAGCACTTAACTCTTATTTTGACCATATATGCTCAGAAGTGTTTATCTTCCTTATCATTAAGAGGATTATTCCTGAAATCCAAAGCAAATCTCTACCTCCAGTGAATAGGTACTTTGTTGTACAAGCTCCCTATTTTCATTGCAGCTGCAATCATGGTTTGTCACGTTTGTCACTTTTTCAGTGTGAGTTAAACACAAAATTTATCACTCTTAAAAGTTACAACCACCACATTAGAGATATTGTGGTGTTCAGTTCAGGCATTACAACATGTGATGTGTAGGAAGTACAAGACTGGATAATAATTTCTAAACAATATTATAATTATAAGTACATTTCTTAAATCATCAGAACTTTTTGGTATTTTTTAAATTTATTCAACAGCCAGGACTTCAGCAGAAGTTTCATTAGGATACTGTGAGTAAGCTCTACTACTGTTATGCCTACCTCTTTAGGTCTTTATTTTAATCAGATAGTATTCAACAAGAAAATCTTTCAATTTATTTTATTTTATCAGTTAAAATGAAATATTGAACGCATTTTTGGATAGTCAAATACCACAGCAAATGGACTTCTTTTAGCCATATGCTCAATAATTTCTTCCAAATACTCCACTAGATTAGCAAGTCATTCTCTAATGGGGCTGCTTCTCTTTAAATTCACAAGAAATTCACCTCTCCTGAAAACTCTCAGGTGAATGACCTATCTCTGGTTCCATCAAACATGTTTTATCTATAAAGGACTGGTTACAGACTAGTTTCTGCATAAGATATTAAATTTCAGACACAAACAATACTTTTCTTCAAGTTGAGATGTCAGTTATTTCTTTAAGTTTTTAAGAGCCATTGGTCACTAACAATGAAGAAAACAAGCAATGACAGCTTTTTCAGATTGTTTCTTTTTTAAGGAAAACTGAGATGCATATTTTAAACAAGTACAGGCTGGATTATATTTTATTGTTATACCCCTGTTTCTATTAAATCCATAGTTCATTTAACAAAAATCATGACAGCTTGAGAAATAATAGTATCACTACAGCGTGCAATTTAGACTGATCAACATTAGTTACTAAATAAAAAAGCCCATTTTTATTAGTTAATGCTGACACATTGGGGTATGACAATACACTTGATGCAAGAAAGATAAAAAAAATAAATTAAAAAGCAATAAAAAGCTGCCTGACAGGTTCATGATACAGATTCACAAGGAAGATTTTGTCGTCTGGAACTGTTGTTTTAGTGTCATTAAAAAGCAAGATACTAACTCATGTAATACTGGTTTTAATCCTACAGTGACTGTTATGCACTAAATAAAACCCCTTTAAGGCTTCTCCTGTTCTCATCAAACACAAACCTATATCCATAAAACCTCACTGTCCATGGAGGTAACAGAATACAAAGATACCAACAGCTAAGTGAATGTGAGTGGATCCAGGGAATGATGGGAAAAGCTAATAACATGGGAAAAGTTAATAACATAGGAAAAGCGAATCTTCCCAGTTCTCCAAAGATTCCCCACCAACTCACATGAAGACAGCAATGGTTATAAACCTGCCTTGAAGGATTCTTATACAATCTCAAACTTAATTAGGTCTAGAAACATTATGTACTGTTTGGCACTACAAATCAATTGATTTTTTTAATCCAGATTTCACTTGTAGGCTGAGAGTATGGGAATCAAACAGCTCCCCAGACAGAGGATGAGTTCTGTGCTTCCACCCTTATCTCTGACAACAATAAATCCCTCCAGTTGAACAATAATGTTGGGAAAAAAAGGAAGAAACAAAAGATGACAGTCAGCTTACTGCGTTTTACATTGATATCTCCTCAGGACAAAATTGAAATAGGGAAATAAGTCATTGCATCTCCCTCTTTATTGTGAAAAGACAAACCCTTTTATGATAAAGAGTTACTACAGTAAGAGATAATTAGCAGAAAGTGCAGCGTAAACATGAGTATGTTTAATTTGAACTTTTACATTTATGTCGGTCCACAAATTAAGCAAAATCTCCAATTGGTTTAAAAATTGCTTGAAAATGTGAGGATTATGCCTCTGCAAACAGAATGAAAAGACTTCTTGTTACTGATGGCGAAAGATGCCTGATTTTGCAGCAAGAATATATTGCTTTTCATTCCCTCAGTTGGTCTGCCTCTAGCTAATATCACCAAAACAAACAGATGCAAAATTGAAGGCAGGTGGAAAACAAATCTTCTTTAGGCATCTGCAATCATGCCTTCTGTGCTGGTTTAAAAGTTAACCAGCAAGACAAAATGAACTCAATTCAAAAGAGAGATTTATAAGTCAGAATAACAATTTATTAAAATAATGCAATAAGTACAATTATACAGACAGACAATTGGTTTTAATCCACAAAACCCAAATGTACAAACCCAGCACCCTGGGGTATGAACAAAAGTGGTGTACCTTGGCCCACCCCCCGAGTCCAAAGCAAAGGGAGAGGGAATAAACCTGCTGGTGGGAGAGCTGCTGCAGTCTGGTCAGAAGTGGTGATTGCAGTCCAGTCGAGGGTGGTGGTCTCAGCCTGGTTGGGAGCAGCGGTGGTCTGCTGTACATATACACATATGTACAATGAAACATTACGGACCATTCTCACTCAAA
>NW_020925417.1:51674-184228 GCF_003984885.1 Neopelma chrysocephalum | reverse complement strand
TCTCCGCCGCCCAGATGGGTTTCCCTTGGCGCTGCCAGTTGGCCTTTCTCCATCGCTCTAGCCATCCCCACAGAGCATTGGCCACCATCCATGAGTCAGTGTAGATATAGAGTCTTGGCCACTTCTCTCGTTCAGCTATATCCAAAGCCAACTGAATGGCTTTAAGCTCTGCGAACTGACTTGACCCACCTTGTCCTTCGGTTGCTTCTGCAACTCGCCGTGTGGGACTCCATACGGCTGCCTTCCATTTTCGGTTTGTCCCTACAATGCGGCAGGAGCCATCCGTGAAGAGCGCATATCGTCTTTCATCTGCTGGTAGCTTGTCATATGGTGGGGCCTCCTCAGCCCGTGTCACCTGCTCCTCTTCTTCTTCAGAGGATAGTCCAAAACTCTCACCTTCGGGCCAATTGGTGATAATTTCCAGAATCCCAGGGCGATTAGGATTCCCTATCCGGGTTCGTTGTGTGATCAGAGCGATCCACTTACTCCATGTGGCATCGGTGGCGTGATGTGTAGCAGGAACTCTCCCCTTGAACATCCAGCCCAGCACTGGTAGTCGGGGTGCCAGGAGGAGCTGCGCTTCGGTGCCGATCACTTCTGAGGCAGCTCGAAGTCCTTCATAAGCAGCCAGGATCTCTTTCTCAGTTGGTGTATAGCTGGCTTCAGATCCTTTGTATCCCCGACTCCAGAATCCCAGCGGTCGTCCTCGGGTCTCCCCAGGCACTTTCTGCCAGAGGCTCCAAGAAGGGCCATTCTTCCCGGCTGCAGTGTAGAGCACGTTCTTCACGTCCTGTCCTGTCCTTACTGGCCCAAGGGCTACCGCATGGGCAATCTCCTGTTTGATTTGTTCAAAGGCCTGTTGTTGTTCAGGGCCCCACTGGAAATCATTTTTCTTCCGTGTCACAAGGTAGAGAGGGCTTACAATTTGACTGTACTTGGGGATATGCATCCTCCAAAAGCCCACAGCGCCTAGGAAAGCCTGTGTTTCCTTCTTGCTGGTTGGTGGGGACATGGCTGCTATTTTGTTAATTACCTCCGTTGGAATTAGGCGACATCCATCTTGCCACTTCACTCCTAAGAACTGAATTTCCTGAGCAGGTCCCTTGACCTTACTTCGTTTAATGGCAAAACCAGCTCTTAGGAGGATCTGGATTATCTTCTCTCCTTTCTCGAAGACTTCCCCCGCTGTGTTCCCCCATACAATGATGTCATCAATGTACTGTAGATGTTCTGGAGCCTCGCCCTTTTCCAGTGCAGTCTGGATCAGTCCATGGCAAATGCTGGGACTGTGTTTCCACCCCTGAGGCAGTCGATTCCAGGTGTACTGCACACCCCTCCAAGTGAAAGCAAATTGTGGCCTGCACTCCGCTGCCAAAGGAATGGAGAAGAAGGCGTTGGCAATGTCAATGGTGGCATACCACTTGGCTGCCTTGGACTCCAGCTCGTACTGGAGCTCCAGCATGTCCGGCACAGCAGCACTCAGGGGTGGTGTGACTTCATTGAGTCCACGGTAATCCACCGTCAGCCTCCACTCTCCGCTGGACTTACGCACTGGCCATATAGGGCTATTAAAGGGTGAGCGAGTCTTGCTGACCACCCCCTGGGTCTCCAGTTCACGGATCATCTTATGTATGGGAGTCACAGAGTCTCGGTCGGTGCGGTATTGCCGACGGTGCACGGTTGCTGTGGCTATCGGTACCAACTGTTCTTCAACCTTCAGCAGTCCCACAGCAGAGGGGTCCTCTGACAGGCCAGGCAAGGTGTTCAACTGTCTAATTTCCTCTGCCTCCACAGTAGCTATGCCAAACGCCCAACGAAGTCCTTTTGGGTCTTTGAAATACCCACTCCTCAGGTAATCTATGCCAAGGATACACGGGGCCTCTGGACCAGTCACGATGGGGTGTCTGTGCCATTCCTTCCCAGTCAGGCTCACTTCAGCTTCCAGTACAGTCAGCTGTTGGGATCCCCCTGTCACCCCAGAAATAGAGATGGATTCTGCCCCTATGTATCTTGATGGCATCAAAGTACATTGTGCGCCGGTGTCAACTAAAGCCTTATATCTTTGTGGCTCTGATGTGCCAGGCCACCGAATCCACACTGTCCAATAGACTCGATTGTCCCTCTCCTCTACCTGGCTAGAGGCAGGGCACCCCTAGTCCTGGTCATGGTACTCGTTGCGCTCTTCTTGTAAGTATGACCTGGAGGTCCCTTCAAGAGGATCAGACATATCATCATTCCTGGGCCATCTGGAGTCTTGCCTACGAGAGACTGGAGCAGCATTCATCTTCAAAGAGTTCCTTGTGGTACTTGTCCCTCTTTTCAATTCACGTACCCGGGCTGCTAAGGAAGAGGTGGGTTTCCCATCCCACTTCCTCATATCTTCTCCGTGCTCTTGGAGGTAAAACCATAGATTGCCACGTGGAGTGTACCCTCTCTCCTTAGCTGGGGGACGCTGGCTCCTGATAGCAGAGACCCTTGTTTGTCCTGGCGAGGTACGGAAGATCCCTTCCTTAATTTCTTCTCTTAGCCTCTGGTGTCCTTCTTCAATCTTCTCTTCCAGGCTTCGGACATGTTCAGCCAGTTTGGTTTCCACCGATGAGACGTGGGCTCGTAATGGGGCGGTGACAGTGTCTTCATAAATCCTGAGTTTGCTGACCAATGCACCAACCTTGTCCTCTCCCTCCCTCCATTGCAGCGTTGCTAGGTAGCGGGAATACATTTCTGGCCCGAGTCGTGCAAACTTCAACCACATCTGGGATGTGCACCGTACACCATCTGGACTTTTAGGAAATCTTTCGTCCTCTGAAAAGATTATCTCCAGTACAGCCAATTCTCTCAAGCACCGGATACCTTGTTCCATCGTGTTCCACTGTCCTTGCTGTACGTGGAGGTCCTCCTTGCAAAGGTATCTCTCCCTTACACTGGACAACAGTCGCCGCCAGAGGCTGAGAGTTTCCTGCCTTCTTCCAATCCCCTGATCAATGACGACATCTCGAGACAGGGATCCCAGTTGCCTTGCTTCACTTCCATCTAGAATTGTGTCGTTAGCGGCGGCATCCCAGATTCGGAGCAGCCAGGTCAGGATGGACTCGTTCACCTGTCGTGTGAACTCTCTCCGAAGCTCACGTAGCTCACCCAGGGATAGGGACCGAGTGATTATTTCTGGTTCTGTCTCCTCCAGTGGATGTGAAGGTCCTGCCTCTTCGTCATCATTTGCTATGCGGACTGATTTAGTCTTCGATTTCCTTTTCTGGACAGGGGCGACTGCTATTGGTTTCTGTTGTCCTTCTGGCTCCTCGATGGTTTGTGTGGGCATGGTGCCAGTTGATTTATTTCTTACTCCCTCCGACTCAGCTGTAGTTTGTGTGGACGTGGTGCCAGTTGATTTGCTCCTTCTCTCCTCCCCCTGGCAGTGCTGTACCATGTCAAGCAGTGCCCGGTAAGCAGTGGCCAGGGCCCAGCAGGTTGCTGTGAGCTGACCATCTCTGGAGCTGCCAGAGCATTTTTCCTTTACCAGTTTTATCATGCTGACAGGATCCTGCAGTTGTTCAGGGGTGAATTTCCAGATCATGGGAGGAGAAAACTTCTCCAAATACTGGCCGATGTCCTCCCACTTCCCGTGCCACTCAGCGTTATCCATTCCCAGGACAGGTGTCCAAACAGCCTCCCTAGAAGGCCCTGTTCTGACCCTAAGCATGGTGTAAACAGTACAGAGCAGACAGAGCAGCAGACAGAGCAACACTAACAATAACATTATGCCGTCCTTAGCATCAAAAGGAAAATCAATATTTTCAAAAACTGTTGTACCAGGTCTGAAGGGAAAGAAGGAGGTGAGAGGCTGGAAACCACCATTCCCCACTGTTCCCCCAAAGGGCTGGGTGCAATTTTTAATGAGGCCCCAGAGGTAGCAACCTAAACCAGGACAGGTAAACAGGACTGAATACACATTTACAATGAAACTCATTGCTTCTGAGGTTATGATGACATAAACATAGTATACTAGTAAAGCAATTTGGATCCCTCTCCCTGGTCTTAAAGAGAGCATTAAAATAGGCAAATAGTTCCCCATTTGTGGAAATATGAACATGCTCAGATAAAACACCCACGTGAATGCACCAAACAACATGTTGATCGGGGAGTTTCTGTATCCAAATACACAGATGCTTAAAATGAAATTGTGATTCTGACTTCTCTCTCTCTGCCCCACGTTGGGCGCCAAAAATGTGCTGGTTTAAAAGTTAACCAGCAAGGCAAAATGAACTCAATTCAAAAGAGAGATTTATAAGTCAGAATAACAATTTATTAAAATAATGCAATAAGTACAATTATACAGACAGACAATTTGTTTTAACCCACAAAACCCAAATGTACAAACCCAGCACCCTGGGGTATGAACAAAAGTGGTGTACCTTGGCCCACCCCCCGAGTCCAAAGCAAAGGGAGAGGGAATAAACCTGCTGGTGGGAGAGCTGCTGCAGTCTGGTCAGAAGTGGTGATTGCAGTCCAGTCGAGGGTGGTGGTCTCAGCCTGGTTGGGAGCAGCGGTGGTCTGCTGTCTTCCTCTGGGTCCCACGAGAGAGAGAGCCCCAAGGCTCTGAAACTCCCAGTTATATACTCTCCAGTTCAGGCGGGAGTGCTCAGTCCCTCCCTCAGAGTAGGGAATTCCATAAAAGGGCATGCGGATGCTCAGTCCCTCTTCCATATAAGGGTATCAGAGCGGGGAATTCCATATAAGGATATCAGAGTGGGGAATTCCATAAAAGGGTACAGGAACATCTTCCCACCTTGCAGGCCTCTACTGAGCAGTTCCCGGTTGCCAACTTTACCACTGAACAATGGGATTACTCGTGACCACAGACATTGCATTAATTAATGCTGATATATGCATAAACTATACATACAATCTAGTCTTCAGCCTATTTCTTCTCTATCTTTCACACAGAGACTTCAGCTTTCTGTCCATAAGCATTTTCTCACACTGGGATTCACCTCCCTCTGATGGACATTCAGAGGGATTTTCTACTTTGAGTAAGTGTGCAAAAAAAATTATGTTTCCAACATAGAACAAAAACATATGAAGATGATAGCTCAGACAGTGAAATCAGATTATGTTGTGATTGAAATAAGAGGGTAATTATTCAGGAGTGATTTGCTTAGTTCTAGTTTGGTAATTTCTCCATTCTGCTTTTTGAGTAGGATGGATAGGATTGCAAATTCCCCACCAAAACACACAAGGATTAATGTTGGGGACCTGCAGCCTACAGCACAGTTGAAAAAGGGACCTATACAACAGGAGTAAAATTAAAGGAAGATACAGCTTCTGATTTAGAAGATCCTTAAACTGAAAACTACTTGAACCTGGGAAAATGCAATGGGAGAACCATTACTTGATGTTTGTCCGTTTTCTTACACTCGTTCATCAAGCATTCACTTCTGATCACTGTCTAAGACAGGACTCTTGGACTGTCACCAGACCAAGCATGGTTATTCCTATGCTCAAAAAGAAGGGTACATCTAAAACCTCATATCTGCAAAGCTGTAATCAGTAAAACCACAATTTTTTAAAGTATTTCTCCATGAAGTGATTGTTTTTGTGTTGAACTCTGTCACAGTAATGTTACTGACATCATCCCCAGGCATGTTCAAAATGCTTTTAATGGAGCTGTCCTGAGAAGAAGACTTCCAGAATGAACACACACTGTTCGTGTGTCCCTATCTGAGAAAACCACAGCATCAAACCATCTGGAAAACTCTCTATCCAAAGAAACGTGAATTACATTACAGCCACATCATTCTGACAAATGTTTGCTGAATACCTTTTTTGAAATGATGCAGTAGTGAACATTCAACAATTCCATTTGGTGTTTAAGTCCAACCTGAATCTTTCTTACTCTATTCGTTATTTCTTGTCCTGATTCTCTGAATGTGGACAAAAATGTCCTCTTAAAATGGCTTAGAGTATGTGTCTCCTCTCCTACCCTATGATTTACCTGGGGGATGCCAAAAAGTCACAACTTAGACCAAGCGCATGATGTAGCACCAGCTGTGAATGAGCACAATTCTCCTTGCCCTATGGGTTACTGGCTAGCTGGGGGCACAACCCAGCATTCAACAATTAACAGATACACATTACCTTTATTTTATTTTGTTGCTAAGCAGCAAATATGAATTTTTTCAAGAAAAAAATATTATTTTGTAGTGAGGACTTTAATTTCCCAAACTCTGCTTCTGAACTCTCATAGAGAAATACTTCAATCTTTATTTGAAAAATTATTTTGACCTTTCAAGCTAGCGCTGTGAAAAATAACATTTCTACTGTGTTGGAGTATTGACATTAACCATTGACATAACTCACAGCCACTTAAATACTACTAAAATTAATCTGAATAAAAGAAATTATGGAGCAACACTAAAAAAAACAAACCTCCTCACAAGAATGAAACTGCATTCATATTATGGAAGGTAAATTCATAGTAGTTTTCAAGTCACCCTGTAAAGTAATTGCCATACTTACACACTTCAGGGATGACAGACACAGAAACCAGAGCTCCTAATTGCCACATAAGAGTAATTAATTATTATTATTTTTATCTTAGGTTGCAATGACATGACAAGATACGTGATTCTGAATTCTGATTTTTTAGTGGATCTGGACTTGGGCAGAGTCCTATGAGTGGAGGAGATTTGGACAGCTGTGGATCTATTAATTACCACCTTTATTTCTAATGGTTACAAATGATTACGCACGGGCTGCAGCCAATTAACAATTTAAGCACAATTTAGGCATTTAAAAACAAAATTGGGAACCAAACTGGATTTAAAAATAATCTTTATTTGCTGCTGCTGAACCCTGTACTGGCCATGCACTTCTCCCCTCCCTAGTGTCATGGTTTGAAAAGGCCCAAAATCCAATTCTGATTCCTAGCCCCCCTCCCACATCTCAACCCCGTGTGAGATAGGTTTTCCAGACAAAAACACAAGACTCAATATGGGAGGAAAGGAATATATTACAGGACTGTACAAATAAATACTTATACTATAATACATTACGTATTATCTTAACTATTTCTATCTCTACCATGACAATAATATTTACAGTGGGCCAAATCTCTTCTCCCTCCAAATAAAAGTCCAGGAGAGAAGAAGAAGAAAAGACCCCTTCCAGTCTCTCAGCAGCGGGTCTCTCTCTAGGCAGCAGGCTCTCTTCTTCTCTTCCAGGCAGTTGCAGCTGGATCCTTGCCAATGCACACGAGGGAGGCCTCCAAGCCTCTCTCGGCCCTCCGTCCTCAAAACGGGGGTCTTTCCGTGGGCTACTTGACCCCAGACACGGTTGCATCACCACGGTCATATCACGAAGCACAGGGGTCTTCGTGACGGTCTGGTATCCTCAGGGGAAATCAAGACCCTGCACAGAGCTCCCATGCTCTGACTCAAAGATGGCTGCCAGCTTCTCTGAAGCTGCAGCCGGGGGGGCAAGGTCACCCCACACACACACATTCCTTTGGCCGTCCTGCCTTATCTCTCAGGAGGCCGGAGCTTCTTAGCTCCTCTCTCCGTGCATACTGCACTTTAGGACTCCTCTCAGTCCACCACCCCCTCCTCTTTCTCGGAGGGGTCTCTAGGAAGTTTGGGGGGTGTTGGTAATTTAGTTCTTACCCCCAGAACTCTGTCTTTGCAGTGGTCTCGGTTCTCTTCCTGCTGCAACTTTTCGTTTCCTCAGACACCTCTGTGTCTGCCTTAGCTGCATACTGGCATCTGCTGCTTCTCTGGTCCTTATCAGTTGGCTCTTTGCCACTGCTCTCCTCCGTCCACTGCTGCTCCGTCGCCACTCCCAGCATCTCTCACTGCTGCCTACCGGGGAGAAAACTCCCCCAGCTCCTAGACACAGGCACTCAGTCCAGCTCAACACCATTGCGAGTCCCTGCAGCCCCCCAACCGGGGGCTGGGGGGGGGGCAGAGCCCCAAGGGGCTTCTGCCCCGGCTCCTCGTGGCACTACAACATGGCCACCTCTTCTTCTAAGAACAAGAACCACTGCTTCTCTTCCAGTGGAGAGATATGTTTATATTTTGCAGGAGCACTGATTGGGTCAAACCCCAAGGGTCACCACCCCCTGGGGGTTACCACTTTCCTAGTTTCAGGGGGAAACCTGGCTCAAACCACTACACCTAGCTATGCACAGAAGTATTTCTTCAAAGAATACAAGAAAACTCAACAGCTTTCCAGCTCTTTTAGGAAATTTGTTAATTAGACGCAGTGTTCTGAAAAAGTTTAGCCTCACTTCAGGAGAGCTGTAGACAAGTTCTTTCAAAGTTTCTGGGTTTTATATTTACGTTCACATGTCTTTAGTGACATGTAGGTTTCTTTTTTGTTGTTGTTTATAGAGCATGTAACAAAAACAAAAGCTTACCTATGTGGAAAATGTAGTGTATCCTCTCCTACCCCTAAGTTCACTCCAAAGGACTTTTTTGTTTTTGATTTTTTTTGGCACAAAGCATCATTTGTACTACAAAAAGTCATGATTTTAACCTAAAGTAGCTAAACAACTACAGCCACTTTGAAGGTAGCTCATTGACACATGCATCCATATGCTCAATGATTGCTCCCTGTTAAACCTGTCTGTTAGAAAAAGCAGCTCTGGAAAAAACCAAAACCCAAACCCAAACCTTGTCTTGGAAGTGAGACTGAAAGAGTAAGATATAGTCACACTGAAAGATAATCTTCATTTTTGTAGGAGGTCTACAATGGGAATCAGTGGGATTACATCACCAGTGTAATTAGTATTCCCGCCAGCCTGCCTGATAACAAGCATGTTCATTTGCAAGGAGAAGAGTATGTGCTTTTCAAGAGGCAGTTCTTATTTTGCTGCCTAGAGATGTTCTTTCTGTCTTTGTGGTTTGGTACTGTTTGTTTTTTTCCCCCTTTAAGAACACCAACTGTTTCTAGAAATGACAATATTACTTGTTGCAAGATGTGTTCATTGAAATTGCTTAAAAATTACCAGTGGTACTAATATCAATTCTACATTACAATGAATTCTACATTACATGTTCTTCAGAAAGAAGGAAAAAGATGGGAATATCATACAATATGTTGATGAAGTGGTGTGCTAAATATGAGCTATATCTACAATACTGGGCACAAACTGCATGCAAACGACCGTTATTTAAATCTGACTACACAGAAACAGCCTCTCTTATGGTCTCTAAGCTGTTTCCATCTTCTTCTACAACACATCTAACTTTTTAATAACTGGAAATTCAGATATCTGCATTTAGATCTTGTTCCCAGAAGCCATTTGATGTAGATATAACCTTATATTCATGTAAAGCAGCTTTAAGGATCAGGGCTTGAAGCCCCATTAAAAAGACAGAATTAATTGAAAGGTCATGCACTTTTATTAGAGTGGAAAAAGAAAATCATAGTGAAGATTCATAAAGGTTTCTTTTTATATGCGTAGTGGAATTCTTTCATTAGTATAATAATAATAATAATAATGGCCAGTCTTCGCGAACGAAGATTTTGGGAAAGGTCTTTTACCTTTCCAGCCTGCGCAATGGATTTTTTAAGTGAGACACAGCCTGTGCTGAACTGAGCCCACCCTTTAATCCTAAGGTTCATCTGCCGGGGCCAAGCAAGCTTGGACAATGGCAGTGAGGTCCTCAGGACGTAGGTTTGTTTAGAGTGACCTTCTCATAGATGGATGGCCTCACAGGGCTAACGGGCTCCATCTGCCCGGGGGACCGAGGAATCGAACCTGGGTCGCAGCAGTGAGAGTCCTACATGCATTAGTATAGCAGTGTAGTAAAATGAGATGATATGTTTGTGACTCCACGGTGTATTTTAAGCATAAATCTGTAACTCTAGATTTTTTTTAATATCCTTTTAGTTTTCTGTGTATACTTTTATTTTTTTTCTTATCAACATCTCTTTTCACCTTAAAAAGAACATTATTCCAAAGCGTTTAAATTGAGTAATAGCTAATTGAGCAAAGCAACCATAAGGAATGCAATCCATGCAACCCAGCTTCAGCCACATAAAAGTTCCTTATCTACCCCAAACTAACTGCTCAGGCTCTGCTTGATATCTGTGGGAGGTAATACACAAATCTAAACCACAATTTTAATTCTTTCATCCTTTCTTTAGAAGCATCTAACACAGATGTAATCAGCTTTTCTGTATCTACTGAGCAAGAATAAACCTAGAGTACTATCTTCAACTTAGAGCCTTGGTTTGAGAGGCTAAAATTAATTGAAATGAATCCAATGAGTTTTGAAAACATTGCAAAGGCATTGCTTTAAAAATACATGATCATTTATTTTTCTGAAAAGCCAGATTTACTAGACAATTAGCATACTTGGGCTTTCTGGAAAGATTTTAAAATGGGAAATTCCATGTGAACACAAGAAAACAGGGTTACTTTTATCTGTAGGGGCTTTTTTTGTTTGGTTTACTTGGTGGTTTTGCTGTTGTTGTTGTTATTCTGTTTTGTTTTGTTGCTTGTGTTTTTTCTGGTTTATTTTTTTTCCTTGGGTTCCATGCGAAAGCAGAACATGTTATACAGATGTGCTTGCAGTGTCAATTTTTTAACATAAATTTAAGTATGAATATATGATTATAGTTCAGTCCCAACTTGTCCCAGTTTGTTAGAATGATACCTGACAAACAAAAAATTCTGCTTGTTTTCCTATAACGAATCAAATTTTTGCTGATAGCTGCATGGCTACTTGGTATATTTTAAGAAGTAGAAGAAGTTCTAATTGTAGGAATTATACCTTCATTGCAGAAGGTAGAGGCCCAAGGAGACTTTTCATTTTGTCAGAGGATGCTGTCTTTGCATATGTGTGCAGACCATATGTGTGAACTTACAGCATGACAAACTGAAGAAGAGCTGAAATCTGAAGGCAGTTGAAGTATTGGTTTGGCTTTGTACATTCAGTCAATTTACTCTAGTCATTCTTGCACACATATTTTGTGGAGGTATTGTGAAGGACAGTCATGTTTTTCAGATCATTATCCAATTAACTGTGTCGTGGCTTGGCTTCATTAGTCCAACAGCACTGATTACAGCGCACTAGTGCAGCTGGAGGTGACACAGACAAGAGAGGTATATTCCTACATACTCATTTTTTTAATATATTGGTCTCCTTTTTTTTTTTTTTTTTGGCCAAGCATGTTCTCACTGCTATCTCATCTACTCTTGAGTTCATGACAGATTTTTTTTTTCCTCTACTACCAGCTGTTGCTTCTTATGTCGTCTGTTAAAACATCACTTTTAAATACAAGTAAAGCCTAAACCCTCCTGCACAGAAGCAGATTTTCACTTGGAAATAATTCCAAGTTGTGCAAGAGCTGTGTATGGAAAAATAACTTTTTAAAGTTTCAAACTCTGTAGACACCTAAAATGAACTTAAAATCACCACTGCTCAAAAGTGATGGTGTAATGCTGGATTCACATGAGCTACAAATCTGGTTTAGCTAATCAGACCATTACCCATAATTAAAAATCTCTAGTTTAAGTGTGGCGGTGCTTTGGGCTTGGTATTCAGTCTCTTATTTTACGGAGAATCCTGGTGGCCATAACGTAGCACACTTTAGCTACTGGCTATTTCAGTCATTCTGCAGCTATCACATTATTTGCTTACTCCATCTAGGTCCTTTTTTTTTCCACAATCCAATATTTGATCTGAGAGATATTGAGCAACTCGGTGATAGCAACTCATGTTAATTGTTCTCCTGAAGACTAATCCTACAGGCAAGACCACATCAGTGCTTTCATTCCTACTGAAGGAATTAATCAGCATTTCCACTGAGACAAGGCAACAGACAATGTGTTCCTCTTTCTAGTCCATCACAATGCAAAATGAAACCAGAAAATGGAATTTGCAAACCCCTTTTTTAATTTTTTTTTGAACTTCAGTAGACTTGGAGAACATTTCAGACAGTTTTTCTCTATTACTAGATAAAAAATGAAAGTCACAAGGTTTGTAACTTCAAGGTGACTCCTAACTACAGAATGAAACAACATATTTTCACCCAGATGTCTTAAGTTTATAAAGCCATTCAGCTCTGAAATCTGATTAACAGGAGGCATTTATCTCCATAAGTTTGCTTCACAGATTTAAAACAAAACAATATGGATCTTCTTGACCTATTAACATTTTGATTTCTGAAGTGTAACTTCAAACCTGTTAGTCCAATGTGGTATTGCAGCACAGAGGTGAAGGATATGATTAATCTTGTTTCATACTTTCACATAAAATAATGTACGTCAAAGGCAACATCTTCACCAATTTGCAGCAGTAGCACCTAACAAACACACAGACACTTCCAGACAAGTAAACTTTTCAAATGATGTTGTGTTAAGCTTCAGGTCTGCAGGAGGTGACATGAAAATGAAGTGATTAATTATGTTTCATGCAAGAGAAGACAGCTTTTCAGATAGTAATGGGAAGAAACGCCACCTATTTTCTTACATGTCCAAAGAGATTAAATGCTTTTTGTGCTAATGTAGCATCTCCACCAACAGTAATGCATTACTCTGTTATCACACTGGTCAACGTGTGTAAGCAATGGCTATCAGAATTAATCAAATACAAAGAAATCGGATGTTATGTTCTAATTCTCAAGAGAGCCATTACTACTAAGTGATTATCATGTGCTTCTATTATCAAACCTTCTCTTCATACTTTTATAGTAAGGTCATAAAATTAAATTTTGGCCTTTACTCTGCAAGCTCTATGATGAAGACACAGACTGAAAATAAATTAGGCAACTCTTAGGTAGTCTGAAATAAAAAAAAACAAACAACACAACCCCCCCATCCTCCCGAGCCCTCCAAAACAATGGAAGAAAAAGTATTTCAGACTTCCTTCAGATTTTTTTTTTTAACCAATTTTTCTATTGGTGAAGTGATTTCATGGCATGGTGTTTTCAAGAATTGTGCCTAGATGAAGCAGATGGATTTAGGGACTACAGAGCTCTACTGATAGATCAGTGCCCCATTCTCATCTCCAAAAAACTAACTCTAGGGTGCATTGTGGAAACTACAGGCAAGTGAGTCCACTTTGGCACCTTGTAAACTGAAACTTCTATAATTAAGATCACTAAGAAGCTAAGAAAAACTTTAAAAAAGAGTCAACATGTTCCCTCTAAATGGCAGTTCTTCCCAAGCTGGTGAAGTTCTTTAATGGATACAATATGCAGAGGGATAAAGGAAATACAGTGGAAACAGCACATTTGGATTTTGAGAAAGCATTTGATAAGGTTCCACAAGAAAAGCTTGTGCCAGGGCGTGAGGGAGAGGCCCTGCTATAGACAGAAGTCTAATTAAAGAACACTAAGTGGCTTTTCAGGGTGAAAAGTCAGCAGTGGTATCCCCAAGGGTCCTGCTGGAGTCAGTTTAACTCATTAGTGACCTGGAGGAAAGAGTGAGTGGGGAAATTGTCCAATTTGAAGTTACCAAGCTTTCTTTATCAAACGCCACTGTGATGATGAGCAGCTTCAGAAGGACGTAGAGAAGTGAGTGACTGGTTAAAAGGGTGACAGATGAACCCCAATGCATACAAATGGAAGATACAACACTTATCAAAAAAATCCCTAAAATGTTCTCATGCTATATTGAACTTGGAAGTGGCCATTACAACTGCAAGTAAGAGCTCTCAGAGTCACCATCATCAGCGCTCTGAAGTCATTGGCTCAAAATGCAGTGGCAGACAAAAAAGCTAATAAAAATTTAGACACTGAGGACAAGGTGTTATTTTACAGGTTTATGAAATGTGGGTGTGACCACACTCCACGTGTAGTTCAGGTCTCTGCACCCCAAAAAGATGTAGAGCTAAAGAAAGTGTAGAGCATGGCAGTTCAAAAGATTAAAGGGAAAAAGCATGAGAAGGGAATAAAATCCTAGGATTTTTGAAGTTGGCTGAGGAGGGATACAACCGAACTTTACATAAGCATAAGACAAGGTGAATACAGAACTGTTCATCACATTACTGAAATTAGGGAGCACTCACTGAAATTCACAGGAAATCTGCTTAACCCATGTGAAAGAAAGTAGATCTTTGCACAGTGGCTAGTGATCTTCTGGAGCTTTCTTGAGACAGATACAGCACCCAGGGGTTCAAAAAGGAATTGGAGAGATTCAGGCACAATAGTTTCATGGATGACACTAAAGAGACTGACGAGAGATATACCTTTAATATTCCTGCTAAAAGATGTTTGTCAATATCACAGTCAAAGGGTAAGCCAACCAAATTGTTGGACTACCTGACCTAATACAATGGGGTTTTATGCTCTTAAGAAATTACCACTAACATGGTAGTAGAATTTAACTAAGAATCAGGTTATTCAGGTAAATAGCCTATTTAAAAACAAACTCCCCAAGAAAACACACTACATACATAATGAATACATACAGCAATTTAATTAGAATAGAAATTAAACATTAAAAAGCTACTATTTCAGAAAGCATTTCCTTTTATTACTGTTTATAGTCTTTTGGCGTTCTGTAGGAAAACTATTTATCCAATAATTTAATATTATACTATATAATAGAAAAAAAAATTCGGGGGATTACCACAAAGAGAGTTGTATTTCTAAGCTGACGAATAAAGAAATAATACCCCCTTTCCTGAAATAAAATAAACAAGGTCAATGGAGCCACTAGATAACTCTGACTTTTTCATTTCAGGTGTTTGGAGAAGAGATGGAAGGTTTTAGAGATCATGAAGTCGCGCAAATCCAAACCATTTAGCATTTTTCTTGCACAAGTAGAACATGAATAAATATTTTAATGTATTGTGGAAGAAGTCTTCTCACCTAATTTACAAAGGGCCTAGACGTTTGAAGAAGTACAGATTGACTTTGCAACTTTCTCTTATAACCATGTAAAGACAACTATTAATAAATATTATAACAAAAGGCAAATGGAAGCTACCTGTCAGTAATAAATAAATAGGTGCAACTCTCTTCACTAATTCCCCTTAATTCATTAAACTCTGATGGTTGAATCCAGCAGACCTTATTGTGCTGACAATGTCTGCATTAAGAAATTCCAAATAAATCTGCACAAGACAAAATTGCAGTGCAATTACCATAGCCAAGTTGTTTGGTTCTTTTTAATTCTATAAAGTAGCAATAGCAGCATTATTTATAACAGATATTATTTATCCATGATGACTTATCAAAAAACTTTATGTTAAAAAAAATTAAGCATTACAGTTTAAATCCCCAAGAATCCTCAGTGCCAGTGCAAAAAGCTCACATGATCCCTGAAAATTCCTAATATCTTTCTTGTCTAAGCCTCACTAGGTAAATTTCTTATGGTTTCCAATCCTTTTGGCTTAACCTGGACCACAGCATTGCAATGTTGGATGCTGATTTGCCAATTCATCTGCAATAGAATTGACAGAGCAGGGAAATTTGTTTTCCAAAAGGTCTTGTCTTTTGCAGGAGGACCTAATCTCAGCAAAACTGACATCGAGGAGGAGGACTGTGAGCACTTAACTACAGTATCTCTTCAAAAGGCATTTATTTGCATCAAACAAGATGGCAAAGGATGAACTGAAGTTTGGAACATGGAGCAGCTTGAGCTGAAGGTTTATGTGTCTTTCAGGATCTGTAAAGTTTACATCAACAAAACTGTTAGCTACTTACAAGAGAAGGAAATTCCTTCCTTCCCTGATCAAATCTGGAATCATGCTTTTCCTGACCCAGCTCCCAGGGCACTGAGAATCCTTGGCTGTGACTCTCAATCTTGAGGTGCATAAAAAAGCCAGTTCTATCAGAGTCTGGAATCTGGTTTTCCTCAGGCCCCTTCTCCAATCACAGAGGAGGACAGTGACATCTTAGCTTTCCCAAGAGGAAACACTCCTCTGCATTACATTTTTTAAAAATGGGCACAGTGAGCAGGTACAGCTTTTGCTCTTCAGAAAAATTACTTTTCTCCAATTTTTCATACTGCCTATCTTGTCAAACTCCCTGCCCAGTAACCTGTCTTAGTGAATTCCTTGGGGTCTGATTCTCCTTTGCAGCTGTAGCAAAGGTGACACTGATGTCACTAGTCCAGGCAATGACTAAAAATTAGGCTTTCCGTGTTTAAATCAAACCCCACAGTTTAAAAAAAGTGCAAAAAGTGTCTGAAATGAGGGCTCTTCCTCACTAAATACTAATTAAAACCCCCAAAAAATAGTGTTTCAATCTTTAAATCAATGTGTAATTAATGTTAGAGAAATGTAACTTAGCCAAAGGGGGCGAACACATCACACTTCATGGATAAATCCCATTTTACTTCCAGAGGCTATATTTTTACGTTTAAGGCTAAAGCACAGCTTTTAAAGGACATCATACAATCTGTGCCTCATCTCACCTGCAGAGAACTCTGTGGAACTCTGCCTTCAGCAGAGATGAGGCTGAGCAGTTTCCAGAGTGTGCTTTGGGAAAGAAATTTAATTCTTGAGGATTTTCCACCTGATATTTTTATCAAGGCAAAAAAATTCCTATGTCTAAAAATGGACCAAACCCCTACACTTACTCAAATGTGTACCCAATGGAAAAGAGAAATGTATTATGAAAGAAATTATGGAAGGACTAAGGATTAAGAAAAAGAAGAGGAAGAGGTTTCAGCAATCACAATAAAACTCCTATTCAGCTTCCTATATGGACTTTTACTCCTGCAGAAGAACAAGGACATTTTTCAGGAACACTGAAGAAGAAGAAAGAATCCTATTTTCTGATAGTGGACATGAAAATTCAAATTTGCTTTCAAAGTTATAACTTTCCCAGCATTATTTGCCTTTATCTAACTTTGACGTAATTAATTACAACACAGTTACTTATTCTGCTGCACCTAAGGATAAGATTTGAAAACATGGATAGATAAAATTGAATCGCATAAAAATAGGAACAGAGTAATTACAAAATTAGGTTTCGGCAACAGGAGCATAAATGGGAATTGATATTATTAGAATGATAATATTCTATATTAGATATATTATATCACAAACTACACACTGAAACTGATCTTCAATTAAGGCATGCAATGTTACTATCACAGATTCAGATTTGCCGACAAAGGAAAATCATGTTTATGGGTGAGGTCTAACGAACAGATTTTGCTGGGTCAGTAATGGATATTAATGTGCCCGTCAGTTCAAAAGGGTAAAAGTTTTGTGCAATATTTTTCTATAAAGGAAATTTCTAACTACGCTGCATTAAGAGCACAGCATTAATACAAGACATTTAGCATTAATACAAGAAAACAATCACCAATACGAAGGAAAATCAAATTAACAGTAATTCAGTCAGCTCTTCTTGACAAAATAATTTATCACAGTTGTGATTTTTTAAAGTTTAAACTCTAATTCCTTTGAAAAAGTCACTTGTACCTTTCTGAGTCCCTGTTTATAATCATCATGACCAAAACACTGCATAGCCTTTCTCTCTCCCTGTTGCATTACCACTGAATTTTTTGCTTATTTCCTTGCAAGTCCTCGGGTCCTCTAATGGGATGCAACAAATGATCATGGTGGTGGCTGGGGACTAAAATAGCCATGATCTCCGAGCACCAGTTCTCCCCTCCCATGCATCTCACATGTCGCTGCACCAGCAACGGGAGCTCTGCCGGACCTTCCGTCTGTCCAAAGCAGCAGAAGCTGCAAATCCTCCCTCAGTGGGAAGCTGATCACTAAACATATTACATTTACTTCTTCTGAAAACGCAGGTGGGAGAGCTGTGCTGAGCCTGGAGATTTTATTTCATTTAGGGCTAATGTAACTGTGGTTTTTTTCTTTTTTTTTTCTTTCTTTAGTTCACGTGGATTTTTCATCTTTCACAGCTTGGCTTGGATTCCAAGACTAAATGAAACTCCAAAGAGTGAGTCAACTTTCAAACTTCCAACTTTTGCAAGGCTTATGCCATATTCACTCAGAATTCTACTCTGTGCCTGGTTTGCTACAAACCTCAAGACAATTTCATTATGAGGAGTTTGTACAGCCCTAAAGATGATTTTACTCTCATTGCTCATTCCTGTGTCCACCAAAGGGAACCAGCAGACTAGACCAGGCTGACTCATCTGGCCAACTACCCTCCATGATTTTATTTTGAAGTAAGTAACCTATGGTGTATAAACAATAAGTCTTGAAATAAAGTATTTTCCAATTTTACCAGTACCCAAAACAGAAAAAATAGTCCTGTGACTTGGCTATTGGGAACTTTGTTAAACCTACTGCAGCTGTAAATTAAATATTTAATATATCCTTACATATTTATATGTAATATATACACTTTTAATGTATTATAGTTATCAGCGCTTTTTTATTCCATACTTTTAAGTGATTTTTCAGTCATAATAAGCTATGATTTGATTTGAGCTTGCTTCTACAGGCTGGCCTTTATTTCTTTTATAGTACCAATCCCTTACCTGCAAATTATTTTCATATCTGTGAGAACATAAAAAAAAGAATGTGAATTATTGACCATGGTAGGAACTTAAGAGCTTTAGAGGTTACTTTGAGAATAATGGTGTGCTGTAATTTTTCTTTCAGGGCTTAGAAATGCTGAAATATTAATTGTCACAGGCTTTGCCACACATAAAAATGCATATAAAAATTCTCCCAACAAAGGAACAATGGATAATATTTATAAGATAAGTGCTCTGTTTTTTGTGAGTGTCTATGATTCTATGTTACTGAAAGGTAGGGTCATGCTGCTTCCTCAGTAGCAGGAACAGACAAGTGGAAGACAGGTGGAAGGAATCCCTGGCTCCTCCTTACTGAGGGTAACTGAGGGATACTGTGAGTCAAGGATGACACAAACCCTGAGAAAAGCAGATTTGTAGAAAGAAAGTTGCCAAAACAAGGTGGTTCAAGCTAAAGTCAACAATACAGGGTTGAGTTAATATTTTGGTTATTGACACAACCCAAAATCTACTGTTACACTTGATGATTCATGCAGTTAGGAGACATTTAAATGTGTAAAATATTCGTGTTGGGCCTTAAGGGCTTGCATGAGTATTTTATGAGATTCTATCGAGTCCTCCACCGCCTAATCAAAACAAGATATTGAGAAATTAGTTTTCAAAGGGAGACATTACTGTGCAGTACAACTGTAGCAAGATGAAAATGCACCCAAAGACTCAGGATTGAGGACTTTGTTTTAACATCAAACACTGAGAGATTAGTCTCCTTTTCCCATTCTTGCTGAAAGGAAGAACTACAATTCTGATCTGCTGAGCCCAACCTTGTGCCTTGCATGGGATGCCTGGACAAGGATGGTCTGCAACAGGAGAGCTAAAGTGTGCTTTGTTTGAAGACTCAATATTAGAAATGTTAAAACTTTGATTAATATTTCCCACTAGGTCATTGAAATGCCTGGGAGAACATTTCAATCTTAACAATGTGTTATGTAATTTCTATAATATTTTTTGCTTCTTGGCACTTTCACATCAACACACTGCACAGAAATGCCTGACAGACAATATTCACAAAATGGTGCATAGTCAGCAAACTCCTTTATTTTCAGCAAGAGATTCAAGATGGGTTCTGTCCAATGCAAATACAGAAACTGTGTTCCATCCATGATTAGCTGAAATAATTAAAATATATTAAATATTTTAAAATATATTCAATATAATTAAAATATTTAAAAATTTATATACATTAAATATATAAATATACATGAAAATAAAAATATATATTATATTATAGACAAGATATAACATGTAATATATAATATACAATGTACATTAAAATATACAAATATATAAATTAAAAAATATAAATGCATATAATTATAAATTTATATAAATATGTACATCATTCTTACTACTGACATTTAGCATCTCTTTCAGCAGTAATTTAACTTCTTAAATAATTTTTGGTTTTATTCTTATAACATATTCAAAAAAGGACAAATTACCAAGATTGAGTTGAATTACATGTCAAATTTGACATGTAAAATGTTTTTCCTCTTGCACTTTCAAGGTGTATTTCTGATGTATTTCTGCTCTGAGTTATTTCTGTAATCCAGGGAAGTATTACTATTAGCTTTGTATTAAATGGACACAATTCTTTTAGGCACAAATTTTTTTCCATTCTTCCTTTTGTCGGACATTAACCAAAAAAAGAAATATTTTCTCCACAGTTAATAATACATGCATACCTATAAAATCTCCTTAATTTTTCCATGGAAGTCCTAAATTTGTCATCTAAATAAGGATAAACAGGAATATATATAGTTACTGAATTTTTATATGTTGTACCCTTGGTGAGTGAGCTGACAATTCTGGATTTTAAATTTTATGATCTTTGAAGTGAAATAAAGTAGGAAAAATATGAAAACTAAAACAAACTCTTCTCTTTGCCTTAAATATGAATTAAGAACACTTTCTACTCTCTTGATTAGACCACAGCCTGATTAACGTTCTTTAACTGCTGTTAAGTCTTGATTTCATGCCCAGCCTCTGTCCTCTGCCATTCTTTTGTACCAGCCCAGTATCAGTGTGTCATTAATTATCTTCTTTTTTTTAACTATTTTTTCCCTGGGCCAGTTTTCTTCATTCTGTGTCCAGTTTTGGTTTACAGCCATTTCCAACTTTATATATAACCAGTATTTCAGATCATAAAACTGGCAGATGTTCAAAACAATCAAGAATATGCTTAAAGCCAAACTTCGTATTGCGTTATTCAAAGAACTAGTCAAACTGATATTTTAAGCTACAGGAAAAGTTAGGTCATCCTAAATTTCATTCAAAGAGGTTGTAACAGTGATCAGTAATTTAGGGGACTTGAGTCTGTGCTGATTCCCGTCAGGTAGTGTTTCACAGTGTGAAAATAAGGTGGAGGTACACTGCTTAGCAGGATTTCTGACATGCTTGAAAAATAAATTGGTGCATATGCTCTGAATGCAGTATCCTTCTACATATGGATGTGTTGAATACATAGAAAAGGAGGTGAAGGGGCCATAGCATATGTAAAAAAAATATTTACAGTTACTATTCTGATCTAGATCTCTAAAGAAAAAAGCATGAGAAAGTTTGCCATATTTTTTAATGGCAGCAAGTCTTGGCAATTAGCAAACCACAAGCTCCAAAATGCACGTAATGATACTATAAGGTGTCCATTGTATAGTACCATCTGTTAGAATAAAAGAAATAATAAAAAAAAAAGAAAAAGAAAACGAAAAAAAAGTGATCAAAAATTACCTGTGGAACTGCTCACATATTACTGCAATTCACTATCCATGCTGCTCATGAGAGATTTTAACAATACAGATCTGCACTGAATAAGGCAAACAGCCTGACAATGATGAAAGTGGCTCCTGTTGCTTGCAAGAAAATTCTGTGATCCACAAAATTAAAACTCCAGCCCCAGAAGAATCTGCCTTGGAAGCAATACTTTATTTATGGATACTCCAGAAGTAAGGAATGGAGATAATCATAATTGATAGCTTAAATTCACCACAGAGGCAAGAAATTGGTTCAGAGAGTGGAAGAACAGAAGGAGATGCAGCTGCATCAAGGAAATGCTGAGGCCTTGAGAAATGTGGGAAGTAATATTGAATTAATACAGTTTAGATTTTGCATTCAGAGGATGGGGAAAGGTGCTCTCTTCCCATTCCCTGTTTACTAAACATCTGCAGGCAAATTCTGTGGAGACCAGATATCCTGAGAAGTATCTCTTAAAAGGGTGATAAGCTTATTCCAGAACAGCTGAGTATGTTTTGAGGCTGTCAGTGGTCTCACACTCCACTTTGATTTTGTCTCATCCCCTGCTTTCCAGCAATGAGAAGCAGCTGGTTTAAATATCATTTACACCTGAATTGCTAAAGATAGCTGTATCAAGGAAGGAAGGAAGGAAGGAAGGAAGAAAGGAAGGAAGGAAGGAAGGAAGGAAGAAACAAAGAAGGAAGAAAGAAAGAAGGAAAGGAAGAAAGAGGAAGGGAAGAAAGAGGAAGGAAAGAAAGAGGAAGGAAAGAAAGAAGGAAAAAGGAAAGAAGGAAAAAGGAAAGAAAGAAGGAGAAAGGAAAGAAAGAAGGAAAAAGGAAAGAAAGAAGGAAAAAAGAAAGAAAGAGAGAAGGGAAGGAAGAAGGAAAGGAAGGAAGGAAAGAAAGAAGGAAAGGAAGAAGGAAAGGAAGAGAGAAAGGAAGGAAGGAAGAAGGAATGGAAGAAAGAAAGGAAGAAGGAAAGGAAGAGAGAAAGGAAGGAAGGAAGAAAGAAAGGAAGAATGAAAGTAAGAGAGAAAGAAGGAAAGAAAGAAAGAAGAAAAGCAAGCAAGCAAGTAAGCAAGCCTCTCCCTCTTATTTCAGCTCCTGGGACTAATAAGAAGGATTTTGGGTGAGTATCCCACAAGACTTTCAGGTCCTGAGTGAAACAAAACAGTTGTCTCACACCTGAAAAGTGCCACATATGAGATGAAATGGAAGGTAACTATTTAGAAGATTAGCTAAGAGGAATTAAATGGTGGAAGTAAAGGGTAGAATTTAAAAAACGAGTGAAAACTTAGCAGGAGCACTAGGAAAAACAGTCTGACATAAACTACTTGAAGCTATTGAGTAATATGACAAGTCATTATTACAAAGCATTGGTATTTGGGCTATACTAAACTAGATAAACTATTAGAAAATGTAGCTTGCACGATGCATTTTTACCTTTTTTATTCTAGATGTAGTATATTTTACATATTCTATGATGTGACTTAACAATCTTTGAGCTTTGTGAGGTAAGTCTGAGACAGCAGTCAGTAATTTACATAATTAGCCTAACAGTATTTAATTATATGATTACTGTAAATATGTGTAAAACTTGAATGGCATAATTATAATATGTAATAAGTACTTGTAATTACATAATTAAGTATGATGACATATCCAAATTTCTAATGGGAAAAAGTAGGATATTTACAAGCCCTGACATAGAAAATGGTATAGCGCACAATTATAGTAGTGGCATAAACCCACAAGTCTCCCTTTTTAATGCTAGCTGTGCTAAAACTAGCCCAAGAGTAGATGAATTAACTAAAAGTTTGGAAGCTGTGCCATAATGTTAGCGCAAATGTGTTGACTTTCCGGAACATGGGCAGCTCAGTGATTACAATCCATACAAACAGGTGTTTGCACGTGGTAGACAACGGAGTGCTGGGTCACAGTTGCCAGCATTTCTCTACAGAAGTATCCCCAGAAAGACCATTTCATTGTTTATATTGTATATACATATACATTTGTGCTAGTATAATTCTTCCAAAGTATGACTCAGAAAGACAGACTGTAGGTAGCTGTGTTTTGAATTACAAAGTTAGTATTTTGAATTGGTATTTTGAATTACAGAATATTTTCTCTCAAAAATACAAATATGCGGACACACATTTTGTAATTCAATAGCAGAATTCTTTCACAGTTTCAATAAAGTTGAAATTTCTACTTTTTGTACATATACACTTTCTGTTGTATTCTCTCAAAAACAGAAATATATGTGTGTCTATATATATATATGCTCACACAAAAAACCCCCAAATTCAGTATAATATATAAGACATGAAACTTCACGCACGAAATAATTTTTACACATACATCTATAAAAAAATTAGAAATATAAAATAACAGTTGATGGTTCAGAAAATGCAATGATCACTTCAAGTAATAGCTCCGACTTCCTCATTTCTAACATAAGAGGAGATTGGGTTTATGTGATCTATTATCTGAGCAATGTTTACGATGCAGCCAAAATATAGAAGGGGTAAACTCTGAAGAGATGGATGAGATTCCTGGTAGAATTCTAAATGGCAATTTAGTTGCACCTAGTAAGGAAATGCATGAAGTGCTTCAACAGCAAATTTTGAAGAAAACTTTAATAGATGTTCATTTTTTTTACAAATTCTTTCAGGTAGCCATAGAGACCCCTGAACTACTCAAACCAAATCCTAATCTTCTGTTTCTCTCTAGGACTATGTACACATTATGTTGAGGGCCTCAAATCTTTTTTTTTTTTTCTGTGGTATGCAAATCTGGGAATTCATTGAAGCTACTCAAAAAAAGTTCACATCTTGCCATTTGTGGTTATTTCTCCATCCTCTTTTTGTCTCCCTTCTTCCCCATACATCCACAAAGTGAATACAGGAAAAGGAATCATATTTTTCAGTTTTGTTGTGGTTTAATTTGTTTAGTATTCAACTTCTAACACTTTTTTCTTCTTTACAGTATTTCAAACTCAAGAGCCTCTAATATCTGTTATTAACTTTTAAGGTATATAACATTTCATTCCACAGCAGTTTATTCTATGTCTGTTATTTCTGGTCTTCGAGATTACCTATTCTATCACACATGAAGAACTTTGTAGTAACAACTCTAGGAATCAGACCCTTATGGTGCATTGAGAGTCAATGTTACTGTAAAATCATATGAGATTTGTCCCAGGACAGATCCTGGAACTCCATAAATGATTTCTACAAAAATGAATGGTCCAAATTTCAGAGGCTACAGACATGTCAGAAAAAAATAACTTATATTTTGGCCCTGTTCTTACATTTGTTGATATCTGCTAATAATTACTGTTGAAGCCAGGATATTTGGTGAAACCCTTGTTGGAATTTTTGTACTTTGCACTATTTAATCCTTCTTCTTTGACTTTAGATAATGATTTTTCATTTTGCAAATGTTTCCACAATATCAGATGCTTTACTTGAATGCAAGACAGATTAGGTCTCTGAATTTCCCTCCATTTTGAAAAAAACAAGATGGCTATTTTGAATATTCTGGATTTGTAATGTAGAGAAATATTTCCATATTTCCATAGTATATTAAAGTTTTTTTTCTGTAAAAATAAAATATTATATTTTATTTTATTACATAGAATTTACAAACATGCTGTACTTACTCTGTTGACAGTTTCTTCCCATAAATTCACCTGGGCATTCACAGGAATAGTTAGCAACAAGATCTGTACAGATTCCACCATTCTTGCAGGGTTCAGATTCACATTCATTCACATCTGCACGAGGTACATGGGATAATGTCAGCATTAACAGAGAAAAGGTAAAAACGGTAAGCACATGTTTAAAAGAACTAAAAAAGGAAGCTTTATTATGTCCCATTATACAATATAATTTAGTGTTTTGCTCAGGGATTTCCACTGTAACTTCCAAGAGGACATCAGGGCAAAAGTCAGAGTTTGGCCTTAAAAAGACAAACTGAAGTAGTTCTAATGGAGCAATCAGTAGTGACCCCTGCAACTTCAAGAAGCGTAGCTACTTCTTTATCAACAGATGCTAGTTAAGAATGTCTCTCAGTTCATCTTAATAGATTAAACATGTAATTGACAAAGGTGTTTAACCACCTAAACAATTTCCTTTCTGTGCCTGAGTTAGTGGGCAAATTGAAATTAATAACTCCATCTAGAAGCTTGCAAATTTCATTAAGTTCAAAAGACAGAAAAGGTGGATAATTTCACTTGAGTTTCTCTCTTCAAGCACATTTTGTGAAACACTGTGAGAATAACACTGTCCTGGTGTTTTTCAATGAAGTAAACTTGAAGTGTAATATAAGATTCTTTCAAATGTGATATGGTATTTTTCAGTCACCATAAATAAGCAGGATGAAGGATAATGCCGTATCAATCCATTTATTCTGCATGGAGTAGAAACGGGTTGTAAGGATTTTATACATCATTGCCTCAAAGGGCTGCACCGTTGCTGTTAAATATTTGCAATATGGTAGATGATATGGTAAATACAGTAGATAATATAGTAAATAATAGGGTAAATCACTGGTGAGCGAAATGCCCTATGAATTGAAGTCATAATCCTTGTTGTTGTGTTGTTGTGTTGCTTCTGTCCTTGGAATGTAAATCAAGTTTGTGCTGCACATATAAAAACTAAAGAAGATGTTAAAAAAATGTCTAAATCTTATGCTGTACAGCATGTGCAGAAGAAGCAGAATTCAGTTTTGTCAACAAAGTTGCTTCATTTTTGGTAGTTTGACCATGTAACTTTTTTACTTTTAATTTGATTTTTTTTCATTTACTAATCATGTATGTTCAAAACCTCAATGTTTTAATATACTCAATGGGATAAGCTTCCCATTTCTGTGAACAGAAAAGCAGAAACAGACCTTCAGCTAAATATGAAGGTTAGTTCTAATTGTTTGAACTGGAAAAATATCAGATTTTTATACCAAAATTGATGATGACAACTTATCTCTGAGCTTCTTTTTAGTCTCTTAATGTTTTACTATTTCTTGCTTATAAAGATATCACATAATAGCCTAATAAAAAATTAGAGTTAGCTGAATTTCTGTCAATTAAAAAGGAATAAGAGGAGTAAGAGCTTAGAGTGTAAGAAATAAAATCTGCCAAGGGAAATGACTGAAGAACAGATCTACTAAGTTCTACATTAAATTCTTCATATGTATTTATAAAATTTTACAAGATTCTTCAGCTTCCTATTTGCCTTTTTAAGCAAAGCCCATTAACCTTACATTTTTATCAGCTTATTAATAATTTTAATACAGGCTAATATATTTGTGGGGAAAAAAATATCAAGGTCACGGGGAACTAAAAAACATTACGTGAACATATGAACTATCTCTTCCTTGGTGACATACAGGTGGTAATTTAACCTCTTAAAAGCTTTTCTGTGTAAAGGTAATATCTTCTTAAGTTGTTTTTTTCTTTCCCTAACTTGCCATTCCTTTTGAAATATGTAGGAGAAAATACACAGCTTTCTACAATATTTCATACTGTCTGTGCGGTGATGGAGAAAATAAAATGAACTTGAAGTACCAGTACTCTCAAAGTAATCCCCATATTTCATCCCCATGGAGCAACTAGCAATGATCAGTGGAGAAATATGGAAGTTTTTAATTACTATCTTTGTTATTTGGCTCCAACAATGATTTTTTTCCCAGTAACTTCAGAAACTTCAGCCCAATCAGGTCAAACAAATATGTCACATTTGATGAATGAGGAAAGATTGGTCTTGTATCTTGTCTGATACATTTAGTTGAAAAGAAAATTAACTGAACTTTAGAGAACATAAAGGACATTCTTTAACATGTGATAAATAGTAAATTCTACAGAATTTACTGTAATTTGCTGTTATTATTTCATTGGATTTTTTTTGGATTGGATTGAATGTGCAGATGTAGAATATTTAATTACAGGTTGTTCCTGCAAACTGTGGTTAGATTTTGTTCAAATTCCTGGATGTCCAATTATGATACCAGACTTTATACCAGCTGGTGTGTTTCCTTCTTCTGAAACACCTACAACTCCCTTTTAAACTTTGTTATATTGTTTTTAGAAGAAGGAAATTTGAATAGAAATTTTAGAATGTCAGAGTTTCTGGAGTAGTTGCTTCCAAAGACAGTGAAGGCTCAAACAGATTCTAACTCTGATCACATAACATACCTACATAAGAAAGATGTTCTTTTAATGTAAATTAAGTAATACACAGTAAAATCACTGTAGGTCTCATGATTTTTCAGGCAAGGTTTAGTTTTATGTCAGGGTAGATTCAGATCAGATTTTGAAGTGTTGTTCAGGTAAAAATCTTATACATTGTGGTAACTAAAACACAGAGAGCTGTGTATTGCCAGAGAAATCAGAGTTCTTCACAGAGGTAGCTAGGTAACAGAGAAACACAAAGTGAAATGGACTCATTAAGAGGTAAAGTCTTGATTTCTAAATGGGGTCCAGGTTAGGTAAAAAGAACCCAAAACTCAAACAATTAGAAAAAAAAATAAAAAAAAAATTAAAAAGGAGGTAAAAGAAAACTCAAAAGAACTCCAAACTATAAAACCCCCACCCCCATGCCAAGCCCCCAAGATTTCTCTACTGAAGGTGGATTCAGAGATTGGTAGTGATCCAGGAAAAAGGAAACACTGACCATTTTCTGAAAATAGATTGTTCCTCAAATAACAGCTTGAAGGGCTAAGATAATTGATTAGGAGGTAAAGTCTATGCTGAAGTTTCTTTTTATGCTGAAGAGGATTAAGTTTACATTTCCTATCTTCTAAGATCAATCCATAACTACAAAGCCATTAAGGACACTTCTATCTGAGGCACAGATGTGGTGCACCCTGAAACACAAATATACTATCAGAAACTTGGAAAGTAAAAGAGAACTTGGCTATATCACAAAGTGATTTGGAGAATCATCAAGAGGTAGATTTCTGTCCTTTTGTCTTCCTTTGATGGATTCTATATGTATATATATTTATATATCCTCTAAGTATTTAATAAAACATGAATAAAACCTACTATTGTACTTGCAAACATAATATAATTAAAAATATTTAACACTAATTTTGGACTTTACCTATTAAATACAATCATATGTGTTTTCCTGAAAAATTATCCCACATGGAATGAGCATATAAATGTTATAATAAAACTTTTAACTTTTACTTACAGTCATTTAGGTTCTTCAGCAAGCTACTTGGTATAAACCTGACTTTTTATAATGAAGAGACCAATAAGCTCAATTTAGCTGTGTGGGTTTTTTTGCCAACACATCCTGTGTTTTAGCTGCAAATACACAACAGTGCCTTGTTCCTGTCCCCTGCTTGCTTGTCCTTTACCCAGCCCAAATTCCTGGTTCCTGCCATCTGGATGCTTGTTTCTGATCCAGGACTGCCTCTTGCAGTACAGATTTCCTGATGTTCCCTCCTGCTGACAAGCACGTTCTTTCCTTATTCTTTGATTTTGGTACTCTTTTTGGCTTCTGCATCACAAATGGTCTGCTTCTCTCAGCTCTTATGTTTTAAGTCAGTCCTCTATAGGATAGAATGGTTGGCCCATCATACATACTGCTTTTAACTTCGGGAGTCCTTACTGGATGTCAGTGTGGCCATTAAAAAAAGCACTGATTAAACATAATCCACCTATGCTTTACTAACATTGCAAATATTTTTTTCCCCAAAATAAAGTCAATTTAGTATACAGAATACAGATACCTCTGTATCTTAATTGGCTTCTGTGGGGACCCACAACCGTACACTGGATAAAGATCAAGTCACAATCTGAGAAACTGACACTCACTCCCATCCCCCAAATTTTAATATTCTTAAAGAAAACCAGAAAACTTCCCTATCTGGTTCTACTTCAAAATAAATTTGTTGATAACTACACAATATGTTCAAATATCTTTGGAAACTGGTGTGGCATAAGGTGGAGAAACAGGTAGTATGCAATAATTATCTTTTAGTTGGAGTTTAGTCCTGACTACTCTCATAGATGCTTGATGGCTCTCAATTGATTTTTAAAAAGCATTCTAGGTGTTTTTTCTTTATTGTATATTGATCCTCAATGATTTAAGTTATTTACATGAATAAGTCCTATCTCAGTAAGGTCACACAAAATGTTGCTTGCAGAACTTTGTAGTATCCTGTTATTGTTTATACTTGAGCTTTCAGATAGTCAAATTTTCCATTATTAATTTCCTAGTAAATACCATGAAAGTCAGCTTACATACTCTTTTTTTATTATTTGTACCAATTTTAATATTTTTATGAAACATTAAATGATAAAGCTCCATTAAGAAATATAAACTATTTCAGTTCTATTCTGACTTGAGAGAAACAATAAAATTTATATATGACTATCTTAAGAGCGAGTTTCCTGACCACAGTAGGCTCTGAAAAAAACTGTGCCAAAAAACCTGCAGGAAACTTGAAGTATAATGTCATACTGAAGGGATTCAATGTTCAGATACCCTTATTATCTGATCTTCAAAAAGAGAACAGTTTTACACTTGAGACAAAAAAGTAGAAACCTCTTGCTCCCCACCCTTAGAGGCTAAACATTGCAATACCCCTACTCTCATAATTCTATATATAGTTTTCCTCTACCTCCGAGCATTTGGTACAAGATCCTGTGGTAAATATCCTCCAGAGTACTCCATCATGGGGTTATCTACTAGAATTCTTCCTGAAACATTCGGTGGACGAGGGATGGGCTATAGATGTAATTTATCTGGACTTCCGTGAAGCCTTTGACATGGTGCCCCACAACATCCTTTTCTAAATTGAAAGAATGGATTCCATGTAGGTGGATGAGGAATTGGTTAGCTGGTCACATCCAGAGGGTTGTGGTCAATGGTTCAGAGTCCCAATGGACATCAGTGACTAACAGTGTCCTTTGGGGGCCTGTACTAGGACCAGTGTTATTTAATATCTGTGTTAATGACACAGAAAAAGGGATCAAAGGTACCCTCAACAGGTTTGCAGGTGACCCCAACCTGAGGATGCAGTGACACACATGAAGGACAGGGCCATCCAGAGGGACCTGGACAAGCTCCAGAAGTGGCCCCTGGAATCTCATGAGGTTTAACAAGGCTGAGGGCTGGTCCTGCACCTGGGTCAGGGCAACCTCCGGGATCAATCCAGGCTGGGGATGAGCAGATGGAGCAGCCCTGGGGAGGACTTGGGGGTGCTGGTGGGGGAGAGGCTGGACATGGCCCAGCACAGAAACTTCCCATGCCCTGGGCTGATCCCACAGTGGGGGCAGCAGGGCAGGGGGGGATTCTGCCCCTCTGCCCCCTTAGGTGAGAGGTGGCAGGTGGGAATGCTGGGGGCCCAGCACAGCCAGGACATGGAGCTGCTGGAGCGAGTCCAGAGGAGGCACCAAGATGATCAGAGGGATGGAGCAGCTCTGCTGTGAGGAAAGGCTGGGAGAGTTGGGACTGTTCAGCCTGGAGAAGAGAAGGCTCCAGGGTGACCTGACTGTGGCCTTCCAGGTTCTGAAGGAGCTACAAGGAAGATAGAGAGAGACTATTTAGAAGGGCCTAGAGTGAGAGGACAAGGGGGAATGGCTTCACATTGACAGAGGGTAGAGTTAGATGGGATACTGGGAAGAAATTCTTGTCTGTGAGGGTGATGAGGCCCCGGCACAGGTTGTCCAGAGAAACTGTGGCTGCCCCATCCCTGGAAGGCCATGTTGGACCAGTCTTGGAGCAACCTGGTCTAAGGGAAGGTATCCCAGCCCATGGTAGGGGGTAGAATGGCATGAGCTTTAAGGTCTCTTCCAACCCAAACTATTCTGTGATTCTATTAGGAAGAGAGTAAGTCAGATAAGAGAGTTCTTAAAACTGTGTTCTGAACTCAAAAGAAACATTCTGATTAAATGAACATTGCAAATAAAAATTCCTGGAGATAGTTCAGATTTTTTTCCTTGATGGTGCATGAGTGTTTGAGACACCTTTGTAATCAGCAATATATATTAACACCTAAATACGTAACTTTGAACAAAATTCAATTGCTCCTATCTAGAAGTTCCTTCAGAAACTGCCTCTTAAACATTCTTACATCAATTTTTTCAAAGCAATTTTATCTGTCTTAGGCTTCTAGAAACTAATTTACACATTTTTAAGTATGCCTATGAAACTAGCCTTCTTAAAAAAATTTAAAAAAAGTATTGCTACCTTCTAACAATTCATTGTTGTTTCCCATCCTAGTGTTTCTGAAATATAGTTGGGTCAACTTGTTTCAAGAGAAACTGGAAGATATAGCTATAATTCTGTTTAATTTGATTCATAAAAAATCAGAGGTTCCGAGAAACTGTAAAGGAAAGAGTATTTTGAAGTTTTTTTTAATTGACACTTTCTGAAATTTAGTGTGGCAAGTAAAAACTTTAATTTTGACAAACCAGCATTTTTTATTATGACTTCTTTCTCCACTAGCTAATTTATCATCTTTTCCACCTATAATTTACATTTCTGTTCAATGTTAATCTGGTACAGTTTCAGTGATTGAGTTGTGGCATCTATCTATAAAATCACAGTTTAAAACAGATTTATTACCTATAACATTTTCTTACCTTTCTTTGTGTTCTGCAGTGGCACTTTCCCTACACAACCCTCATTTAAAGAAAAATTCAAAACTAAATTTAAAGTTTTGAAGTGAGAACATTTCTATACAGTAGTAACTATAACCACAGTTTTCAGAATGCTAAGATTAACTGATTTAAAAAAAAATCTAGAATAAATCATGATTAAGTATTTTGCAGAATAATTTCCCACTTTAAAATAAGGCCAGTAAAAAAGGTAATAACATCATTAGCCTCTGTAAGAGGAAAGTACAGGGGCAACTTTTACACTGTAAAGTTTATATATCAATCCAATACATGTATTTAATCCTTTATGTGCTATGCACACTTTTTAATGTGGTTTTCCATCAAGAGAGCATTATTAGCCTAAAAAATTATTTTCAATTGTTTTATCTAGAAATTAATAGAAAATTAGTAAAAGAATTATGAGATCAATTTCATAGCAGTCTAATGGAAGCTTCTAGAGAGAGTATAAAAGTGCTTCTTTACTTCAGAGGATTTTAAATAGGCTAGGGCCTTTACAAGAATCTTTGCAACAGTATCTTGTGGCATTCATAGTGATATTTGTGACTTTATTTTCATACCTTTGTTTTTGTATTTTTAGATATTTTCTATCCCTATTTCAGTTTTGAAAACTCATAAAATAGATGATACAGAGAAGTTCCACTCTGCATAGGTGTCTACAGTCTGCCTTGCAAAATATTTATGTTTTTGTTATAGCTGCTGAAAAGTTATTACAATTTTCTCTGTGGAGTCACACTTCCAACACTGGACTATGTCAGTATTTCCTGATCTTCTATTTACCTGTTAAAAAGCATATTTAATGGCTTTTCATCTGATGTAATTTAAATCTAATAGAATTTTGGCATAACATAGCCAAGCCCTTTCTTATTAGTTTTAGAAGAGTTGGTACTTTAGAAGTTTTAATATAAATTGAATCAGTTTTTCATTTTTAATTACTTTTAATGAATACTGATATGAAAACCTTCATTCCATTGAGTAGCTTACCATTTAATTTTACACTGTAGAAGTATGTCTTCAGGAAAACTATTCCTAACATTTCCTATTAACCTTATTAAAGTAATTGTCTATTTACATAACAAGCATTTGACAAATCATTTAAACTCTAGTTGAAAAAAAAATCTTACTAGAAGATGAATCAACTTGTGAATCATTTTTCATTACAAACAATGCTCCAAAAACCTCAGCTTCACAAGTAAACTTCAATTATCCAGTATTAGACTGTAATCTCTAGTGGTTGATTTGTTAAAATAGTGTAGGTGGGCACATGGCAAGAAGTCCAATTATTTTCTAAGCAAGTCTGAACCTAAATCAGTAAATTATCATTATTTTCCTTCACATATCCCCAAATCACTGTATTCTTTCAAAATGCAGTTGCTTATGCATTTCTAAATAGAGTGAGTGTAGGGTTACATTATTTTCATGTGAGTAAAGTCATGGCATATGTTTTTAAAAATGTTTTTAAACCAACAAGTCCTGGAGGATATGATGTTGGATGGTCTAAAATGCTGACAACAGATGGTTATATTTGTTTACATGTCTGTATTTGGCATACACAGGGTGAAGTATATTTAATTATGGCCCATCTATATAAATCCCATTTAAACTATCATAAAAAGTTGTCTGTGGGACTCCAGTGCAGTTACATTGCATAAATGCACATACATGTACTACATAAAGGTAACTCATACTCTGTGCTAGTAACTTTCAAATTCACACTCATAGTTGCTTATAAATATATTCATATTTTACAGTTAATGAATCTTGTTAATTTGATCACAGGAACAACTAGCATTGTAAACAGGAGAATAGATTAATAAATGAATGGATGACCTAATACAAGATTAACTGAACATCTGTTATTCACTATAGAAATCACTATGCTAATTATAACCATACATATATCCTCAGTCCAAATATTCATACATTTGTTTATAGTATATGCAGAAGAACAAGAGAAAAGGTCTGGCAAACTACAAGTTGGTCAATGTCATCTGACAGCTCTATTATCTCGGGGCACATGCACTCTGGTAGTTCTTCATGTCTGACAGAGAGTTATATACCCTGCACTACAAACTTGTCTTAGAACTAGAGTTTGTATTTATGGCAGCTGATCCAGACAATGCCACCTTTGCCTGATGATCACATCAAATAAGACCTATCCAAACAGCTCTGTGCATTTTCCACAACTATGTTTAGCAGCTAAGGATTTACCTTCCAGTCTACAGTCATAATCTGTACCACAACCTAGAGCTGTGGGTGCTACAATTCCTGTAAAAATCTCCATTTTTGCTGAGAAATGGGAGGAGGTTTTTTCTCTGTTAGAGCACTGAAACCAGAACTAAGCATTGTAAACTCCTAATTTTAGATTTGGGCAAAGGCTTTTTTCACCTTTCACTCTTTTCCTAATTTTGGTGTATGCCTTTGCAGTATTATTCTGAAGCTCCCTTAAATATGAAGTATCACTGACAAAACAAAGAGAAAAGATGAGAAGAGAGCAGATTAATTTCTCTCTAACAATGAAAACTGCTGCTATGGAAAAAAAATATTGCTTTTAAGTAAACTCTAAAAACTGGATGAGAGTAATGACTTTAAACATAAAAAGCTCTTCTAGGTACATGAAAGGATAACATAGAATACATTTTCAGAGCCAGATGCCACCTTACTGCCTTGTGTAGAAGGTAAAATGAAACCTGACAAAATTACAAAAGCTGTCTATTATTTGCAGGTAAATAGCACTTTAAATACTCTTTTATAGTGAAATGCATACACATATGGACCAGGGAATATCAATTCACTGTTAATGCTTTGCTGTAAGGGGGCAATTCCTGAATGGAATTCCTGAACCTAATCTGTTAGAAATGTAGAGGTGGCAGTTCTACTTTTCACAGAATCATAGAATCACAGAATGGTTTGAGGATGATAAAGATCATCTCATTTCACCCTCTGCCATGGGCAGGGACACCTTCCACTATCCCAGGTTGCTCCAAGACCCATCCAACCTGGCCTTAGACACTTCCAGGGATGGGGCAGCCACAATTATGGCATTTATGTCCCTCTGCGTTTCCTGTCTCCTCACTTCTCTAGCACCTAGCACTGGCCACATGCAGTGACCTGATCCCACTGAAAATCTCCTATTGCAGTTAGTTTGTCCCAGACAATCCTGGTGAGATGACTCCAGCTGAAGTCTGATGGGGATAAGTTCTCAGTGAAGACGAGCATCATCATTTTTGGCAGTATCAGTCAGTCACTGTCCAGGGGATTAACCAAATTTCAAGCCAAAATCATGACTGACAGAAAACCAAGTGCCTCTCATGATGTCAGATGTTGAGCATATTATAAGAAAAGGAATATAAAAAAATATAAAAAATATTAATTGAGAAAAAGATTGGCACAGACGGGCTACGTCTTCATTTGTGGACACTGTGGTCTTCTAGCATTATAGTTGCAGATCTAGAATTATAGTTGCAGAGTGAAACCATCAGAGGTGAGGGCACAGTGCCTGTACATCCCTGCACATATCTCAGGGATGTTTTCTAGAATGGCTGGGTGGACAAAATGCCCATTTGCCCACTGGAATGTTTTACATCAATTTCTAGAGTGTCAAGTCCTCGGAATTTTAGATTGCCAGACTGGTTTTTTTTAGATTATTTTAATCCAAAGGGATCTGGTTCTTGTGCTCTCAGACTGCTGTCACACAAAGCAAAGCACTGTAAGTGGAGATGATCAAGAGATTTTTTTTTTTTTTAAATACACTCCTGATTCAAACTAAAACACTCATCCAGATGACCTACCTTGTATATTATTTAATACATCAGAATAAATGCAATCCAGGAGAATATCCTGGGTATTCATACACAAATGTGACAGCACTGTGAGTTTTCTTGAGATATTCTATGAATACAAAGGGAATTCATTTGTAATGCAGACTAGTGTATATTAGGGTATTATCTTATTATACTGAGCTTCAGGTCCAAGCATTGTTTTTTCAGGTTTTGCACACACAGGTCGTGAGTCTGATGCAATATCCTTCTCCACTTCTGTATAACACTTGATCACAAAAAGTGTATCCACGTGAAAAAATACCGCTTATAACTTCAAAGGAGTAGCTACACTACTGAATGTACCTCTGGATCTTCCTTCTAAAAAGTTCTTTGGATTTTTAAAACTTCTCACTTGGTCTGTGGTATAAAAACAACCCCTGATGACTCAATTTGTTTTCATTTTTCAGAAAAATTGCCATGTGAATTGTTCAAGTTCCAAACAATAAGTCAGTCATAGAATTTTTAGCTAGTTCAATGAAGAGTGGAGATATCAATATTCTATACAGTATCAGGGTACTGCACAGCCTTAAGCCAGCATGAATTCCTAACACAAATATAATATTTTAATTCCACGTCTTTGACTCACCTACACATAGAGATGGTTGAGCACAGTAGTTCTTACACTAACAAGAAAAATATCTGAATTACAAATCTCTTTTTTTTCCCCTAACAGCTGCTTCCTACACAGATGGATCAGACTATGCCACTGTGTGACAAAATTCTAAATGAGAAGTGTTTTCTCATTAAACAGTGAGATTTCATTTCAAGATTTCATTTATCTTCATTATCTTTTTCACAGGAATGTCTGTAAAAAACCTGTTGGCACAACAGCGGCTGAAAGCAGTTCTCCCTTTAAAGTTGTGGGGTGGCTGTGTTATCCTAAAGCAGCACAGTGGCTGCAACTGTCTTATAAGTTTCTGTGTCTACCTAAATGGGAAAAAATTGGGAAGAAGGAAAACAGATTCTTTGTCCAGCCACAGTTTTCATGTGTTCTTCCTCTAACCATCCATATCTCTAGTATGATTTATCAATTGCTTGGGACTCAGTGTACCTTCAGCAAGTCATTACAATATTTATCTTATAAAAGGAAGAATGCATGATGTAGACATTACAACAGGATAACCATTATTGAATTTAAACTGGACTCTTTTTATTCAATATTCAATATAAGCTTGCATGTGCAAAGTATCTTCATCTGCTACCTTTTTAATGCAGAACATGAACAAATTTAATTTCCATCAAAATCAAACAGCAATTCCTGTATTTTTGGAACATTAATTTCTTTCCACCACAAAAAAAATACTAATCCTTAAGGAATATAATAATTAATTAATGGGACAAAGATTTACCTGCCTACAAAAAAAGTTTATAATGACTATTGACAACCTAAGTGACTTATTAACCATACAAACATACATCTTCTTAAAAACATGATTCAGTAATAGTTCAGTCAGTGTGTCATAAGAAATGCAGCCCTCTGCTCAATATCCCCATAAAAAGCAAAAGCAATCTGGAAGGTCTATTTCCTCCCACTATGACACCTTATGAAAGAAAGTTAGCCATCACCAAAGGCTGCTTAATAAAAGCCTCAGCTATATATCCAGTTCTGGTAAAAATAGGGGAAAAAAAGAAGTATAATAAAGCAACTTGCAAAAAATGCCGCATGAAGAATATAGAAAGGACTGTAAGGATCTTATAGCAAATAAATGGTACTGCTTTATTTTCAGCACAATACACAGCAAAATACACTACAGAACAAAAAAGGTTTTGAGAATGACACCAAGAAACCATTTAAAAGTATGAGAAAAACTATCATGTGAAACAGAAAAGGGAACAATTTTAATTAGTCGCATAGAAGTAAGAGAGTACATGACAAATGTCTGCAAGATAATAAGTGGTGTACAGAAGGCATTCAAAATCTGCTTTTCTTCTCATAACAGACAATGACTGAAATGTTTAAAGATGCTGAAAGACAGCAGGTTTGAAATTGAAAAGGGATATTTTTCAATCTGCTGCAAAATTAGACTGTGAAACTCAATGCAATGCATTAGAAAATTTTTAAGATTAGTAATTCATCAAGAAAAAAAAGCTACTTGAAGTGTGTATGAATAAAAAGACTAAACAGTGCTATACAGTCAAATGCTAAGAAAAGTGAAAGAAAATTGACACTGATATTATACTTCCAACTTGTGACTTTAAGCCAGTCTCTGGTTCTTACTGAATGAAATAAAATCTTCAAGTAGGGGACAAGTTATGCCCCTTCTTTTCATGACCCCTTCTGAGACGTATCCAGTATTGTTCTATTACCTAAGGTTTAATCTTTTTCCTCTCTAGGCCTTACGTAACCACAGCTCAATCACTTACTGCTCTAAACAAGATATTTATTTGGACTGCAAGGAAAACAAACACCCTTTTCCAATAGGTCCAAAATTGTTGTCAATGTTGCTCAATCTCACCACACATTTGTCGTAGGAAGATTCATGAACAAAACTTTCTCCATTTTCAACTGACAAACTCATATAATTTTTTTACCTCATTAGAGCCTTTGTTTTTTCCAGGCAGTTCCACAGAGAAATTTTTTTTTCTTCTGAGAATGGGGCAAACATTTACTGTACTCCTGCACTGTTACAAAACTTCCATTTTAGTCCCTTTACACAACTTCTATTTTAGGAACATTTTACTGACTTTTCTTCCAGTAGCCTTTGGTGGCTATTTACTTGTTTTATTCCTTATTGATGGTCTTCCCTAGGTGTCTTTCAAATTACCCACTTCCTCTCATGTTAAAATTAAGCAAAATTCTAGAAGGTTCCCAAAAGATCAATGGTACATCCTTCCTCCTTCATTTCTTATCTGAGCTCCTGGTCAAACATAGGAGTAGTTTTCAGACTTCATCTCTACAACGCTTACAGGAAAAGCTTCCTAGGACATACTTATATATGTAACTTTCTACTATATGATACAGTTTATTACCACTCCATCAAATACCTTATTGATAATATAATTTGTTAAAACTATGAATAGAGCTAATTTCTATGAAAACTACCCTCACTCTCCCCAGAATAAAAAGGAACACTTGGGTTAAATTTACAATGCCTTAAACAGACAATTCTTTCCAATGGAGAAACCATAGCAAGTGTTTATCAACAGAGGCATGGGATGAACACCTGGTGTGGTGCAACTGCATGGAGCCCAGCACATTAAATTTGCCCACTTGGCTCTTGTGATGGCTGGCTTGGAACAACCTGTATCTGTGTGAGATAACAATCGGTTTTAGCCTTCAAAATAAGACAGCTGCATGAACACCATCTGTGGGGAATTGTTTCTGGAGTGCTGTACCATCACACTGCAGTGAGGAATGGTTTGGCAGGAGCATTCAGCCACTGTAACACACAAATTCCATGTCACGGGACTTTCTGCACCTTCTCCACATATATTTCTTCCTGAAAAGTCACTATAGTCACTGTAATTCTGCACCAGGGAGGAGTAAGCCTAGGTCTACAGACAGGTTGGCAATGAGGTGCTGGAAAGCAATGCCAGGACCCCAGAGAACAACTGGAACTGTGTCAGGGAAGGTTCAGGTTGGATATCAGGAAAAGGTTCTTCCCCCAGAGGGTGATGGGACACTAAACAGGCCCCACAGGGCAGTGATCATGGCCCCAAAGCTGCCAGAGTTCAAGAAGTGTTTGGACAATGCTCTCAGGGGCAGGGTGGGATTGTTGAAGTGTCTGATGTGGGGCCAGGACTTGGACTTGATAATTCTTTGAGTCCCTTCCAATTCAGGAGATTCCATGATCCTATGGTTTGACTTTGCTGGTAGAGCTGAAGCTGTAGATGATGCATCATGTCAACTGGTTGAAATATTATGGCCACTGGCCTTTCCAGTTGCAGCTGCACAGTTAAAAGCAACTGTCCTATGAACAGTTGGGATGATGCCTCAACACACAATCAAAATGTGAGTGGGTGCTCTGCCACATGGCCCCCACCTGTGCAGTTTCCCAACACATTTGTGTAGCCAATGTGAATATCACAGGCCATCTATGATGTGGTGGTAGGAAGCAGAGAACTCAGTACAAACTCTGGGATCGGTTTGCTTACTTTATTAAATGTGTTTGATTAATAATCTTTATTCTTGGAGTGCAAGACATTTAGTTATGTCTGACAGAGTTAATGATCCTCAGAATATAAAACCACATGCAAATCAAACTGCCAAATCTGAACTCTTTATTATTTCAAACTTGAGTTTTCCTAGTAGGATCTCTGTCATCTCAACCAGTTGAGTGGCAGCCAGCAATATATACTATGACTAATGTTTCAATTTCCTCCTTTTTCCAGCTGGCAATCTCTATCTGATAATCACAAGAATGCATATTGTATGTATCTTTCAGTGTTCTGGATTTATTTTTTATTTCCTCTGGAAAAAAATGTCCATATCAGTCTTCAGGGTATTACCATGGACTTTGTCTTGTTCTAGGCTGTTTTAATGTAGAATCACAGGATGTTTTGGGTTTGAGTTGTAAGACACTTTAAAGATTCTCTAGTTCCAACCTCCTGCCTAGATTTCAAACCTGCCCAGGATTTTACCTGAGGTAGACTTTCCTCTCAAAATCCTGGTTACTTGATAAGCCTTGAAATGGGAAGCTGTTGGGTTTTTTTGCCACTGGGTAATCATAATCTTTTCATACAACTATTGCCAATTAATATCAGTTTTGCATTAAATCAAGAATATGCAATCAGTGAAAATTGCTAATGATGTCTTTTACAATTTACATATTAATTATTTACATGGGTAGGAGGCCAACGAATCTCAGAAATATTGACGGGATGTTTGTTGAAGTGAATAATAAAATAATAGCTTTGGAATATGTCTCGACTGCAAAATCAATCACCTATCTTAATTGATTTCACAACATAATATTAAATATGAAGAAATCCAAGATAAAAAGCCTTGTTCGAGAGAATGATAATGTGATTTTTGGAATTCTTGACATGTAGAAGAGACGTGCCTTGCAATGAAGTAATTTTAATTTATCTTTTTATGATAAATTCGACAGACTCCTTACTTGATTTACAGTGAGTTCAGAATTGAATTACCAAACTTCATGAAGCTGAGGGATTTGTATCAAAAGAACTCTGTAAATTGAGCTAAAGTGATATAACATAAAAGAGTCATATTAAGTCCACCACCGAAAATTCCATACTTCTCCCTGATTGTGAGACCTCCTTGGCTGCTTCTCACAGCTCACATCCTTAGGGAGCCTCTGAATACCCATATAGTGCATCTGATTTATTACCAGATCTTAAATCAGATTATCTGAAAAGGGCTGATTTTCATTGTCCCTCTAAGAGTAATTGTTCACATTAAACTTGTCTTCTCTCAAAGTTCTTTAGCTGCCTCCATGGGTTCTGGTCTCCCCTCAGTGAACTTGGATCAGCTGTATGAGAGCTTTACTTTGTTCTGAAGTTGATATAAATACACTTTGCTGATTACCAGGATCATTTGCTAACTGTTACATATCTCGATATTTTTGAAAGGATACTGGTGACCCAGGAAACAACTATGATGAAATCACTCCATAATATTTTCACCAGAGTAACTCAGTGGAACTGCCTACATTACCTACGTAATTAACTGAGAGAGTAACCAAAGTAAATGAAATTGAATGTCTTTGGGGACACTTTCCATTGGGTATTTAAGGGACATAACGAGCATTAAGTAGTTAGTTGAGCTGGACTGCATTGGTCCCTGACACTCCAAATTATAGACAATTATCTAAATGGAGCAATTAATTCAGATAGGCTGGATTCAGTACTTACTCACCCTGATCTGAATGAGTGAACTAATCTTTTACATGGAAATGGAAATGGATTCTTGAGTTTTATTTGAGTTTTTATCTTCTGAGTAATAGTTGGCTTCCAAATGCATCAATAATTTGAGATTTTAAGACCTACGCTGCTCTTGGTTAAAGAACCAACTCATGCACAAAATAAATCCCCAAAAATTTGGCTTGTGAGTCTGTCCTTAGACAAGCACTTGTTTTAAATGAGTTTTGCATATGGAAAAGCCCCCAGGTTCTATTCAACTGACGGGTTGTGTTTATAGGTTAGCACGTGACCTGATCAGTCACTTGCAGATGAACTCTCTTACTAACTGGTTTTGATCACTGGTGGGGTAGTGTGAGAAGCAGACTCTGTGTAAGCACTACTCAGTAGTAACTAAAACATCCCTGAACTAGCAATGCTGTTTCCAGCACAAATTCAAAACCCAACCCCACACCAGCTACTGTGAAGGAACTTAAGTCTACTCCAGCCAAATCCAGCACACTCAAGGTTTCTTTTTCTGAATGGTTTCTTGTCAGTTCTGTAACTACACACTGTAAGTCTAGGATTCTCACCTGAAAACAAGAAATACCCTTCAAATAAGTGGTAAGGATTAGAAAGACATCCAGAAACTCTATTGTAGACAGGATTAAATATACATTCAATTTAAGCCTGGTGCTTCTATCTTTCAATTTAAGTGTTGTGAGTTAAAACATTTCTTAATAAATTATAAAGACATAAGTAAAGAAAGATCTAGAAGATCTATTTATTCAGAAATTTCTTTTTAATATTTCTTTCCTATTTTTGTCTAGCATTAATCAAAGCAAACCCACAAACAATACCGAGATAAGAGATCTTTACTATTTCAAATATGCTTTTCCACTAAATCCATGTAAAATGTGTTTATTCTGTTGTTGCCATGCTCTAAAGTATGCATAGCAAATTATGCATTGTTGTGTCCAGCAGGTAGGCAGGTTATTTTCTGAAGGCAGCAGTAGTATTTAGTGGTATTAGCTGACTCATAATACAAAGGGCAAAGTCTGATATACCTCAGAAAACCAGATTCCATGTTAATCCTTAACAGACAATAAAAAAGTTCCTATCTATAAACACAATAAAATTTGCCATGTGGAACTTACTGTGCTGGCAGTGAATCCCATTAAATCCCTCTGGACATTTACAAACATATCCTATGAACGTGTCGCCTCGGTATGCTTCACTAATTTCACATATCCCACCATTATGACATGGATTAGGAATGCAGGGTCCTGAGAGAGGGAGATAAAAAAAAAGAGAAGAATGTATACACACATAGTAACAACCATAATAATTTCAGTCATTTATAAACATTCATTAAAGAAACAAAATGCCTTATGGATAGCTTTATATTCCACTAACCCAATTAAAACACATCCTTCACTTACTTCAGATAACTTGCCAGCACAGATTTTTATGAACAAGAAAAAATATGAAGCATGTCACTACTCATTAATCACAGCATTATTTTTTAATGGAAGAGAAGACAGGAGACAGAGAAGCTAAATCTTGCTCTCCTATTAAAGATAACAGGCATTCTAACTTTTACACCACTGAGAAAATAGGTATTAATCAAACATGCTTATCACGTACAGAGTGATATGTACAATGTCCTTGAATGATCACTACATGTCAAGTTACTAGTCTGAGGATATTTTTGCTATGGCTTTGGGTGACTTTCTGAATATGTGATGATCTGGGCCAGCAGTTTGCAGCTACTAAACCAACTACGCCTTTTCCACTGAGTGCTTTCGTAGCACATCCACATCAAGATGATTTCAAAAAGCTCTACTGACTAAATGTTGTTTTTCCCCAACAAATCACATGCTAAAATACATAAAATTTCAGCAGTGAGATCTAATTTGTTAGGTTTACAATTACTACAACTTTAAATATCTTTAAATAACAGAATTTTTTGGCCTGAGATCTAAAGTTTACTCATTTAACAGCATATGCTACAAGCTTTTTACATTTTATTATCTTATTAATACCACCTGCAATATGACTCCTACCAGGAGAAAACACTTGGTGTTTTGGTGATTTTTTTTCCCAATCTCATTTTAAAAAACTGGCAATCATTGATTAGAAAGCCTCATGTACAAGTCTTTGTGTGAAAAGATTTGTGAATTCAATATAAAGTATGTTATTTGCAACCTTTGCAACACACACAGAACAATGGTACTCATTGCTTATTGAAATGTAATCTCATAATCATTCAATTGCATACTTATTAAAAAAACAAACAAACAAAAACCCAAAACCAAAACCAAACCAAACCAACCAAACAAACAAACAAAAACCACACACACACACACAAAAAAAAAACACACACAAAAAAACCCAACCAAAAAACAGAAAAGAATTGTATGACATAATTTACTGAAAATCAGCACTGGGAATTACAGAATCACAGAGCCATGAAATCGGTGAGATTGGAAAAGCCCTCCCAGCCCATCAAGTCCACCCTGTGCCTGATCCCCACCTTGTTACCCAGCCCAGAGCACTGAGTGCAATGTACAGTCATTCCTTGGACACCTCCAGGGATGGCGATTCCACCATCTCTCTAGGCAGTCCTTTCCAATGCCTGACAGCCCTTTCCAGCAAGAAATTCCTACTGATGTCCAACCTGACCCTCCCCTGGCAAAACTTGAGGCCGTTTCCCCTTGTCCTATCCCTTGTTCCCTGGGAGCAGAGCGTTACCTCTCCCTGGCTCCACCCTCCTGTCAGGGAGTTGCAGAGAACGAGAAGATCCCCCCTGAGCCTTCTTTTCTCCAGGCTGAGCCCCCCCAGCTTCCTCAGCCACTCCTGGTGCTCCAGACCCTTCCCCAGCTCTGTTCCCTTCCCTGGACACTCTCCAGCCCCTCAATGTCTCTCTTGTCTGAGGGGCCCAGAACTGCCCCCAGCACTCGAGGTGTGGCCCAGGGACAGGCACTGCCCTGGGCCTGTGACACACCATGGTTGGGACAGTGCAGGGACCATTGGCCTCCTGCCCACCTGGGCACACTTGGACTCATGTCCAGCCGCTGTCACCAGCACCCCCAGGGTCTTTTCCAGCTTTCCAGCCCCTCTTTCCCCACCTGGAGTGTTCCATGGGGTTGTTGTGACCCAACACTTCATCATATTGAACCAATGAATGGTTGAATTGAGTGATTTAAACTAAACTCTGTAAGTTTAGTGTTTCTGAGGGTCTGCTGATTAGTTCATGTTAACAGTTACAAACTGTGGGCTGAGAGATGTTCATAGCACCAGCATTCATCAAACATTACATTAGTGAAAACCACACTCTCCGAGAAAATATTAATTTGGAGAAGCTAAAAATTAACTGAATGACAGCATATTCCCAAGTTATAATTGCCAGTGTTGTTGCTGACATCCAGCTGCACATTTCTATTACAAGTTATGTCATCAGCCAAGACACATCCCGGAAGAAATTATGCTTTGTTTACATCATTAAACACAGGATATGTCTCACTGAACTCAAAAAACAAGGGACATGAATATACAACAGCTTATTCCAAATGCAACTGGTAGTTAAAAAGGGCAAAAATCATGAAGATGAAAACAAGGACCGTGGCTGCTGCCCGTTTTGCCTTTCTCCATCCACATTCTGCATTACGCTTTAAAAGTAATGGTACACTACATTCTTAATTCTAGACAACATATAGCAGCAGGTCTAGGAAGGCTTGTGTGTTTCAAGTATCACTGCTTCTGTTCATGCTCTTTCTCCTTCAGAAAAATCATAATTTGTACTTTTGGTTTCTCAATTAATATAAACTGTGGGGTTTTTTTCAAGCCCCTATCACGGTGCTGCAATTTGGGGAGTAGCTGCAGGTAGCCTTATATATTAATAGTTTCTATGCAAGCAGATCTCTAATCTTCCAAGAACAACAAATCTTTTAATGATTACTTTTTCATTTTGCTTGCTGCTTTGTCCATATGGCTTGTTAAGCATGTGTTCAGCCTACTTCCATTGATTTTCTTTATATTTTGCATTTTCTCAGATCAGTCCAAAGTACAAAGGCTTAAAAGGTCATTTGAGGTACACAGTAATAAGTATACTGGTGCATGACAGTATTTTTAACTAATGTTTGTCTTCTATGATGCCTTCCTTCTGGAAAAGAAACCCCACACCAACGATATGGACTTTTTTTCCCCTAATTATGATTGTTATTTGGTTATAGATAAATAATAACACTATTTTCAATGTCAATGTTAAGTATTTTGCTTTGAGTATTTTTGTTTGCTTTTGTTGTTGTTCATAGAAACTGGTAGTTCAAAAATTATTTTTAGAGCAACAAAATATCCTCATTAAGTGTACTGAAATTAATAAAAAAAAATCACCTAACTTTCACTAGTTAACATTAATTTATTAATAAGGATATGGGTTAGACTTATCTGTGTTCTAAAGCAATGATTGATTGGAAATTAAAAAGCTTGTATTATTCTACCTCGTTTCTCCTAGTTCTTGAGGGAACTAGCCTCTCAGTTCACACATCTTCAGAATATTTAAACTGCATGAACACCCAAACATATGATTTTTCTTTTTTTTTCTTTTTTTTTTTTTTTTAACTGAGTGTACAGGATCCCTGATACAAGTTCTGTAGCTTTGAGTGTCCTGAAGGATTTGGACCCTAACCCTGTCATTGTTCCATTTAAGACCCAAAAATGGTATGTAAGGTCTAGGCACAGCTTCCAGATATGAGGGGTTTCAGCTAGCTTCCATAGGGATATGTAGGCTTTTAAAAAACATGGTATTGAGCGCAGGATAATTAATTGCCTCACCATCTGAAAAATGTTTTCTCTTACTCAGTTCTATAGCAGTAAGTTCAAATCTATTCTTTTTTTCTTTTAACAGCAACAACAACAACCAAAAAAAACCCCAAAACCACACAACACACAAAAAAACCAAAACCACAAAAAACCCCTCCAAATAAACCAACAAAAGAACTAACCAAACCTGTCAACTAATTTTGAACAACAGGGGACTTCAGAGACTGGGTTTTTAAAATCAATAGTACTGTAATACTTTTACAGGTAATCTTTAAGTAGCTTCCAACACAAAGAGAACAACACTTGATCAATATTAATGAGCAGAGGAATTCAATGGTATGGTTTCCAGGCATTTTTATCTGTGTTCATATAAAATAATGTCAGCAAGATTAATTGTGCACTCAAAGTAATAGATCTGTTCACTTTTGCTGCTCTTTTCAGCACTTTGTTCATTTCCAGAGGTATTAGCCAACATAACAAGTATAGTCCAAAATACATCATTCTGTTATTCAGTTGAAATCTCATGCTGTTTTTGAAAAAAATATTGAAAGTTAACTTACAGCATAGCAGGTTTTAAATTTTAGATGTTCTCACTAAAACCTCTGAGATTTTATAGATAAGGGGCTTAAGACAGAACCATATTATCTATTTTCTTCTCTGACAAGTACAGTCAACTGAAATTTAATAATAAAATCTCGTATCATGCAATACTGAAGTGCAAATTACATATTTGAGAGAAACAATTAGTTTGTTTTTAGCAAAAAAAACCAGGAAAGCAAAGAAATCAGTTCAGTGATAGTCATCTGTAAAATAACCCATTTCTCATGCTTCTAACAAACAGCATAAGCTTTTTTTTTTTTTTGCTAAATATAAAATCTGCTGATGCTTTGAAGACATTCAAAAACACCAGGCAGTTTCAGAGGATGTTATTAAACAAGAAATCTACATCAGTCACATCTTCCTCACAGTGTTATTCCCCATACCTGAAAATGAGCTAAAAGAGGAAGGTGATCAAAAATAAAAGCCCATCATTTTTTACTAAGTCAAGATTAAGTGATGAATATGAAAAATATAAAGAGAGGAAAAAAAAAAGAAATATGTACTCCAATGGAGTAAAACATGCAAAATCACTATATTTTTTAAAAGTAAAATTAAAGACAGTGAAATAGAAATGTTAACACTTTTGATGGTATTTATCTATCCATTTTCATGTAGAAATAATGCAACTTTTATGAAAAATACTAAGTTTGATATTGACTTTGATGTACATCAAGATGAAGATACTGTTAGCAACAGAGCTAATTGCTTCATTTATTTTGTGGAATACTACTGAAGCAGGACTAAAGATAATGTTACTCTCATGATATAATAAGCTACAAATGCCATCAAAGTAAATATTGGGAGTTATCATCAAACTCATAAAAGGTATTAAATTATTTTAGTTTTCATTTTAAACAAAACCACTCTGTAGCTGCTTGCCTTTGTAGCACTAGCTTTTCTGAAGTCCCTCTTGGCTTTACACAAATGTCAAAGAGGGTGTTTTCCTCCCACTGATAAATCTGAATCTTCATCAGAGAGCTCTCACACTGTTATAACATCAGTAGTTTGAAGTTTTCCTTTATGTTCTGATCATACATGATTCTTTAGATGCTCCCTCTGCCAAAGCAAATTCTTCAAAATAGGCTGTGACAGAGATCACTCAGCAAGAGCTCCTGTGTTTTGAAATCAATATGTGCAAAAGCAGCCAGAATTAACCTCCCTGCTGCTGGAGCTAGAATGGCCCAGGCTTCCCATTAGGAAGAAGTTAAGGATTATCACACTGAGTTAAACTCAGTGTCCAGGTAATCCAACACTCAACCCCTTCTGCTTATCAGTTCCCTCACCCTGGCAACAAAGATGAAGGATCCTGCAATGGGAATGAGTGAAAATCTGCACTAGATATTTTATAAATACCTGAGATGAGCCTAAGCTCCAAGTCTTTATATTTGACATAATTTTCTAATATGTATGTTTTCTTCACACTCTTAAAAATCATACCACCTATACATGCACAGATGATAGGCCACCTTTTTTTTCTCAAGTATATTGACCTTTTTCTTTCCTCATCACCTTTTTAAAAACTCAAACTGGGTTTTTGAAAGGTCTGCCTCTTCAAATGTAAGATTATAGAATTCACACTTCAGCAGACATAAATCCAAAATACAACATAATCCTATTCAAAAGAGACTGTCTTCCACAGAGACACATTCAAATTCAGCAGGAATGTCCCCACAGGTTCTGGCAGAAAACTGCTTTATTGCATATAAAGGGCAGGAATATAACAAAAACTTGTGAGGGTCTCTGATCTTCCCCACATTTACTACTTTGTCTAATAATTCAGCTTTGTAGTGAAGGCTTTACCCGACACAGGGGCTGGTTCTGAATGCCCCCAGCTGTGTTCCTGCGTGGGAGTTGTGATGCTTCAGAGACCATTTTAACAACTTGACAGAAATGATCCTGCATCTGCTGAGCTCTGGGGATTATTAAATCATACCAAGACATACACTTATGTCTCATCTTGCCTATACATTCAAGCACACAATGACACAGATCCATTCCAGCAATGCAGTGCAGGAGTCTGGTCCCACTTGTACCTGCACCTTGAGCCTCTGCACCACCGCTGTGGTTTAAGACCAAGCTTCTGCTCAGGTATTTTGTAGATTTCACCTGTATGTAGAAGAAAACTACCATTGTCCAAGACCACTCTTGTTGTCCAAAGCACAGCATATTTATTCACCACGTTTCAGCTGCCTGCTTTGCAGGGCAGAGCTTTGAGGGCATTTGAAGAATATGTTCCCAGCAGATGTGCTATTGACCTTCTGCCAGAAGGCACTGCAATCAGGAAGATGTCTTCCAGACAACATGCTTATTCTGCCACTTAAGGATGAAGCATCTGCAACAATGATTGAATATGCTGTAAAGCAGTATTTGTTCTTTCTTACTCATGCATTCATTTTTTTTGCACTTAAAAGTCATTCTGAGTTACAAATTTACATAAACATCCAAACATTTTAGGGCCCAGCTCTAGTTATACTGGTGCATCATGACATGGCTCTAAGAAAATAAAGGAGTCTCTTGGTTTAACTAAAGCCCATGGAAGTTGAACTTGATGTATCTTGAACTATCTCATACTTCAAATCTTCTGAAGTGTAATATTCTTGCTTGTCCAGTAAACTTGAATATTTGTAAAACAAAGAGATAAAGAAATAAACCAAGCCACAACAGCTCCTACACATCAATGTATTTTGCATGATTTCCTTTTTGAATTTGCTACCGTTGATTCTGTTTTACTATTAGAGTACAAATGTACTTTGTGTCAACAAATATGTATTAGACCTATAGCTTGCTTTTTGTTTGGTTATTTTGACTTGAAAAGAGTAAGCACTGGAGAACACCATTCATAGTTTATGTGGAATATTGATAACATTAACTGATAGCTATATGTTATTCTAGTTAATGCATGCAAGCAGTAAAATAATTAGGAGCTACAAAAACTGTCATCTCATTAACATTGTCAAGATACCAGCTTTGGAAACAAAAATAAATAAATAAATCTATTCAGACTGGCTCATCAGTGAATTAGTACCGTATTAGATTTTGTCTACCTATATATTCATTATAAACTAATGGCACCAATCCAGACTTAATTGCACTGTGATTAAATATTTATCTTGTTTTTAATGCAGGAAATGGAGCGTGCTGATTATAATGATCAAGGTGTCTCCATCTGGATGCAGCAAAAGCTAAGGTTCACCCCTTGAGTGCAAAATGCTTTAGGTCACTTCTGCACATTCCCCTCTAATTCTACTCTGCAGAATTCTGTTACAGGGAAGAAACTTAGAATGATTGTCTAGCCATCTCCCAAACTTTTTTTTTTAACTGAATAACTAGAATATTTTCTGAAAAGATGCAGTTTAAACTTGATGGCTACACAGTGCCTTCCTCAATAGTCTTAAGCTTCTCACCTTACTCTTTCATTGATCGAGAAAGGCAGATTATACCCAAATTTGAGGCACGGTCAGTATAGCAGGCAGTGTAGCAATACAACAGAGGATGACACATGACAATTCTCTAAAAGCTGGAGAAAGAGTTCAATGCACTATAAGACATTTTCCCCAAGTTGTCTCTTATTATTTCTCCCCATACTCCTCAGCTTTCAAGCCAGAGAACTTTCCTTCTCCATCTTCAAATCTGTTTTTCACCTCTTTATACCCTTTGTAACCTAAATATGTGTTTCTGAATAATGCCCACAGTATTCTTACCCCACCAGCTCTCTCACAAATCTCCTTAGCAAGTTATTGTGTGACTTATTCTGCATCACCTTGCACAGGAGGATTTAACTTCCCCAGAGAATACTTGCTCTGTTTACAGAAAATTCAGGTTCAGGGCCTTTTCCTTCTCCTGCTCTAGCTTTACATTCAGGCAGCAGCATCATTATTTTTCTCCTAGATGATCCTGTTTCTGTCATGACTTTTGCTCTTGCTGACCCAAGTGTGGCACATTGGTTGTTACACTCCATTTTTTGTTTTTCACTTTGTACCATTGTTAAAGCCAGTTTAATTTTCCAATTTAAGTTAGAAATATTTTGCAAACTTATTTTTCAGTTGTTTCTGAAAAATCAACTGTCCAAATACAGAGAATCTTTCATTTTGTAAAAAACTTTGCTGAAGAATTTCAAAGACTTGAATTTTTAATGTTGGAACACTGAGAGAAATATTACAGTTTTCAGCTGGGATTTTTGAGAGATTCAGTTCAAAAGACAACACTAAAGTCTACAGATTCTACATTAAAATAAACTCTCAAAATCCATTTTCTATGTGATTGAAACAAATCCATATCTGTGTTTACTGCGCTGGTATTTTCTTTAAGTAAAACAGACCCAGCAATAAGGAAACTATACACAGTTTGGTGCCTAATGGAGAGTCTCAATGCTAATTACATTTTTGTGCAACAGTGCTATTTTTATCTTCATAATTCTTGTCATCGTATATGAAGGTGTCAGTTTCCATTATTTCACTGCACTTTAAACTGCCAATGATCAGGACTTCCCATCCTTTTTCATTGTGTTGTGCTAATTACTGGAAAACAGAAAAAACCTGCAAAGCCTATGTGAACCTTAATTATAACAGCAAATAGATTAAAATCCAGTTAGTCCTCTTGATGAGCACTCCAGTAGGAACTAAAAAATGCAACAACCTAAACTTAGGCTATTCATATTTGTATGAGTCAGGTCCTAATTACTAACGTTACATTAATGACATAGAAACAGCAGAAGAGAGTCTCAGAGGGTGATTATCCTTAGGACATGAAATATTATTAAAAAGTGATGAAAGAGAATCACTAAATGTGAAATATATATAGTCTAAATGGGCATAAAGTTGTCCACAGCAGAAACCAAAGGAAATAGACAAGACTTACACTCCAGTCATTTATTTCCCTGAGGATGTAGGACAGAGGAAATATATTCTTTCCTGTTCCATCTTTTTCCCAATCTGTTATCAAACCTTTCCAATTTAATGTAAAAGTCTAACCATAAATCCCTCTGAATTCCAGATTCTGTCACTATTCTCTAACTCCTACTCCTTTCTGAGGTAGATCATTGTTCTCTATTCTTCTCATCTCCCATTCCTGCTTCATATCGGTCTCTTGTCAACTCAGAAAGCCACACACTGAATAAGAATCCCAATTTAAAATCACAACCCATGTTTGCATTCATGAGCCTTCAGACTGGAAGATATACAAGTAGGATATACAAGATATCAAGTAGGATCATTTGATATCTGTGTCCTTAACACCAGCAACATCCACAGCACAAATATAAGTTAATTGTTCCTGATTAATATGGTCCTCATTGAGCTAGTTGTACCTAGGAGAAAATACTGACCTGTTTTAGTGGGTACTGGTAATAATTTCTGTTCAGCAATACTGGAGATTGGTAGTTTCTGATATACAATGTTTCAATTTAAAATGACAATTTGTGTTATTTGCACACAAGGTAATAATTTGTAATAACAAATCCAAGGACAGATCTCTGCACAGGTAAATTCTGCCTTCAACAGAGCCTTGTGCAAGGGCTGGGACATAAGCTTTCGCATTCCCAAGGCCACTAATATATTCCATTAGGGAATGGCATGGCAGTGCTCCTCTGGAGCCACACAGTCTTTTCTGGTGTCCACCCTCAGCTGCATAGCTCATCAGGCACATCCACCGGTCCCCTGGTTTGCAAGATGCAGGGATCTGTGCACAGGTATAATGATGGCATTATTCACCTGAGTGACTCCAGAAGATAAGGACATGAACTAGGCATGATTAACTTCCGCAGGATAGATGACCTGAGTGAATGCTAATATTGTCTCTCTAATCTAGTCCAGTTGGTAGCTGGACATGGTTCCTGAAAGGGGACCCATAATATTGATCATCTGGTTATGGAATGAAGTCAGGTACAGAGAAGGATTTGTGCTTGAAAAATGTGGATCTGCAGCTGGTTTCTGAATGATGAGGAATAAGACCAGCAGGAGATGCTATGAAAGCAAACCTAGCTACATGAATTGAACACTTTGAGGCAAATCCTTTATTTGGAATTTCCTGACATATTATCTGTATTCTGCTATCAAAATTTTAGCTGGGAACAAGACTTGATGATAAATACATTACTTTACACCTTCTGCCTCTGCCCCTGCTCATGGGAGGTTATAGCAGAATGCACACCTGACAGGATCATTGATTTACATTAAAAAAAAAAAAAGCCTAGTACCTACTGTTTTGCAGGGAAAAAAAAAGCAGAAAGATTTTTTTTCTTACTTAGGGGGTGAGATTATAAAATGAAAATTGAGAAATTCCAGGTCAACACGGAAGAATTAAGAATCTGATATGGAAATGCTGTCACTCTTTCCCTTGGACTATGTTAATAAATAAACCATTCTGCAATTTTAACAGGATAAAATACTGCTGAAAATTTGAAACTAATGAAATTTATGAATAACTGTAACACTGACTTGTAATATTACTGTGGATTGTTAATTCATGCTTTGCAAGTAAATGTTGAAATATGGTGCTGCAGGCAAATTGAACATATAAATCTCTATCCAGACCTTTTCGTTCTTGGGCTATGGTTCGTTCATTGCAGATAGTCATTCCAATAAAACTTATGAATTCCAAGTTATTTCTCAGCTTATTTCACACAATTCAAATAACTTCTAAAGTATATAAAGGTAGAATTAATTTTAATTTTTGTTAACAATAGATAACTGGACATTCATGGGAACATGCTACATTTTAATAATTATTACTTTTATCACAACAGTTGTCACACAGACACAATCTCCATGGTGGCCAGTGGAAGTTTTGTTTTAAATAAGTAAAGAAAATATATTTCTGGACAGGACTGTGAAAGCTTTTACCCTTTTATTTACCTCTAGTCATACTGATAGTTTCCATTTAGCATTTTGTTACTTTGCAGTTCAGTGGATCTTATGCAAATTATTTTGCTATGATTTTGTTTTGAAGTCTCACAGTATTTATTTGTAAGGAAGACTAATGAAGGTAACAGTTTTATATAAATGGAAAAAAAAGTTGTTTCCAAAATAATATTTTTAGTTAGTACAATTGTATAGATGCGATAAAATTAAACACAATACATCAGAAGACAGCTGAATGCCAGATGTCCTTTCTTTTAGCCTATAATGGACGTTCATGCTCCGAGGCAAAGCACTATTTATCTTAAAAGACTTTCAGTGGAAAACAAAACCAGATTTAAAGATCTCAACACCATAGTGATACTCCCAGAGTTCAGTTGGTGTCTCATGGATCAGTATTGACTGCTGAAAGACTCAAAACAGTTTGGAATAGCAGGGATTTTTTTACTTGGGAGCATTAGAAATAGGCAGAAGAGCAGTAAACATAGAGCAGTGCAGGGGGAAACTCATTTCAATGAGAACCGAGCACGAGATCAGCTGTTGATGAGGCAGAGATTCATAACCTAGACCAGATGGAAGAAAACAGCCCATGTCAAAGCTACTCCAAACCCTGCTCTTGGTCCTCCAGGGCGCTTAATTCCCCTTGCAGATAATTCCATTATCTGCCAGCTACAACATTCGTGGGCTTTGCTGCACTGAAAATCCACACCAATGTAAGATATTACGAATATCCATGATCACGACTGATAAAATACTGCTGCTTCAGACATGAAGAAATACTCATTTGTCTGATATTTATCCATTTTTTCTGATGTTTATGAATTTCTCCTACCAGCTGGTTCAATAAGATGTGCTACAAACCTTTGCCTCTCACAGACCTCTTGCAACCTATAAAACCACACCAGAAAATGATCCTGAATGTCACATCTTTCCCTGATTATACAATCAGTCTCAAAGGAGACTGAATTTAACTGAAGTATCACATTCTCTCAGTTCAGCCATGCTGTCTCTACTTTGCCACCTGCAGAGAGCTTTCCTTGGCACTTCCTCTGTACTTGCTTTTGCAGTTATCCAACCTGCTCAAGCTTAGGCATATGCATAAGTTCTTTTAACACCCTGACAAAATATGAATTACTGAAAAGGTATGGTTGTAAGAATTATCACTTTTTTTTTTTCAGGGATCAGAGTAGATTTTTGTACATTTGCTTGTTTTTTACTAGACAACAGTTATGGATAAAAAATAAATTTATTTAATGACAAGAGATATGAAGTGTTAGAAGAAGGTGCTAGAACAGACATACAAGACACATGATTGAACTTATCATTAAAGGTTTTCTTGGGTGTTTCAGGATGTCAACCCAAACACAAAACTGTAAAGCTTATGCAATAGAGGCATTCCCAAGGGAGTTATCAGAGAGGGATGTTTCCCATCATCCTGCTGTTTAACATCATAGCATAGGGAATAATAATAGTGATAATGTACAGTGACAATTTGGTTTTAATATTAAAATATTGGGCTTTGCTTCTTTTCCTCTCTTGCTTATTGCACTGGATGGCACAAAACATGAGCTTGCAATACTTATATCTTTACATTCATTTCTAACCTGATTAATTTTTCTAATTTTTTTAAATTGATTTTATCATATTCTCAATTTAAGGCTTTTCTGGTACCCTTCTTCAAACATGACACTGTAGCACAGCAGCCATACCAAGGGTTTTTGCAAGATTCATACTGGTTCACTTTACTCAGAATCTTATGTTGAAGTAGTCATCACCAAGAGTATACAACTCCCATCTCAAAACCATTAAATTTCAGGAAACCTCATCACAGCCAGTCTTGTTTATTTAATATAACAAGAATTATTAGACCCCTGATCTTTAGTAACAATCAGTACAACTCTACATGGGTCCAGATTTCTGTAGGCTCAAAAATTTTGAAGCACAGAACAATCAACATGCTAAATATATATCATGGAATGAGATACCACAAACTAATGTGAGGAAAACCAGATTATAAATATAAGAAAGCAGCAGCTATACAAAAAGTGAGGTCCAGAAACCTCAGGATACAAATCATAAATATGTGCATACTCATGTGTGCACAGACACCACAATACTGGGCCACACAAATTCAAGATTCACTTGTAGTCCTTCCCACAGAAACCAGAAAAGGGAATTCACTTAAATTCTGAATTTCTTCCTAGTTGACATTAACCAAACACACTCCTATAGCCATACACTACATCTACATGTAGAGAAAATAAGGGAATAACTGCTCTTTTTGTTTTAAATATCTAACTTACTGGGATGACTCATTTTCTACAAGTTTGTGTTTATTTTCTTTGGCTGCAAAGACTGACATAAACTGGACTCCGCTCTTGAAGAGGAAATCAGAATGAGATGACATCAACGCATGTTGTTGCTGTGCAGCCTTCCAAAAATAAGACTACTGCCCAAACATTTCTGTCACAATTTAGTGCCAAATGCACAACTGCCAATAGTGAGGATTTCAAATCCACATGTATGCCAAAACTAGCACTCATAAACGTATATTCCACCACTAAAGCATTACAGTAATTAATATATGTCACGGAAGGGTTTGGTTTGTTGTCTAAAAATATGACAAATATATGAAAAACATACTTAGCATCTTTAAGAGCACATTTAATTTACAGCTTTTAACTTTGCTATCATGTACTTTCTTGGTGCAGAACCAGTCATTCCACAAATGGGTCATTATTAAATACATCCATATCCTCCTGAATTGATGGGCAACATAAAGCCTTACAAACTAAAAACCACTTAAATTTGCACTGTAAAGGAATAAAATTTCTTCCTCAGTACTCTTTATGTTTTTGCATTCAATCTAAGGCTTTTTAGATGGTCATAAGACCATTTAAAACTAAAGCAAGCACAAAATAAGCCTCTTTGTGATGTTATTTCTTGACTAGAGTCCGTTTCATCAGGCTTGTTAACCTGCTTCTAAATCCCCAACCAACCACCACTCCTCTTTTGTTTGCTTTCATTAGTATTTGCCTTTTTTTATTTCACTTCCCACACATCTAATGTCTGGATGGGAATCTTTGAGTGCTTCAATCCAATTTAATTACAGCATCTCACCAAAGATGGCTGTTGAGTTTTTTTTCTTCACTCTAACTTTCAACACACATTTCCATCAAACTCCTCTTTCCACTGAGCGCACACATGTGACTTCATGGCAAGATAGATCAAGATGCTGAACCAAATGAACACTGGCTCTATCAGGGAAATTGCATTATGGATGCAGTACTTCCAACTGGAACAGAAACTTGATGTAGCTCAACACAGGTGCTAGCACAGGCACAGAGGAGAGAGGAAGAAAGCATGAATGTGTTGGAAGAAGGGATAAAAAAATTAATGGATGATGTGAAGGCAACAACACTTGTAACAGCAGCCAGACCCATGCAGATCATTCCACTGCTGCCTCTCTCTGTTCGCACATCTTCAGACTCACTCCCTCTGTGCTCATACTCAACTCATTGATCCCATTTTTTTGCCTGTCAACCTCCTTCCCCAGGAACTTCTTGTCTCAGTTTGCAACACTTCTCAGAGGAAAATCTGTCCTGTAACTTGTAACTTGTTATCTGTTCTCTGCCATGCTTAGCCTTTTCACGGAATCACAGAATGATTTATGTTGGAAAAGTCTTCCCAGACCATCAAGTCCAACCTGTGACTGATCTCCACCTTGTCACCCAACCCAGAGTGCTGAGTGCCATATCCAATCATTTCTTGAACACCTCCAAAAAACTGTGCTCCCAGAAAAAGAGGTACTTTTTTGTCATAATTCTCCTGTACTCCTCTTCTTGGAAGCACAGACAACTCAAGGAGCAGTAGAGTACACTGAGTTCCCTACAGCAACAGGAGCAGCAGTTTTTTCATCTTGCCTATTCCTGCTCCATCTTCAGAGGATGAAGCAATAAATATCAAATAATAATCTCTGATTTCTTTAATCGTGTCTCTCAAACTGCTATTTCACCTCTTTTTATCTGTCCTAACAAGGTCCAGGCACCTGCAAAGCCTCTGCTTGGGGAACACTGCTTCCAGATGGAAAAGCACCTAAGTAAAGCTAACCTGTGATATAGATCTGGTATCAATAGATATTATGTACAGATGGTTTAAGAGAATCATAGAACCACAGGTTGGTTTGGGCTGAAAGGGATTTTAAAGCTCATGCAGTTCCAACCCCCTGCTGTGGGCAGGGACACCTTCCACCAGACCAGGGTGCTTAGACCACCATCCAGCCTGGCCTTGATCTGAGCTAAGTTCAGTCTGAGGCAGATGCCTGGTATGAAAAACTTCATCTCAGAAAACATGTGTTTCAAAATTCAGGAGAGACAGTGAAAAGAAATCCAAAGAAAAAGTCAACGACATAAAGCAGTTTCTATCTTGTGGGATACTGTACGATCTTCCACTTATATTTGTACATTAGGATGAATATTTTATACCCACCAAAAATATAACTCTCAAAAACTACGCAGATTATGGAAAAAAACCCATGTATGAGTTCCTCAGACAGCTACCAGCACTGCAGGCTGACCTTAAGCTCTTAGCTCCCTTTCTGTCAATCTTGAAAAGAAGTAGAGCCATTTTGCCAAAGAGTGTTATTTTTATGATTTATGGACAGACATTCGCTAAGGGATATGATGAAAATGCTAATTAATTTCCATTTCTGACCTAAGTAAGATTTCTTGCTTTTGAATCCAACACGCTACTCTAATAGCCCTCAGTACCACCTAGCATCCAGAACTATATTTACTGCATATGCCTCATTTCCATTAAAATAGGGTTTAATATGACCTTTATATAATTTTCTGATTTAGTCTATATTTTGCTTGAAATAGATGAAAAAGTAATTAACAAGTTAGATTCAGGCACTGAAGAAAAACAGAATATGCACTTCAAGAAGAAGAAGAAAAGGAATTTGAATTGCTACAAATACGTAAACCAAGTTCAGCAAGAGAGCAAGTCCCTGCTACAAACCCTGGGGGAATGGCAGATCCTTTCCCTTGGAATAATTCTGAAGGATGATTTTCCTCTTCAAAATGTGTAAAATAGAAATAGCTTTGCACACCACAGCAAAATCACTGTGCCCCAAGAGACAGCTGCCACAAAACCATAACGAATCGACAGTGGGCAGAAAACTAAAGTCCTTGAGACTGACAGGATGCATCCTTGACATTTTGAGGATGACACAGAAAGCAGATTAAGTATCTCATGTGTGGTTTTTTTTCTTTTTAATTTTCATTTCAATTACTTATAAACAAAATCTAGTTTGTTGTTTTTCTTTTCTGATAACCACAGAATGGTTTGGCTTGGAAGGGATCTTCAAGATCACCTGGCTCCAAAAACCATCACAGTAATCATCAAAGAAGTTCTAATTTCAACTTTTTTTACAGTCAATAAAGGCCATTATAAATGACATTATTTTCAGGAAGAAGAGATACCTTTTGTGAAATCTAGTTTCAAACTCACAATCAGTTGAGTATTTTTAGAGAACACATATGGTATAGTTATTATACAAGGATATATGGATAATTCCTATGTAAACATCAATGTCAGTAAGATCTCAAACGTTTTTCATCTGAAGTCATAATTTGACTCTCAGAATCACTGACTCATGTCCAGAACTTTAACCAAATGGATCTCATCTACATTTTGGTGAACAGTGCAGCAACAAATGGTAAAAGCATTTTCTGACATGGAGGAAGGAAAGACAATGAAAAATTGGTTACAATATTAATCTGTTCAAGAAAAAGACCTAATGAATATTTGAATCATAGCATCCCAGAATGTCGTAGGTTGGAAGAGACCTTCAAGATCATCCAGCCTCATCCTGTGCCATGGGCAGGGGCACCTTCCACTAGACCAGGTTGCTCCAAGCCCTGTCCAACCCGACCTTGAACTCTTCCAGGGATGGGGCAGTGACAGCTTCTCTGGGCAATCTGTGCCAGGGTCTCACCACCCTCACAGCCAAGAATTTCTTTCCAATATCCCATTAAAACCTACTCATTTTCCAAACTATCTAATATAAAATTATTTTAAACTGTCCAATATAAAGCTATCTAGAATGTTGCCAAGTAGAACCATTCTAACTTCCACCACAAATAGTTATGGAAAAACAAACCCATAAAAATTTGATATTATGAATATCAAAGTGAAATTAAACCGGTACAAGGTAAATCCCAGGATTTTAATAATATTATGTCCAGTGTTTTAAAATGATAATCCAGTGAATTTTTAAATAGAAGCATATTTAGAAAAAGAAAAAGCACTTTTTTTGCCCAAACTGTGACTATTTTATAACATTTTTATAATATAAATTCAATTTTTTATTTGTTTTTGCTTGTTGGTTTGTTTGGTTTTCTTAAACTCACCATGTCCCATGAAGAAAGTTATTTCTGAGGAACCATTAATTTCATGGGAAATGCCCTCATAAGAATAATTCATACGAATCAAAGCCTATGTTCAGTAAGTCAGCTTTGAAGTACCTATTGACCAAAGTAATTTATAACTACTTTTAATTTTTCATCTTTTTCAATCTATTTCTCTTTCTCCAAATCATAGTTTTTGTATTCTGCAAATAGGTTCCAAGAGAAACACTAAGACAATACACTGTGGTGCCCTTCTTTAAAAGGCTTCTTAAAGACAAGAAGTCCAGGGAAAAAGCAAAACGATAAAGAAACCTGGAGTTTTCCTAACAGAAACAAAACAAAACACATAACTTTTAAGTAATTTTGATTTCAGATATTGCTTAATATCATGCTCCTAGAGTAAGAATAGTGGGTACTTAAAACTTTTAGACATCTATTTTTCAAAACTTTGATAACTCTCAAGTGCTATGTCTGGTACAACTTTTACCCTGAAACTTCTGGTACTGTGCTTTTCCATTCTAATTCCTTTCTGAAATTCCGCTAATTTTCATTTCTGAAATAGACTTCATTCTAGAGATTTTTCCAGTTGAAGTCTCAAGGCATTTTCAGCTTTTGTTGGGTTTCAAAAGGGATAGTCTATTATCCCTTGTTATTTCCTTATTTAGGAAAGACATGCTATAATAAGTTTTATATAAAAGATAAAATTCTAAATAAAAGGGAACAGATTAAATATCACAGGGAATTGTAGAAGAGTAATATTATTTTTAAAGGGAAAAAATAAACTGTTTGTAGATATTCAATGCAACTGCCCATACATATATATACACATACATACACATACATACTGTGCCACAAGGTCTTTCTAGGGATTATTTTTAAGTAACGTCTTCAAAAAAGAAGTTTCTGTCATATATTGAATCCTTAACCTCTACTACAACTAAATTTAATTAAAACAATATTAAAATCACACTGTAAAAGACCTTTTATTACCATGAAATTCTAAATAAAGCAGTTGTCAAAAAAGCAATCTCCTCCCAGTTCAACAAAGAGCTTTAAAGGACTCATGTCACATTGTGTAGATGGGATGAAAAAACAAATCTCCAAGAGAATTGTCTTGAGATTTTCCTCGTTTGGTCACATGAGCTTCTGGTAAAACTATTTAATTGAGCTAAAACTCAAATAAATGAAGAAAAATGAAGAAGTGGATCAAAAGAGAGTTTAGATACCCACAACAACATAAAATCATAGGTTTTTAACTGCAATGGAAAAAGATGTCTAGACCAATGCTTATCCACAAGACATACTAAGGAAAACCCTGTTGAAACTGTGAGGATCATCTGAAAAGCTCCTCCGTTTATCTTTTGTTAAAAAGCATCTCAGATGAAACACATTTGATGGGTTATAATTACAGTTAATTAGACTGAGGCATTCTGATGGAAATATCCTGTGAAATATAATTTCTATAAAGAGAGAACCACAGGGCATTTATTATTACAGGATTAGTAACCTTCAATAGTAACCTTCTATCTAGTGCCTGCAATAAGAGTAAAATTTTAGTAACTTCACTTCTACAAGATTCCTCCTGGATGATGGTGTCAGAGCAGCTGGACACCATCCCAAAGAGCAGAGTATGGAAAATAGCATTGTTTTACCCCTCTGATCAAATAGGAAAAGCAATCCTAGTTTTGATCCTGATGACAGGTCAATTAAAAGTTTATAATGTTCATAAGATGCAGAAATAATATTCACAGTCTTCACAAAGCTATTAGCTGCAATTTGTCCCATTTCACGTTCTTTCACAAGTAAAGGCATTGTTTGGAAAAATATGGATAATACTTAGATACATTTCACAAACTGGAGGAAACTTCCTGCTCTTTTTTTAAAAATTTCTTTTGGAAAAGAACAAAATCTGGTATTTGATAGAATGGCCTGTACCAGGCACATCCCTCTGAAATTACTGTGGAAGTCTCTAGGTAAGTGCATGAGGCTTTGGATGCAGTTTCTATTTATTTTTCAGCGTGCCTACAAATTCCAGACTGCATGGCTGCCTTTCTACTCTGAGGAAGAGGAATGTGCTTTAAGCAGAACACACAGCTTTGTAAATGTGAATACAAACTAAGAAATAAGTTGTGTTAAAGCAATCCTGTAAGAATGCACTGATCTGTTACGTTCAACTCAGCAACATCTAATAGCAAAATCAATAGAAACTATAAACTATTAAGCATCTGAAAAGCTAGTACTGTTTGTAAAATTTTAAGACAGAAATTAATATTAGGTTGTACTTTATTCACAGATTTATCTCCTAGAATAGATGATATCTGTAGTGGAATCCAAGTGGCTGTCTTAAGAATTCCACTTCCCTCCATTTACCCATTTTCAGCTGATCTGTCTGATTAGCTTGGCCAGCTCACTATTAGGGGCTTTCAGAAAAACACCACTGATGTTCAGAATGCAAAGATGGAGGCCATGCCTTCATGAGATGCTCCACTAATCACAACAGAAATGATGGCTTTACAACACATAACCATAGCAACTCTATCTCTAAGAAGTGTGTGCATTTAAACCATCTCCATAAAGGGAAAAAGGCTGAGTTTTTTGCTCTTTCCTGTGTAAAAACATCTCCTTTTTTGACTGGTACTTCTATTGAATGGCTGCAATAGGTTTCTACTCAGATATATACCATAGAAATTTCAAGACTGACATATCTCTCAAGAAATGTACAGTTGAAAGTTGATGCTCAGAAATTATAATGTGTGGTCCATGAGGTTGCGTTAGTGCTCTGCAGTTCTTCCCCAAATTCTCCCTTTCCCGGTTTCACAGTGGTTTTTTTCTTATCTCAGTCATGGTTCCTGCTCATTCCTCTCCTACACTCGTATTAAAAGCTCTCTTTTGCTTCTTTCTGTATTCAGTGCAAGTCTTCACTATTCTCCCTCTCTCATATTCTAGTCTTTGGTTTGTTCTCCATCCTTTCATTTATTATTCTCTGCTCTACCCTAATTATCTATATTGCTCCCCTGTTGTAGGTTAGCACGTAAACAGTGTTCAATCCTTTCTTGCCATCTTCATCTCCTCATTCACTTCTCTTACTTTTTCTCTTTTGGCCCTCTGGAGACTTTTCCTTCTTTAAACAAGCCACTGTAAAGTGATTCCCCATTTATTTGATGTTTTAGCTCACTGAGTTTGCACAACTCAATGCCATTTCAAATACGTTAAGCTGCTCAGTGGCATTCTTCTTTGGTGCATTGTCTTCTTTTTTCCTTTAAATACTCTCCAGCTAATGGATTGCCAATTAATTAGAAATAGTAAATCTTCACAATAGAATAAACGCTACATGTTTGTGAGTCTTGAGGAGCTCCTAAACTAATTTTTATGGCTTTGATGGTAACCATTCCCACTCCTTGGCAGCTTGTCAATGGAAATAAAAGTTCTCTGAGCAGATATCCAAGCCATTGTTTGGAGACTGTTTTCTTTGAGCAGGATGCTCCTGCGTCTGCTGTCCTTCCCTTCCCTCACTGCTGTTTTCCCACTATCTTTTAAGGATGTCAGTTTTGAGGGGTCATGCAGATGGCTGAGTCTCCCCAGCATAAAGACAGGTGAAAAACTAACACTAGAAAATAAAACAAAAATGCCAAACAAAAAAAACCCAACCCACCAACTAATCAAACAAAAAAACCCCCACAAGTAAAACAAAAAAAAACCCTGTTTGTTTGGTTTTTTTTAAACTCCTGACTGCTTTTGACCTATTTTGTTATCTGAAGCCCAGTGAATATGCCAGCTTAACCAAAGAAGAGACAAAAAGGAAGGAACACGTAGTTGAGGAGATTTTTAATTGCTACTGGAGGAGAATATCTCCTGCTCTTCTCAAATTGAGGGGAAAGAAGACAAAAGGAAGGGGGACCAGACAGGAGAAGAAAGAACCCAAATCTGATATATCTATTTAGTGTGTTGGACATGAAGTAAACCTGGTTAAAATGGTTTATAAAAAAGGTACTTCTCAAGAAATGTTTACTGCGAGCCAGATGTACTATAAATTATTCATACCTGATGAGGTTGGTTCCTCTTCAGTTGAGGCTGTGCAAAAAGGCATCAGGGATGGGAAGGGTGGCAGGGACAAGGAAGGGGAAGGGAAGAGACAGGGAAAAAAGGGAGAGAGAGAGAAATACAAATGAAGAAAGCCATATAGTCCTAATTGTTATATTATTTATATTTTCTTAATATAAGTAGGTATTATGAAAAACTTTATTCTCTCCATTCCACACCCCTTCTGTTCCCTTCAGGTACTTGGCAACCACAATGGGGTGGTGACAGCAATGAATCACTGATTCTGAAATTGAGTAGTTAGGGAGCAAAAGTGGAGTTTTGGGGTGGGGATGTGCGTGTGTCAGGGACATGGTTACCCACTGCACTCTCCATTCCAACTGTCTGGGGAAAGTGATAAAAATCCATATCTTCACCTTTCCCTTTTATGGATAGATAACTACCTATAACCAGCACATTCAAAAGAAGGGAACGGGCACGTTCACAGTAAAACTGCATTTTAAAAGTACGTCAGTGACCGAGTTCTTTCCCTTCCTATAGTTAGGATGTTTTATGTACACATGCATCACAAAAACATTCTTTTCACAATCTTGCAAATTTCTCTGTGACAGCAAAAGCCATGTTCAAGTGTTTCTCACTTGGATGCTATAAGAGAACCTGGAGGTGAGAGAACTCTCCATAAATAAGATATAGAGGCCCCCTTGAGATATTAAACACATGTATCCATACTTCTATTTTTTTTCTCTTTTAACAACTACCTTCTACCAGTGGCAGTGGAAGCTCCTTCTGCTTGATTTCTTGCAGAATCAGTTCAAACAATACTCCCACAGCCATGACAAACATTGACCCACCCTGACAGCCCTTGAGCTTGCACTTGGCATGGATAAAGATTTCAAACATTTTCTCAAAGACCAGCACAATGCTTGGTAAACTCATTTATTTTCCTTCACTATCACCCCCATCTATTGTGCAGGGAGGAGCCAGGACAGGATCAGGAAGACTTTCCCTCTTTTTAGTGAAAATTTGTCAACCGTGTTTGAGACTAGCAATAAACCTTGGTTAATTCAGTACATATTCTATATATGCAACTGTATGAGGCGACTAACACTGAACACATCAGTTATTCCTAATCCAGAGTAGCATGATGTCCTTTTGGGGACTGTCAAGTCTAATCAAGACAAAATAATGAATTACTGTCTAAAGCACCAGCCAAGCATCTTGTCTCTAGCTGAGATAAATAGGTGATTTTTATTTCTAAAGCTTGGTGTTCATATAAACCATGAAGAAGGGTACACAACAACACAACATTATGAACTACATAATCTAAAATGGCCTAAACAGGATGCTTAGCTAAGCCTTCCCTTTTGTAAGTCCTTATTTAATGTTTGAATGTGTATTCAGAAACTAGATTAATCCATTACGCAGTGTGTGCAAAGATCGCATTAAGCTTTCAGCAAGTTTTTTTTACTGTGTAACTACTGAATTTAAGTAAAATCTGTTTGTAGTAGTAGAGTTTCAAGACAATTCAAGAAAGAAGGAAAAATACTGTCCTACTGTTTTTAAATAGAACTAATCAGATAATCATTAATTCAACAATGTGACAGCTGATTACACAGACACAGAACAAACAAACAAAAAACCCCCACACCTGAATATTTGAATCTCAGAACAACAGAATCTGAAGTAAATAAATAACAGAACTTGATTGCCGTCGACTCCCCACTTGTGGTTCCTCAGATTAGTCTTGGCCATGTGGTTCCTCTTGGCAGGAGGAAAGAGTGACCAAGTTCCTTCTCTGTGTTCCAGGGCGAAAAGTCCTTTATTCAAAAGTCCTGCGGCTTATATCGTCTCAGGGGGAGGGTTAGAAGGAGGAACGTGATTGGGCCACGGTCTGGGGGAAAGGGAGTGGTTTGAGGGCTCTGCTAACCAATAGGGGAAACAGAAGGACCTAGGTCCCATAATAAGCTTGGGACTGGGGAGACGGCCAATCCTGTTCAAGCAGAGACAGGACTGTGATCAGGGAGGGGAGACAATATGATTCCAAGTGGGGAGGGGGCCTCGTGGACCAGGAAAATACATAACTCAGGGAAAGACCGTACAATAAAACGCAAGTAGTTGTTGGTTTTCCGCTTCGCTTGGTCCTGGAGAGCTGCCGCTGTGACGGACCCGTTTCTAAAGCTGCTCTTTCCAAGTTTCATAATCCTGGCGTTCACCCACAATTCCTCCATTTTTATTTATTAATGAAACGTAAACGTGCGTAGCGTTGTGCGTCACAAGACCCTGGAAACATTTAGCAATGCACGGGAGAACGCAAAGAAGGACTGCTAGCACAAACATGCCCAAAAGTAAAAATAATAGGAATTTTTTCAGGGGCTGTGAAAGCCCCTTCAGGGAAAGCCAATCAAACATATCATCCCAACTAACCTTGTCGGACATTAGATTTTGTTGGATGAGAGAAAGGAGTTCATTTACGTGGGAGTGGATGGATTGAGAATGGTCGGAAAAATTTAGACAGCACAGCCCCTCAAATTCATCGCAGCCATGTCCATTGACCAGCAGCAGAAAGTCAATTGCCGCTCTGTTCTGTAAGGTGGCTTTCTTAATTTGTTGAGAATTTAGTAACAGGTCTTCTAGTGCTGCACTAGTTGCATTTGCCTCCTTGGCTGACCAACATCCCATTTTTGTGAGCAGATCTAAGGCATGTGTTGTGCCAATGGCCGTAATTATTATGCCGCCCCAGAGATTCTTGCTGTGGGAACAAATGTGGAGATCGGAGTCGCAATTTTCAATGAATTGTTGCAAATTTTGAGATTTCAAAAGGGGATGTTGCTGAGCCAGGGGGTGAAGGGCTTGTTGAGGGGCTGTGTTTGTGAATGGTCTTCCGCTCCTTTTAAATCGCTGACTGCAGGCGGGTCCAGTTTCTCAGGGTAGATGGTGTTGTCATGTTTTGTGATTGTTTTAGGAGGCTTAATAGCTAAGGAATGGATTACCTTTGCAGGATTATAGAGTGATAATTGACCTAACATGCAAGGTTCCCCGACCACTCCTTTACGGATTGATTTCCATACCCGAAGTCCACAGATAAGGAACACCCCCTTGGGAAGGGCTATGGATAGTGGGGGGGGTTCAATTTTTTCTTTGCACCAGAACTCAAAGTTAGAATATGCTCCATCGGATGTTACATTAAACTGATTTTCACCTCTTCCCTCTGTTTTTATGTTGAAATAGAAACAGTGGGCTGAGGGTAGGGTATCTAAAATTTGTAATTCTTCAGGATAATCATCTAAATATTGTGGATCTGTCTTGGCCTTTGGGGGTTGTGGGAAGCAGGACACAATTTGGTTTCTATTTTTTTCTGGATCAGTGCACAAAGGGGAATATTGATTTTGGAATCCTGTACATTTTTGAGGGGACCAGGGAACCTCAACCAAACATGTTTTTAATAGGTTAGAGGGATCTGAGACTGAAAGGCACAGGGAAACGACATTTAAAGACTTAGCTAGAGAAGATCACATGTTTCCAGGGTTTGTGGCTACCCAATCTGGAAGAGGAGGATTTGTGGGAGAAGGCTGATCTGATGAGATGACAGGATGGATTAGTATGACGAGGATGACGAAGATCATGATGGTACTTAGTCGCTGTTGTGAAATTTCAGCAGACAAGATGGAAACCACTTGGGACCGGAACCTTGTATGTGTCAAATAACCACTTTCCTGCCTTTTGCCAGGTTACTACTGTGTTAAGACGTCCTGCCAGAACCATTTTTTAGATCTAATTGTCCCAATACAGCATAGGGTTGCTTGATACCTTTGAAAATTACTAATACAACAGGTAAACCATACACTTTTCGTTTAGTCTGACATGTACTCAGCCTTTGATTTGTGTCCTGTAACACCGCCCGTGCTTCTGGTGTTAAGCGTTGAGGGGATGTCAAGTCTGCCTCCCCTTTAAGAAGTTTGAATAGCGGTTTCAAAGAGTCTGTTGTTATACCTAGGAGAGGCCTAACCCAATTAATTAAACATAGCAAAGATTGTAAGTCATTCAAGGTGTGGTTGTTGGAGGGTAAGGCAACAGTCTGAGGCTGAATCGTGGTGTTATTTATGTGAAATCCAAGGTACTTCCATGGCACTGTCACTTGTTCTTTTTCTGGTGCAGTCTCAAGGCCATGTTTCAACAGTGCAGCTTTCACAGCCAAATGTACTTGCGTGAGCCTTTCCTTGGATTCAGCAGCCAGGAGGATGTCATCTATGTAGTGGTACAGAATGATATGTGGAAACTGCCAATGGATTGGTGATGTCTGCAATGACTCTTTGGCACACGGAGGGACTGTATCTCATTCCTCGAGGAAGGACCATCCAGTGATAACGTCAAGATGGTTCTGCTGCGTTGATGGAGGGCACTGTAAACACGAATCTGTGAGAATCTTCAGGGTTGTGGTGGGGGAAAAAACAGTTTTCTCCCTGAAGTTATAAAATGGTAAGCCCCCAGGGGGTGGTGACCTTTGGGGTCGAGTCAATGAGCGCTCCTGCAAAATATAAACATATCACCCAGACCGGAAAAGAAGGTGGTTGTAGTTTTAGTTGGAGAGAGGTGACCATGTTGTAAAGCCACGAGGAGAAGGGGCAGGAGCCCCCCTGGGGGGCCACGGCCCCCAGCCCCCCAGCCAGGGTCATAGAAACTCGAAAACAGTGTTAAACTGGACTGAGGTCTGTGACTGAGAAGCTGGGAGTTCTTCTCCTCCACCGTGAGCAGCAGTAGGAGTAGCATACAGAAAAAGTGGCAGAGAGCCAGTAGAAAATAAGGAGCAGCAAACAAGCATGCGGCCAAGCAAGGAAGACACAGAGATCTCTAAGAGAGAGAGAGAGAGAGCAGGACTAAGCTCTACAGAGACAGTTTGGGTAAGAACTGAAAACCAAAACCCCCAAACTCCCTTTGAGACCCCTCCTAGGAGGAGGAGATGGACTCTTACTTGAGAAGAGTCTTAGAGTGCTACGGCACCAAAAAGAGAGGAGCTGAGGAGCTCAAGGCTTCCCGGAGCTGGACCGGGATGGCCAGAAGAATGCAGAGGAGGGCTTCGCCCCCCCGTCGCTCTGAGACAGGGCACGGGAGCTCTGCAAAGGGGGCTTGAATCCCCTGAAGATAGGGACCATCACGAATGCTTCTATACTTCGTGATATGACGTGGTGAAGTGACCTTTGTCTCGGTGAACACAGCCCACGGAAGAGGAAGACTCTCACTTGGAGTCAAAGGGCTGAGAGGGCAGAGATCCAGCTACAGCTGCTGCATGGAAGAGGAGAGCCTACTGCCCTAGAGACACTGCTGCTCTGAGAGTGGAAAGGATCTCTTCCTTCTTCCCTCCTGGACTTTTATTTGGAGGAAGAAGAGATTTGATCCATTGTAAATACTGCTTTATCATAGAAAAGATAGTTAAGATTGTGTTGTATATGATGTATTATAATATTTATTTGTACAGTGCATTGTAATATATCCCTTCCCCCCATTTTGAGTCTTGTGTGGTGTCTGGAAAACCCATCTTACACTGGGTTGAGATGTGGGAGGGGGGCTTAGACTCGGGAATTGGATTTTGGGGCTCTCAAAGCATTACAAGGGTGTAAAGCAATGTTAAAGAAGCAGTCTTTGATATCTATGATGATGATAGGCCATTCTGAGGGTATCATCCTTGGTGATGGGAGTCCGGGCTGGAGAGCTCCCATGGGCTCTATGATTTTGTTAAGTTCTCTTAAGTCCTGTAGTAACCTCCATTTTCTGTTTGACTTTTGTATTGTAAAGATGGGGAAGTTCCAGGGACTATCAGTTGGTACAAGATGTCCTTTTTCCAATTGTTCATCTACCAGTAAGTTCACTTGCTGCAGTTTCTCTCCCTTTAGAGGCCACTGGGATACCCAGCATGGCTCGTCCAAGAGCCATGTGAGGGTGGAAGACTGCAGCTGACCAGTGGACTTTAGACTAAATTTGACGTGGTTAAGTGGATTCCCCATTGCCCAATAGTATCCTTTCCCCAAAGGGTCATTGGAATATTAAGGACATAAGGCCTTGTAGAGGCTGTTTTACTTTCAGGACCTTCAATCAATAATGTGCAGACACTTTGGAGCAGTGACTGGGCTCCTCCTACCCCTTTGATATTGATGTAGGGCTGTGTTGTGTTCCATTCCTTCGACCAGTCGCTTTCAGCAAAGATGGTGACATCTGCTCCTGTGTCTATGAGACCTTTAACTTGAAAACACTGGTTAGTATTGGGAAACAACACAGCACAGATTAGCATTGGGCGATCAAGTAAAATTGATTGTGACCATTGAACCAAAGGCATTGAGTCCAAAGTGTTTCCCCCCACCTCAGTGGGGGTTAAGTTGGCAATAGGTGTATTTATGTCAAGCTCCACAGGTGGAAACAGAGCTTTGACAGTCACTTCTACTACTTTTGGGTTGTCTACAGTTATCGATTGAGGGACAACTGTTAACCCTGTATCGGTGAATGAAGCAGTTCCTGTTAGAATGTATTTTCCAGCAGGTAATAGTAAGTCAGTTACTGGCCTCATGAGAACTGTCTGGTAGTTGTCATTGTTTATTCTGAATTGGTTGGGTGATGCCAGCTCCACCCTAGGGACACCTGCTCTGGTTGTCCTTCCGGGATCGAGGGGAGCAGTTGAGTGTGGTTGGCTTGTGGGGCATTTTGTGTCATAGCACTGCCCCTAGTGCTCAGCAGTCTGTTTCCCAGCATCGAAGCCAGCTTTTGTGCAGCTTTAGGTGAGAGCGGCTTGCCCTCTCTGTCAAAGAGCGATCTACAGTCACTTGCCCAGTACAATCCCTTTTTGCACCAGGGACACAAGCTGGGAGGAACTGTAGGCGCCCTTGCTTTCAGCTGAGGGCAATCTTTTCTAAAATGTCCAGGTTGCTTGCAATGAAGGCAGGTAACCTCCTTCTGCACTGCCAGGACTTCAGCTAGGAGACATTTGTCGTAATTTCCAGATCCTACATTACGACATGCTTTAGCCATGTCCATTGGAGTGGGATCATTAAGAGTCCTTAGTATTTGCTGGCAATCATCATTAGATTGCTCTATAACCAGTCTTAAAAACAGTGCATCTTGAGCTTCTGGGTGTTTGATTTGTTTTGCAATAGCTTTCTTTAGCCTTTCTGCAAAGTCTATGAATGGTTCTGTTGGTTTTTGTTGTACTTGGGTGTATGAGGGTGTTTGCTCTGCTGCCTCAGCGATGGCTTGAATACCTTGAAAGGCTAGATTCTTTGAAGTGTCCAATTCATTCATAGGGATTTTGGTTTGGGCCTCATTGGAAATATAGGGTACCACCCCATAGAGCCTATTAAAGGACTCCAGAACTGGGGTCCCTGTGTTTGCAAAGGTTCGCTGTGCATGTTGCTGAATGCGAGCTTGCCATTCGTCTAAGAAAAGTGTTGCCTGCATGTTAGTGAAAAAAGCACTTACTAATTCTTTTATGTCATTTAGAGTAAATATGTATGCGGCAAAAAGTGAATTTAATACCCTTATTACATAAGGTGAGTTTGGCGTGTATTCAGTAACAGCTTTTTTCATATCCTTAAGAACTGGGAGAGGGATAGGTTCCCAGACAGGACAATTGTTGGGGTGGTAAAATATAGGGAATGCTTTAACCAAATTCAAATCATCAGCTGCCGATGCTTGTTCCTTTATGTAAGACCATCGGCTTCTGTGGGCACTGGCTCCGGAGAAACCAGGACCATAACCACATGTTGGTGGGTACCCGGTGAAGGGAAGGTGGAAATAATTGGGGTATGGGGGGATAGTGAGCCTTGTGGGGGACAAGCGCCATCCATTGGTGTGGAGGAATAAGCGCATCCACAGGGAGGTGGTACGGAAGTGGTGACAGCGCCAGCTACTGGCACGGCGGGATAAGCGGCACTGCCATGGGGGGTGGGGTTTTGGTAGGCGTTACACGCGTGCGTTGGGGGTGGGGGTATAAAGGAGGGTGGGGGTGGAGGAGGGGGGAGAAACGAAGTGGCTATGAGATTGTGGCTAGAATCGATCTGGGGGGGTGTGGGGGGTGGCGGTGGGGGTGTGACCATGAGGTCCCTGCCATCTTGGTTGGGGGGGTTCTGGGAGGGGGGGTGATGAGGGGGGTTGTGGGTAGGTGACGTGACCACAAGGCTGGGACCATCTTGGGGGGGGGGAAGTGGGGGGTGGCTGGAGGCTGCGACACGGCCATGCAGTCACCACCATTTCAGGTCCGGGCGGGCAAGCCAAGCACCCTGTGATGTGTGCGGAATGGCAATACAGAGGAAACATTTTCCCATCCTGAATCCGTTCCCAATGCACCAGCCACACATTGATTGGGACCCCGCACGGCCCCCTCCTCCCACACAACCGATTTTACATTTTCATTTTTCTGTAGCATGCTTAAAATCAAACGCCATGCAATAGCCACTTGAGACACTAAAGAGTCATTTGTTAGTGCGGTTTTCCATAATTTATGTCCCAATTTATCCCACTCCTGGTAGGTGATAGTAGAAGGGAGCACGTACTTAGTCTTGAAAATCCATTTTATAAGCGCTTTTAAGGCATCTTTGTCTATTGGGTGTCCGTATAAGTAGATGAGGCTTTTTAAGCATTTGTAGCCTTCCCTGTCACTTTTAGAGGAAAAGGCCCCCATGAGTTTAAAACGTGGTTGTAGGAGGAAGCTATACAACTGCTGGCCTATCTAATTTGGCAGGTCAACATCCAACGCAGAGTTGAGTCCGTCTGGGCAGGAAGACAAGAAGCAGTTCGTCGCCTGTGCCCGGGGACGTCCAAGGAAATTTTTACGTGGCAGAAATGTCGCTGGGGTCTGGCCGTTGGGTGCCAACTAACATAATTTGATTGCAGTTGACTCCCCGCTTGTGGTTCCTCAGATTAGTCTTGGCCATATGGTTTCTCTTGGCAGGAGGAAAGTGTGACCAAGTTCCTTCTCTGGGTTCCAGGGCGAAAAGTCCTTTATTCAAAAGTCCCGCGGCTTATATTGTCTCAGGGGGAGGGCTAGAAGAAGGAACGTGATTGGGCCATGGTCAGGGGAAAAGGAGTGGTTTGAGAGCTCCGCTAACCAATAGGGGAAACAGAAGGACCTAGGTCCCATAATAAGCTTGGGATTGGGGAGACGGCCAATCCTGTTCAAGCAGAGACAGGACTGTGATCAGGGAGGGGAGACAATATGATTCCAAGTGGGGAGGAGGTCACGTGGACCAGGGAATACATAACTCAGGGAAAGACCGTACAATAAAACGCAAGTAGTTGTTGGTTTTCCGCTTCGCTTGGTCCTGGAGAGCTGCCGCTGTGATGGACCCATTTCTAAAGCTGCTCTTTCCAGGTTTCGTAATCCTGGCGTTCACCCACAAATAAACAAACTAAAAACTAAGTAAATAAAGTAAGTTGTAGTCTGTCAAGGTGCCACTGGAAGGGAGGACTACACAAACAGAACAGAACAGAACATGAAAGTTGGAAGATCCGTTATTAAATTTTACAAATGCCCCAAATCTGTATTAGCTGCAAGTTCTAGTGCTGCTTGAACAGCAAATAATTCAAACTACTAGAGACTGTGCATTAAAACTGGTTAAACAAAACTGCCTAATTACACAAAGAGTATTAATTCCAGGAACCATTTTCTTCAGACCGCTATTTGAATAATATTCTTAGACTTAATTTTCGGAATGAAAACCAGCATTAGCAATTCAAAGCTGAATTCTTTTACTGCTGTGATGGTTGTTTCAGAGGGACTACTCTGCGATTAGGTACACATCTAAATAAAACAGTATAGCTGAATCTCAGCTGAATAAATTGCTCAGATGACAAGACAGCTAAGCCAATAATGTCGCTTTTCTGTTTATTTAATTAATATTGGCTATTTGATTGTTGGTTTGAGGTCTTTCAGGAATAAACTATGTTCTTTTCTTGTCTGAGCTGCTGAGAACTGCTTTTGCAAAAGCCCTAGTTCTCTTGTCAATACTGTATTTCTTACCTCTAGACAGAAATTAAATATGGATATCAAAAACAGATATGAAAATGCAGTTATGAACTTGTTCATACTTCATACAAACTTTTATAAAAAATCAAATTAACTTAGTCTCTTGCTTTATGTGACAGGATATTTTCACCTCCCCTATATCTTTAGAAACTGTGTTTAAAAAAACAGCCTTCAGAAAGCTATTGAATACTCAGAGAATATACTACTTTTGCTATATCATATCAGCTCAAATGCAATGTCAGCACTTTGTTTTCCATTCGTTAAGGAAATATATTAAACTACCACACCAAAAGTTTCCTACGCAACATTACCTTATTTTTTCCATCAGCAGTGATTTCAAGCATTAAATTACTTTTAAAAGCTATCCATCTCCATAGTAATTATCTGTATTTTACTTTTTACTTGTTCCAGAGGAGTGGAGAGGGAGTAAGCTGGAACTACCTTGCGCAAGTGGGATGGTACAGGCTAGTGACTCACTGTGGTGGGTGGTGGATCCCCATCAGCCTGGTGTTTTCCTCTTGACCCCAGAGAGGTGAGATTCACACAGAGTAGCCACTTATTTAATAAAAAAGCCCCCCAAACAGTCACAGACATCCCCAAGACTGATAACAGCACTCCGTGACCTTAAAGTGTAAACTTCTCTGAAGCTTTAAAGCATTTTTGACAGCATATTTCTTCCCCTTTTAATGCATCATTGACAAAATATAATAAGACATAAGGCAGCAGAAACACTAGATTTTATCGGTTTAGGGAAAATCTGATGTTCATTTGGGAAAAGCTGATCTTTTTTTCCTTAAGAGGTGAATAATACTGCATGACATCAGTGAGAGGAAAAAAGTCATGAAGACATGGACAAGTTTGGAAAGCCTATACCAGGACATATATCACCCAACATCAGTTTAAGAGAGATAATACAGGAAAGCAATGCTTGAGTAGTATCTGAATATCTATGCCAGATTCCTGATTATTTCTCTTACTGTGTTAGAAGCCTTGACAGGTCTCGGACAAAAAAACGAAATTTTAAGCATTAATAACAACCTCCTGTACTATGTTATATCTTAGGACATATGACATTAGTTTTGTATTATATTGAAGTTTATGTTAATTTTATATTAATGTGAAATATGTTTGCCCTTAGCATTCAAATAAAATGTAAGTCTCATATATAAAAGAATAAACTTAGATATATGGCATTATCTCTATGGGAAAGTCTATGCAAGAACTCTATAATATTACCCAAATAAACAGCAAGATCCAAGAACAAGTAACATTTTTCTGAATGTGACATCAAAAATGAATTACATGCTGCTCATCATCAAATCTCAGGATCTCAGGGGGCCTGCAATGCCAGGAAGACTGACTTCACTGACTTCGTAAAGACTCAACATCAGTCATTAAGGGTGTGATTTTAATGCTACAGATGTTTCATTGAAAATATGTGTTTAACAAAACTGTCTCTTCACTTGCTCCCCATTTGACAACCTATAGCATTCAGAGGGCCTTGGAACAGGGTTGCCGCCTTCTGTCTTCAGCTGACCAACCTGTGTTTGCAATTATTCTTGAGAAACAAAATAAAACAAAACAAAAAATACACACAAAAGTCCCCCAAAATAAACAAAAAAAACCCCAACCCAAACCAAAGGAAAACCAAAAACCCGTCATAGGTTTGACAAGAGGTGCTGGAATTTTTTCCCAGTGTTGCCCCCTCTCCCTCAGTCTCTTTCTGAGGGTGGGGGGAGTTAGGAGAGGGGCCGCCTCCTTTTTTTTCCCTGAGAGGAAGTTTGTTTTTTTTTTTCTTTTTCCCTGCCAGATACTGTGTGGAGATCGACTGAGAGAGAGAGAGACTCGATGCATCTCAAATCGAGGTATCCTTCCCCTGGGGCGTGAGGCTGTGTTATCAGAGTCGCCTGAGGTGAAACGGCCTGTGGGAAGAAGAACCCTTTCCATGTTGGTTGCTCACGTGGCTGAGAGCAGCTGTCAAACTGCTGAGGACAATTTGCCCTCAGCCCCCAGGTTTGCTGCGGGCTTCTTTCCCCTCTGGGCAATTAGGACTTTGTTTTGTTTCTTTTGAAGGTTTTGGTTGCACCATTTGTTGTTTATTCGAGTTTGCTAATAAAGAGGTGTTCTCTTCCTTTTCCACACTTTCACTCAAAGCCTCTTAATTTCAAAGTTGTAATCTTGTTAAACTTAGGCAAAACCTAAATGACAAAACAACAAAACCAAACAAATAAAAACAAAACAAGAAGGAACACACCAGGCACTGCTCTAGTGCATGTGAGAGATAACTCACTATGAACTGATAAAAGACTGCCTGGGTGACACATGTTAAATGGAAAACACATATATTAATTAAGAAACCCTAATTAAGCCTGTGGCACTTAGTAGAGGAATTGTATCACTCTTCATGGGTTTATATCAACTCAAAGCCTATGAAAAATTTACTCTTTCTTCATTGTTTTATTTCAAAAAATAAAATTTTTTAAGAAGTGGGTATCTGAGCAAAACTTCAGGTATTATTAAAATCTAGAATACTAGTATCTTAAAATGACAGTGTTAGAAAAGCCAATAAAGGAGTCTAATTCATTCTCATTAGTCTTCCTTTTTTTCTAAGCATCGGGGCCCCGTGATGAATGAGGACCATGTTTAAACATGAAATAAAAGGTTTATTTAGGTGAAAGTCTGCATTTTGCAGAAGACAAGATTAGATAATGATTTTTTTTTGTAAGTGTATTCATGTTTACACCCCTGTAGAACAAGGCAGTCAGTGGAGTGGCCCCCTGAGCCTACCATTTGGCAGGATGGCTTTCTTAAGGAAAAGAGTGTAAAAAAATATTTAGCTTTAAAGCAATTCCTGAGTTCTTAGTCAGTTGCAGTTCTTGCCAAGGATTCACATGTTGCCAAAGGCATGACAGTACTAAAAGCTGTAATTCTGAAGCCAGGAGTAGTCTGCCGTGACTTGAAATATCACCCAGTTTTACACAGACTCACACACACATGCTGCCATACCCAGTTTTGAGAAGATGTGAATGTCACAAAAGAGAGTGTAATGAGAAAGTGTCGTAGAACTTTTATGCCCCAAAATGAGTGTACTCAGACAGCTGAATGAATAAGACTATAAATTAGTGTACAGTAATCTTTGTTTCTTTAAATGCCAAAGAACATTCTCCATCAATCAAATGCATGATCTTAAAACTAAATGATAAAAAAGGCAGTAAAATATACTTATGGAAGTAGGTACCTGCTAGTGTCTGTTACACTTACGGATGCGAAAACCTACCTGAGATATCCCCATAGTTATACATAGAAAGCTTTACCTTTCAAGTCAAGCAATTTTATATTTTCATATTTCAGTCAGTTGCCTGAAGTTTTTTCTCTTGATTGTTTTTTTGTGTTTTAGGGAAAATTTTACTAGCTATTCTTATGTGAATGGAGTATTTTAAAGTAACATTATACCACTCTGCAAAGTAATAATGATGATAATATTTTTTTTATTTTATGGATATTCTTCCACTTCGGAAAAAATATCGTAAAATCCCCACTTAGATGCTCACAGAGTGTTTGAGTCTGGTTATGGACTGGTGTTAGAGTCTGGATTAGCTCTCTCACTGCAGACTTGGTCTGTACCCAAGTGCTTACTACCACGCCACTTGATCCTATTCAATATCCAACATCCAACAGTATAAGTAAAGATTTAAAAGACAATAAAAAAATGCTCAAAGTAGATCAGAAAATCACAGTTAAATAAACCTGCAGACCTTAACACCAGATGCCAGCTTTAATGCCTGAACTTTCTGTGACACTATTTGTTCTTATTTCACCCCAGAACGACTTCAACCATCTGTCCTGTTGCCAACGAATTGCACCTAGACTGACCATCTTGCCTCATGGGAATACATAACTGGGAAGTTCAATAAACACACAGGAAAACCCAGTGGATTTCAAATACTAAGATTTCAGGATAAATATGTATCCTGCAACTTTCAGTGATTTCAGGGGTTTTGTCAAACTCTCTAATTTGCCAGTTGTAAAGATTGTTCTACCATCCTTTCTGGGGAATGAAGCTATATAAACCAACTAGAAGGCCACAACTTTATCACAGAATCATTAAGACTGGGAAAGACCTCTAAGATCACTGAGTCATGATAAGAAAAGCCTTTAGATTACAACCAGACAAAATGGAAAGTACTCAGTAGTCACTGTTTCATAGAAAATACAGCATAATAAATAAAACTGCATAGAATCAAGGTCATACAGTTCTCAGTGCAAATGCCTCACTTCATTCACAGGCCCTACAAAGGAATTAACTTCTTTTTTTTTCCCCTAAATCCAAGTCTGTAGTACTCTGTTCGGCATGACTGAGGGCCTGTATGCTGCTTAACCAAGGTCGTTTACATGCAACACAACATTCATCATGGGAAACTTCAACTGTAAATTGCATATGGTGTCAAGAGGAGAATTCAAAGGTGCAGATGGCAGGAGAGATGTGGTATCCAAGGAGTCCCATGCAGGGAGACATAATGCTCTGATGCAATGTGTGTTTTTAATCATTTTTTGGTGACTTTTCAGGAACGAAAAAAATACCCCACCATAGAAGTATGGGGCATGAACACAGGCATGGGAAAGAGAAGACTTGAGTCCTGGTGTAAGAAAAGCAAAGCAGATATTTTCAAATTAATAACAGCATTTTCATTGCCAAGGCAAAGTTTGGGGACTGGAATATGTTTAAGGAATAACAGACACACCAGTATTCACTTCAAACTCTTTTAATTGGGCAGAAACAAAAGGAGATCCTATGACCTTTGCATCTAATACTGGTTTTATATTTAACTTCAGTACAATCACAATAAATACCTAAATACATCTGAATTCATTATTGCTTAGCATTGAAAAATGTGTGTTGAAAAATATGTGTGATGTAGACTGTGGCAAAACAGTGTCAATAATATCCAGTTTCAATAAAACTGCCCTTATCTAGGTCTCAAAGAATTTATTAACACATAACTCTGCTAACAACAGTGACGATGGGTCGTATATCAATTTGTCTAAGGATATCGGCAGAAGTCTATTGAACCTGGACCTCTCCAAAACTAGCACATTGTTCTGCCCTAAAATATGATTGATGAAGAGTGTTTACGTTAAACCTGGGGCAGGTTGTACAAATTGCTGTGCACTTAGCACGCCAACTTCTTTGCTGACAACTGTAATTCAGCAAACAGAAATTTCCAAATGGGAAACATGCCTAAACATTAATGTAAAATCAGATGCTTTGTTGACACTAACATGACTTTGTTATATGCAAACAAGGCAAGAGACAACACTGTGATAGGAGGTAAAAAATCACACCAGGTGTGAGATTTCTTTATTCTTTTCAGAAATGCTATGTTCCTACCCCTAATTTGTTATTTACATACCATTCCTAATTTTTCAGAAAATAATTAAAAATTGAATACTCAGGGCTTTTTCTCATGAACAAGTGAAGATAATTTACACTGATTTTTCTTTTTTTAGTGAATAAAGCCGCTAGAAGTCAACAGTTTATCAGCCTCTGAATTCCCCCCTGAAAAAAACATTTTCACAGCAGTTGTCAGTCAGCATTCTGGTGCTCCTCCATACCTTTCAGTTTTCATTAATGTAGGAGTCAAGTCTATTGATTTTGAGCTTTTTATTTTTTTTAAGATTTTTTTTTCCATTCCCAGTATACGGATTTTTCTGAGACCCATCTCACCCCTACTTTTCCCATACATTCCTCAGAGCAGATTTATTCATTTTCCGTGTAGGGTTTCGTGCTGTCAAAGGATGCTCAGCACCCTCTGTGGTGAATGCATTTCAGAAACATTCCCAACCAGCACCTCCTGCCAAGAGAAATAAGAGCTGTCGGGCTCTTAGTTAGCTGTGCTAAAATTCTGCCTTTCATTCCTTTTCATTTTTCCCTCTTCCTTTCTGCAAACAGATGGCAAAACCTCTTAGAGTACTTCCACGCATCCCCATCTCCACTACAGCCCACAACAAAAACAAGGATTGCCACCCTTATAATCTGTTCTTGGCACTGGAGATATTGGAAATGCTTTTTACTTGGGACGTTTCAGGTCAAAATAATGACAATCAACACTTTTATCCTTGCTCCTGCATTCTGTAATGCCTTGTGTTCTTCATAAGAAGGCATACAGGAAATGCAGGATGCACAAAGGAAGATGAACCACTGAGTACAAGGCAACTTCCTCAGGTGGCAAAAAGTAAGACAAAGGGGAAATGGCCTCAAGTTGCACCAAAGGAGGGTAAGATTTGATATCAGGAAAAATTTCTGCACCAAAATAGTGGTTAAGCATCAGAACAGGCAACCCAGGACAGAAGTAGACTCATCATCCCTGAAAGTGTTCAAAAAATCAGCAGATGTGGACTTAGTGTTGTGGTTTAGCGGGCATGGTAGTGTTCAGTCACAGGTCAGGCTTGATGACCCTGGAGATCTTTTCCAACCTTGATAATTCTGTGATTCTATGAAGACCCATAATCTTACCTCTTGTCTGCTGACGTGGCACTTTTTTATTGGGCTGTCAAAGTGCTAGACAGGCAGGGAGTTGGAAATGGATGAGCTTTAAGGTCTCTTCCAACCCAAACCATTCTCTGATTCTATGATTATTGAAATATGCTACATTTAAATGACTAATTATAAATACAGTGATGGAATAATCTCTAACATTCAAGGTAAATACATTTAAGTACTCTAAGTGTGTGATACTGGAGACCTGGGAAAATGACAGGCAGATATAATATATTTAAGAAAACCTGGAATGGAACTGGATTGATTTTCATTACAATTAGGTACACTAACAAAAAAGAAATTACTAGCTTCTCTTCTCCATCATTAACTGCCTTAAGACAGAACCTGAAGAATAATCTTCTGTTTTTTGTTTTCCTGGTTTTTTCCCCCTACCTATATATATACATATATATATATTTTTATATATATATATTTATATATATGTATATATATAAACCAGCATATATTAAGTAGAAGTGAAATTGTTTGTATTTGGGTCAACCAAAAATTTCCATGCTTCTAGTGAAACACCTCCTCTTAATTTCAGTCCTTTCAAGAAACAAAATAAAAATTTGACCATTTTATAACACTTGGAATATTTTCTTTAAAAATTCAAAATTAGGCATCAACAAACACTGTCTCACAAAAATTAAAGGGAAATTCAGTAATACATTTTCATAAATATTTTCCTAAATTTTTTAGGTTAAACTTTTCTTCTGTTAGTTTTTAGGTCAAAGATATATGTTTGTTTTTAAAGTTAAAAATTCCTTCTGAATTTAACATGCACACATGAATAATTTGCATGGCCCCTGTGGCATTTTCCAGTTAATATTCATGCAAAGAAAAGTTCAGGTTCAGAGATAGGTGATCTAAATGCTAACAGATGCAGTTTTATTGCATTGTCCATTGTTCAACTTTATACAGCATTATTAATGTTAACACGAAATACTGACTTAGTGGAGTTACATAAATCTAACAAAGACTTAAATTAAAGACAAAGAGTAAAAGTCAAAAATTAATCTCAAACAACACTAATTTCCCCCCCCAAAACCTTTTTTCACCAGGAATTTTATGATGACTTCACCCAACAGAAAATAATCCTCTTAAGGAAATGCACTAGAATATTAAAATTGACCTTAAACCATGTATTTTAAAGTCTGTGTTAATTACTATGTGCAGCATTCTGCAATCGCTCTCTACATCAAAGATCGTTGTGACTAAGTACAAGATATGTTCAAGAAATAAGACATAAAAAATCGTAGTCATGAAATATTCATCTGGTGAGCAAATCCTTCTAGTTCATAAATATTCCATGTTGTAATCTAGTGAATTTCATCCATGACTCTCCATTAAAAAGACACAATGGCATGGTATAGATTTAAAAAAATACATGCACATAATTTAGATACAAGCAAATACTCCTACTCCGTGTAGGCTGAAAGAGCAAAGTGTCTCATTGCTAAAGCAAAATAGCCAATATTTGACTGAATTTCCTCCCCTTATGTATCTTCTTGATTCTTTGTACCACACAAAGCTCTTTACATAAGATCCATTTCATAAATGCAAAAGTGGCTAACTGAATTTATTGTCTCCTGCTGACCTGGAATAAATCAATGATACACACTTATATTACCTTCCACTGGCTGTGTTTCTTTTACTGTACTATCTTGCAGTTTCAGAATTATTCAAATGTCCCCTCACGCCACACAGGGACAGACAATTAAGACCTATATATTGCAGATATCCACTGATATCACTAAAATGTAGTCTAGCCAGGACAAAATTTGCGCTTACAACTCCAGGATAATTAATTCCTCTGTAATTAGGTCAAGCTTTCCCAGCAGAAAATTATGTAAATGTAAATTTTGCTACCATTTTGCCACAAGAAACAAAACCTCAATGAGCAAAGAGGCTTGTGAAGTTCTTTATAGTTTTTTTCCAAAACATCTTCAATCTTTGTTTCATCTGTGGCCCCACGAGTTTGGGTGAGGTCAGTAGTTGCTGGTCTGTGTTTGGCTACTGAGCATCAACCTGTCAGTCAGGTCACAGGAGAGGGATTCTTTTTTTCCCCCTTTTTTTTTTTTTGAGTGCCAGAGGCTTCTGTCTTCCTCAGCTCAACTTAATGAGCTTTCTTTTTCTTCTGATAATCTTATAGCTGATTTATCAGGCAACTTAAAAAGTGACAGGGGACTGAGCAACTTGGTAAAAACCAAGGAATAGCAGATTATGTTTCCTTCCTAATAACATTAAGGAGGAAAGATGTTAATGGTAGATCCACGTTATACACTAGAAACTGAACCAGCAAACTGGAAAGAAGGAAACAATGAAATCAAAATGCTTTCTGGCCATGTTTCTTCTCCTTCACTTTACAAAGTTCTTTTGCCTTTCTTAGTCTCCCTGAAGCCTTTAAAGGATAATTCTAATCAGCTTTCCACACACATCCTGTAGTCTGCATCACCACTTAAAAGTATGAGCCTGTCACCTGCTGCTATTCTGCAATAAAATTATACTTATGGGTTGAAGATGCTCAACAGTACTGGAGAAATTATAATTTCTCATCCAATTTCATAATAACTGGATAATAGCCATTGCTAATATTTGGTTTTAAAAATGAACGCATAAAATTATTTTGGTGTTTTCTATCATGCTGCTAAACCAGATTTTATTAAAGTAACCAGTTCTTGTGTCTACATTTCAGCAAAAGCTTGAAAATACTGAAGAAAGAAAAAAAACTAAAGACAAATGTTGCCAGAATAAGAAACACTAGATATAATAAGAAATAAGGGGTAGAGAATTCTGTCACTCAGGTGATGAAAACATAAACAGAGCAGCACCTGGGCAGAATTTATATATAGAAAATAAACACTGTACTGAAAAGCTGCTCTTTTTTTTTTTAAACATATTATGCTGACAAAGATAACAAAGTTCAGTAAATTGGAGACATCCACCTCAACATATGAAGTGACTTTTCTACATGAAGTTGTAACTGTATATTGTACCACAGTGGTAGCTATCTAAAGGGTCAGGGAAAAAAATACTCTGAAATATGCATAATCTAAACAGTTTTCCAGTTACTTTTAGAGTAGAGACTGCCAACTGTTCCAGTTGGGCTTCTCTCACCTCATCAAACTCCCTACTCTGAAATCCTCTCTTCTTTCTGACTGTATCCCACTTGTAAGTTCCCAGAGAAAGCGAAGCCTTATTGGGCTCTTTGGACTGCCTGCAGCAATATTTGGGTGTGATGACATTCTGGAATTTACAGAGGTCAAACTGCACTTCCTAATGGTCCTGTTCTGGTCCTAATGTTGATGAATCCTCAGAAATTTAACTCTATTCAAGTTACATGCTTGCGAATAATGAACCCTGAACACCTGTTAAAGGGCACATAGACTATTTTTTACAATTTTTTTTTACTTGTTCTTCTTTCCCTGGTCAATGGCACCTGTATTCTCAGCCCCTCTATCACCATTTTACCCTGACAAAGGGTTTGGGAACCCATCTCCAGCCTGAGAGGATGTTTTCTGTACTCCCAAAGAGTGGAAATGTGTGGTCCTACAGATGACACAGTCCTACAGATCAATCACACCACTTACTAAACCGCAAGAAACTTAATTTTCCTGGAGTTTCTTTTGAGCTGTGGAATCAGTTCCCTCACCTTCTCTTGTGATGCTGCTGAGCTGCTTTACTAGGTTGTTTTGATGCCTTTTAATCAGGCTCCCTTCATCACTTTGATTTCACCAGGTAGGCCCTTGCTGTTATGTTTCACTGTAATGCACTCTGGTTTTCTATTAATCACATCCTCTTTGCTCCTCCAGTTCTCACCAGATAGACTGTTGCCACACTGCGTAATGACATAAAAAAAAAATCCAATGTTTATAAAGCTAAATTGTCTCTTTACTATTCAGATATGGTTGTGAAGACTGTAAAGGTGCAAACAAAGTAGATTTATTGAGTCTTACCCACAAGTCCCACCTCCTCCCCCACCTCACCTATAGACTTCTCAGGTTCCAGGTAGACCTGTCACACCAAGATAAGTGACTTCAGCAAAGAAAATGTAGTTTTCTTCTTGGACAAAGGCTTCTGCCGACACCACATGCCTCACAGAACAATCAGCCCTACAGAGCTGAAGTAGACAAGAAACTTTGCAAAGAAAGGCAAAAAACGGGGCTCAGATTTAGGGCTGCCAAGTCAAAGCAGAACAGTGCAGCCACTATGGACCATTTTTGAATGAACAAAATTCATGAGAAACACAGATACAACACTGTTTGTTACAGAGTATGAAATTAAATTCAGTGGAAAATGAAATTATATAAAAAATACCCCATTTAATTCAATGCTGATTAACTAGATTACTGTAGTTTTAATATATATTTTTTCTAAGGCAAGGATCAGATATTTCTCCTAATATTTTTCCATCAGTTTGATTTCTTCAAGACCAGAGAAAAACTGTATAATTTAATTCTTTCTGTATTTAACTGTGAGATGCATGAAAGAAATGCCTAACACACTCCAATTCTAAGCAGTATCAAGATTCATAGCCTGTTAGTTTAATATTCACACCTTATTTTAGTAAAATTTTTATTTCATGGTCTTTGGACATTCATATATTTAGCTGCAATACTTGAAACATAATTAGTCTATTTCATTTTGAATTACTGATTCTTTGGAAGTGCTTAGGTCCCTTCTTCCACCCTGAGAGGGCAAGTGATGAACATACTGATGTTTCAGAAGGACCTGATATATTTATTTATTTTGTTTATGTTGCGTTGGTCAGGATCTGTTGTTTTAATGTAACCAAGGCTGATCCAAAAGACATCACTAGCGAGGACAAAGTTAATCCACTGCTCGGTTTTGTTGCTGACTTAGGCTAATGCATTGTTCAGCTACAAGCTAATGACTCCTGCAGATGTTTCTTATTTCATGCCAGAAAAAGTAGAAGCTAAATTTAAATATTTTCTTTTTTATGACTGTCATTGTTCCCCTTATAAATTACAGCCCATTCAGTCATATTTTTGAATAAATCAAGTGACACTGACAGTTTTCTTATCTGCAAAAGTTAATCTTAAAGGACCAAATTCTGTCCTCATTAGACTATTCATAATGAATAACTGATGATTAAAAAGTTGACCTGCCTAAGAAGGTGAGGAAAGTAATAGGAATTTTTAATCAAGACATGCCTCTTTCTCTCGATTCCAGCAAGAGCACATTTGTACTTAAATATGTTGGTGTGTCTCTATCTTCATGTTTTTTCACACCCTTACTGCCCTCCTCTTGCAAATGGAGAAACCAAGGAACACCTTCAAGAATGTTTTTTGTTTAATCTGTTGCCAATTCGAATTGAGTTTGCCAGAACTCGGTATGCTGCTTTATATTTCTAGATAACAGGAATATAATACACTGAGATTTAGCTCTTAAAATATTTTTCTTCCTGTTTTTTGGGGGCTTGAAGGCTTGATCCACAATCATGATCCTGTTACAGGCCTTGATGTCATCACTGCTCGTGCATATGCAAATCTTGTACCAACACAGGGCTGCAACAACTCCTCAGAACCTTTTCTCAGATGTATCCATGTAGCGCAGATTCCTTACTAATGATGAAAACTCTGCCACAGTAGGAACGTTTTTAGTTCATATTGTCCCAACATGAGAAAACTGGTTAACGTAAAGGAAGGACTCACCCACCATAAGAACTGGGGTTTTGTGTGGAGAACTGAATACAAAAAAATGTTTTTGAAGATCTGAGAATGGCCTGGTTCAGGTATTATGGTGCCTTTTAAACAACCTTAATACTTAGACAAGTATATTCTACTGAGCCCTATAGTACTCACTTTAGGTTGTCATCTTAATTAAATGCAAGTTGTTGGAACTGAGCTTTTCACCCTTTCTAAATCTCTAGTCACTTTAAGAGATAAATAAACTAGGAAACAAACATTTTTTAATGAATATATATGTTACTATCACAACCTAGAGGAACTGCACATAGAAGATCTCAGTTCTTCTGTTCTGTTAAATTTCTAATAACATCTTACCTTTTCCTCAGGATCTCCCTTTCTTGGCACTTCCCCATTGATGGTTTTTGCTACAACACATCTGACAGTCTGGGGACTAACACACTCTTTTTATCTTACTTTGTTGTGGGATTTTTTGTTGGTCTGGTTTATAAAACAAATTAATTGTTGACTCATAGCAATAAATATGCATTTTAAGCTGAAGTTGCTTCCAGACTAGGCTGGAAATGAGACCAAAGCATTTCCTACAAATGAGGAACTTCTCTCCTGTTTCTGTTTACATCATGAAAGGCACCAGACTCCATGAAAACTGCTAAGTATGTTTAGAAGAAAAATTAACTCTAAGGCAGTTACCACAGCAGCAGCTGTTCTTTCCTCTCTAATTTTCCCTACAGCTGCAGCTAGAAAGACCAGTTGAGCGAACACAGTCAACAGAAGCTGAATAGTTATTGCCATTCAAAGCTATGAGGAGCTACAAAAGGTACTGGCTGGGATTTAGAGAAAGGACTCAGGAATTCGCAGATATCCTGGACTTTCCCTCTGAAGCTCAGAATACATGCACAGGTGCATCACTCCCAACCCTACCTTCCAGAGGGTGGAATACTATACAGGATAAATAACTGCAACCCATGATCTTTTTGGTGGTTAAAAGGAATAAAAAAAGCATTACTCAGATTGAAACACAGTATTTGAAGCATCTCCATGGGGATTTGAAGTCTCAGCATTTGCACCCCATAGTCTATGCAGAAAATGCTTGTATGGCAAACATAAATATTCCAGGATATTTTGACCAGCCCTTAGGAAATAAGTGTAGGACATCATTAAGGCTGAGAGAATTGGGATTATTCAGCCTGGAGAAGAGAAGGCCTTGGGGTGACCTAATTGTGACCTTCCAGTACCTGAAAGGAACTGACATGAAAGATGGAGAGAGACTATCGATTCAGACTGACAGAGAGTGGGTTTAGATTAGACATTAGGGAAGAATTTCTTGGCTGTGAGGATGGTGAGGCCCTGGCATAGGTTGCCCAGAGAAGCTGTGGCTGCCCCATCCCTGGAAATGTCCAAGGCCAGATTCGACGGGGTTTGGAACAACTAGTGGAAGGTGTCCCTGCCCATGGAAGGCGGATAAAACAAGATGATCTTCAAGGTCCCTTCCAACCCCGACCATTCAGCGATTTCATGATTCAGAGTATTATGCATATGGATAGATAAACATATAGATTGTATATGTGTGTCTTGTACCCATCTATTTGTAAAAACAAAACCCTGCATGCGTTCATGCATATTTGAATTAGATTTCTGTCGAAAACATAGATCAGAAGAGTGGAACTACACATATTTGCACCAATTATGCATGAAGCAACACATAAACTGAATAGAATCATAAATACCAGGGAATTTGAAGTGTGATTTCACCAAACCATGAAGCCTAAATTCTACCTCATTCTTTTCCTAGTTTCAGAGACAAAAAATCTGAGATCATGTCCAAATCAACCACCCCTCGCACATGCTTTTCCAGACTTCAGAATGGCCTGACTTACAGTGGTATCAAAATGAAGATGGTATGGATGACTGGAAAGTTTGTACCTCAAATTAATATTCTAATATTACAGATATAACCACAGAGGACCAGCTGAAATATTAATTTCAATCGCATTGATTATTTTCTTCTAACATTAGAAATAATATATTTACTCTTCTAACTCATGATGTGATGGCAATTCTCAAGCAGGTGTTCAGCTTAAGTAATACATGTGAAATACTTGTTCTGCAACCATAATTCAGCATAAAATCTCATGCCTTAATAAGTTTGGTCATTAATATACTATAAATATAAATTAATTACTCTTAATTCTTATTTTATAGCATCGTCAAATTGGAGAAAGCTGTACATCTGTGATAAAACCTAAAAACTCCCATTATCCCTAAATTAAATTATTCATATGCTTCATATATAGCATTTCACTTAGGTCCTCATTATCCAGCAGTCATGAGGGTAGAGGAAGATAAGCACATGGCACATAGTGTCTTTTCACCCCCAAACAACCATCTCGGATAATTTACTAGGTAAAATCACAAACTTATTATGCAGTTCCTGTAATTACACTTACATTGGGCAGAGAAAAATAAAGAAAAAAACAACAAACCAAACCAATTAGGAACTAAAACATTTAGTTATTTCCCTTACCCAATTAAAATGGTATTCTGTGAATAACTGAATCCTATGCTGAAAAAAGTAAAAAAAAAACCTCTTTTCGTGTGTGCCACTCAATTCTTGTACATTCAGAGTTATGCTTACTTCAACCAGCAGTTCTCATTCTTCAGTATACTTAAGAATAAGGTATATTTGTTCAAGATAATACTAGTTGTATATATTCCAGTTTAAAATCTTAAAAAAAAATCATTTAGTGTGCTGGAACTGCACAGAAAAAAAAATATAAGAGAGTAGATACATTATCCTACACTGTTTTAAATACTTAAAGGAATTTTGCATCTGGATGATGAACAGCAAAGACGCTTAAGCAAGTGACTTAATGGAGATTTTAAATCAAAAAGGAATAAGCATAGGAAGGCATCAGATCACACAGTTACACCCTGAAAAGAAATTTCTGCAATACACATAGAAAATTTTCCCAGTTAGAAATACTAAACTTAATCAGAGAAACATTTGGCATTCTCATTCTCCTGCTTCTGAACATAAATATTTTTATTACTGGAGATAATAAAAAGGATTTATGAGCTATTGCATCTGTTTTTAGTATCAAAGAAATATTTCCTTAATTCATCATTTAAAAACAAGTAAACATGCATGCAGAGAAAAAGGTAAGCAAAAGTGATTCTAAATCATGATGAATTTTGCTCTGCTTAGTAAACCCTTTATATAAATAGTTTTAAAAAAAAAGCTGGAAAAGAACTTAAAGGGGAAAAGAAAGAAAAAACAACAATGTCCATCTGTCTCTGGTTTCAATATTCAGTTTTTAATTTTTTTTTCTTTTACTCTGGAACTGCACTGCATTTAGAACTTGTATTAGCCTGAACACCACCAAGTTTTCGATCTGATAATTTTTCCCTAAGAAGACTAAAATCTTCCAATCTGAATCTCCTAGGATGCCAGAATTAACACGCATTAAAGACCAATTTTTTTTTCAGCTAAAGAATCAGCTTCTTCTGGAATTTTTATTTTAGTAAGTAGCTTCCATGCTGTTGAATCACATTCTTCTACACAAAAATCCAGGAGAATACTATGTTATATAAAACAGGAACACAAACAGGAACAGAACTTTAAGAATATTTCCTAAGTCTAAATTTTATGAGCAAATTATGTTGTCTGGTCTCTTCAAAACCACCAAAACAGTTACTTAACATTAGCCAAGAAACTAAAGGAAAAGAAACTATAACTATCACCCCATTGCTGGCAAAAAAGAAGAGTAATTAATCGCTGAGCATGATGATACTTAATTATCCCTAATCATTAGGAACTATTAATTCTTAGCGAGCAGTGTATTTAAAAAGTATAAAAAGTCTTGCAATGCTTCATTTCTTTAGAGTTGGACAAGACATATGAAACTTTTTTTTAATATTTTGCAAAGATAGTGGCAAACATAGAAAAATAAGTCTAATACGAGAAACTGTCTGAAGGGCATTAAAAATCAATTAGTAATAATAAAATATGTGTGTTTTCCATGTTTGTTTAAAAAAAATAGTATTATGATGATCACAATAACAATAATATCAATAATATTTCTATTGATATTGTTTTTATTCTTAATAATAACAGAAAAATATAATAGTAACAATAATAACAATAACAATAACAATAACAATAACAATAACAATAACAATAATAAAGGTGGTGAGAGACCTATTTTAAACACCAGGACAGGGATACTGAAGTGCAAAGCCAACACACCATGGAACATCACTGTAATCAGCCCAGCAGCTGTGTCAGAGAGTCTCACAGGCACCTGGACCACTTCAGAGGCACTTGTGGTTGTGAAATGTGCATGAAGTTGTGTACCAGAATATTTATTTCATTAGACCTTGGCATGTCATGTACTCTGCTGTTTCAATCTGCTACAGCTGCTGCCCACCAAGACCTCTCTCTTTCAAAGTGGTTGAATTATTCACATGTTCTCTTTCCAGACAACATTAAGAGCACCTATCCAAAGAGCAATTTCCCTTGTCTGTCAACATAAGCTCTATAGGTTTTTATGTGCTGCCTATTTCACTGGCAGATCCAGCAAAACACAACTGGTTTATTCTACCTACCTTTTTTTTTGAAGCTGGTTTAAAATATAAGGTCACAAATACATTACATTCCTAGGAAAATTTTATTTTTTTTTTTAGTCCCTATTCCTTCCTCTGCCTTCCTCTGTCTCTTCTTCACCCCGCAAAGTAGGGTAAAACCCAGTGGAAATGCACCTGGATCAGAGGAGTTTCCTCCTTTCCAGCCCAGGAAAGTGCCAACTCTTGTTTTTGGAGCACCTGCCTTTAGTAGGCTCTGTATACTTGGAGTTTCCAATTAAATAATACCTGGATGGAAAGTCCCCACTGTTTTATGACGGTGCTCCCTGTCCTACATTTATGCTTTTCTCAATATTTTTGTATGCAAGCCTTGGCACCAGTGTTGGAGCTCTTAATCAAAACATGATGTACTTCTGAGTTCTTCATCTCTCCGATGGAAAGCAGGGGCTAGGGATGTTTTGCAAATAAACCGGTGCTCACAGACCTTGTTTATCTTTGCAAGGCCTCATCCTGATCAGTAGGCCTGGCAACAAGAGGCTGGATGCTTTCCATTTGTCCTTTTAATTAGATGCATAAAAATGCATAAAATCTCCTTCAGTGTGTGCCACTGTTCTTTTGTCAAACACTCCAGTGCGTGACTGGAACTGCTCATTCCTTGCCAGTTTGTACGTTCAAATAACAAATTTGTAAATGGAAAAAAATAAGAAATATGATACAAATTTCAGCACAGGGTTTATTTGATGGGCTATTTTTCATGAAAGTATTACACTTCTCACTACCTACAAACACTGTGTATGGTCATATCAAGATCAATGGTATCATGTAGGTTTTTAAGGTATGTCATGTATTTCAAAATGCTCTATGAAAGACATATTCTGATTAAACTTAAGAGTGTATTAATCACCTTTTTTTTTTTCAATTGCCAGTGACATTTTGGGCTGCACAAGGCAGAGCATTGCCAGGAGGTCAAAGTAGGTGATCCTTCTCTCTGCTTAGCACTGATGAGACACATCTGCAGTTGTGGGCTCCCCCAGGACAAACAACAGAAGAACATATTGGAGAAAAAGCCCACAAAGATGGAGAAGGAACTTTCACACAAAGAGTCACCAACAAGGGCATCCTCAGCAGAGATAAAGAAGTCATTATCCCATTCTAATCATTGTTTGTTGGGTCACATCTGAAATAGTGTGTTCAGATTTGGTCTCTGTTGTGGAAAACAGACGTGAATGGGCTGGAGAGGGTCCTGAGAAGGGCCATGAAGATGATCTGAGGCTGGGAAGTCTGACATGTGAGGAAAGGCTGAGAGACCTGAGTTTGTTCAGCGTTGAGAAAAGAAGGCTGTGGGGAGACCTCACCACCATGTTTCACCATTCAAAGTGTGGCTACAAAGAAGATGGAGAGTCCCTTTGTACAAAGAATCACATGGAAAAGATGAGGGGTCATGTGTACAGATAACTCCTAGGCAGCCTGTGGTTGGACACAGGAGGAAAATTTTTGCCAAGAGAACAATCAACCATTGGAATAATCTTCTGAGGAAGTGCTGGATTCCCCAACATGGGACACTTTTAAGATTCAACTGGAGAGGATTCTGGTTCATCTTGTCTAGACAGAGCTTTTGGTAAAAAAGTTTGGACTGAATGATCCTTGAGGTCCCTTCCAACCTGGGGTTCTGTGACTCTATGAATACCCATTATTGAACCAGTCTCACTAATTGTGACTTGAGGCCTTATTTCCCAACAGATTTACTGGCAATCAACACCAAAGGCAATTGTTTTGGCAGAAACGTTGCAGAATTATGACTTACAACATTTTCTGCAATGCATTCAATGTCATTTATTAAGCCATTCTGCTTGCACACATTCAGATTACTCAATTTAAATTTCTGCGCATTATGCACTCTTCAAGCTACTCAGAAACTAAAAATTAGGGCTTAATTCATCAAATTATTTTTATTATTTTGTATTGATTGCTTTTAACAGCATTCCATAACCTTTGAGAACATCTTGATTATGTGATAATTTCTGTTTAAAATATGTGGTTCGTAGCTAATTCCACATAAAACACTTCTATAACGGAAATGTGAAACTATAGGCTATAGGCTTCAGAATAGAATACTGAGAAATGCCCTCAACATTCTGAATGTTCAACTGCTATAGACTTACTAGGAGGAATATTACCAGTCCATACTCGTACAAATTCTAATCGTAAGGAAAGTAACACAGAAGTGGTTTTCAATAGTTTAGGAAATACCTTGGGGGTACTTCCCACCAGAAACACAAAAGCAGAAATCAGATTCACACAAAATCAACTTCATTTTAATTGGGTGCCATACTGATAGGGTTCCACTTTACTTTCATTGCTCAGAACTGGAAGCACTCACACTTTCACACTTTGCCTACAAAGAAAGACAGAATCAGCACAGAATTGAAACAAACACCACAGAGAGAGCCCAGCAGGAAAAAGTTTGTTTTCAATCCCTCCTCTACCACTCCCTCTCACGCTTTTCCCGGAACAGACCAACCTTTGACCATGAAACCTGATTATTCCTCCTCAGTTCAAATAAACACAGGCCCACCTCACCAATCTGATGTTGCACCTTTATTTTTACCAACAGAACTACTGAAATAATCTTTAAGAATAAAAATATAAGCAAACAGAAAATTATCTCCTTTTCAATTTTTCCAAATAATAAATCAAGAGTAGAGCATGACACTTCACTGAAGAAAAACTCACTGCCTTATAATAAAATCTCCCTGTTGACAGTAGGAAAGGTGGTGAATAAGTAATTTACATAGATTCTGTCGCTATAGAACTAAATACAGTCAATTTGGGTGACATTACACATTAACAGATGCAGAAATCTAGAGTCCACACTCTATTTTCCAATATCCTGGTCAATCTACACCTAGGACTGTACTAGGGAGAACATTGCCAACAGGCTAAGTGATGTGATTATTTCCCTAAAGTCAGACTGTCAAGCGTGGGAAGAAAAGTCTCACAGAAATAAAGATGACAGAGTCCAGGACTTCTCAGTGGTACAATAGTGACAGCACAAGAGACAGTGAGAAGAAACTTAATTTCACAAAACTCCTCTTAAACTTATTTTTGTGTTTTGGGTCTGTCTGCTGTTTCCTTGCTTTTTTCACTGTGCAGGTGATTAAACACTGGCACAGATTGCCATGACAAGCTGCAAAGTCTCTATCCTTGGCAATATTCAGAACACAACTGGACATGGCACTGAAAAACTTGCACCCCTCGATCATCCATGGAGAAGGGGGGTTAGACTACAGACCTCCCGAAGTACCTCACATCTTCAACTACTCCGATTTTGTGAGCCAGTGCTTTAATTTGCATTATTTCAGGCTACCTAATTTAGAAGTAAAGCAGCTACTTTCATATCAATTGCACACCAGCTTCACATGACAGACAACAAGTTATTAGAAGTCTTTTGTTAGAGTGGATTCATTTCACTAATTCCACCTTAGAAAATCCATTAGTACATATGTTCAATATGTGGTGCAAGCAACGCTCCTCCTTTAAGAAAAATCACGTATTTTAAGACTATAAAAAACATCTTTGAAATCACTCAGTCATTTCTGCTCATAGCATTAAAAAGAATCTGCAATACTGACTGGAAACAAATGACAGGAATTTTATCTGTATTAATTTTTTTCAGAAGCCCTTTTCCTGTCAGTGTAGAGGTCAGGACAGCAAAAACAGAGAGTTGAGTTGTAGAAACAAAGACATAAAGCAAACAGATCAGAGCACTCTGGGTTTAATCCATCTCACTGAACTTTTATTTAGCAGCACGAAAAGGGAGGAACCCCTTTGATTCCTGCGTCTCTGGCTCAGAGACAGCAGCTGTCAAAGAAACAGTGTCCTTTGGATTTTGGAAAGAATAAACTGATATGGGAAACAATACAATGTGATAAACAAGGAACCCCACAATCACTTCTTAATCACTCGGCAAAATAAAGATATCAGCTGGCATCTCTGTTTCACCTTTCAGCTCTCCTCCCTTCACTAAGCTGCACTTAGACCCAGGTTCCTTGCATTATACAAGATCATTAACTTGCCTTTCCACCCTTCTAAAATGCACACAGACATTTTTTACCATGCTTTTCAATAACAAGTTCCTCTCAGTGAGTACTGAGAGTTGATGTAAAAGACACAGACACTTTCCAAAAGGACACGAACAGCCTATTTGAATGCAGCTTGGGAGAGTGTTCCCACCTCTTCTCTAACATGCTCATAGCTCCTCTACCCTCCTTGTCATTTTACATCATTTATTTCTCCACTTACACAAACCAAACATGTTTGTCAGTTTATCCTCTCAGACAGTTATTGAATTTCAGATTTGGGAGATCAAAACTGAGTGATTTTAAGATGCTTATTTTTCAAAAGTGAACAACATCATCACTCATGGTCTGAACTCTGGTAACCTCACAGTACACTAAACTTAGCTGCTCTTTTTTCATCAGCAATCATGTATTTCTGTCCCTGTTTTCCCCTGTGCACACACTAAACAAAACTGGAATAATTTCTATGTCAATAAAACCTTCCACCCATATCATTTCAATGTATACAGACACACCATCATTGCTTCCCCCATGTGCTGTCCATGGCTAATCTGTTTTTCCTTCATCAACTACCCATGATGATCAGGAAGCACATTAAGAGTTTTTCTGAACAATATTAATTAAAGACTTCTAATTGTCTGTAACAGTTGTTGTTTATGGTATTTCTCTAATTTACATGATTCCTGAGAATTACTTATGAGTTACTTAAAGGATACTAAGTCTGTCAACTTCTCTGTAATGCATTTCAATGCTAATGTTAAATAATTGAAAATCTTTTTCAATCTAGTTTAAAATTAATGTTTCCATATATCTACATAGATGTTTGCTAAAGAGTTAAGCCATAGCATTCTCCTTATCTTTTGGAAACATCCTGCTATTTGGGATGCTTGATATAATCACTTTTTACTCTTACCTGTTTAGCTAAATCCTTTTCTACCTTGCTGGAGGATATGATACACTAAAAAGAACTACAATGTACATTTTCCCACCTGCCTCTATCTTATTCTCTGCCAGTTTATCAGATATTTAGAATCTGTTAGGATACACTGACGACTGAAATGACCTGGCTGCACAAATAGGGTGATATTAAGATCTGACACCTCATCTCAACTTCTTTAGCATGACTAGGTACAGTATATAATATAAGGAAACATAGGAAATAAGGTGGGGTTGCCATTAGAGAAAGAGTAGGATCAGAATACGATTAGCAATTTCACATATACAAATTACTATGACAAACATTTTATAAAAATTTTGGTTGTTTTAGATACACTCGAAGTTATAGGATCAGGAAATATGGAGTATGGCAGAAAACTCATGATTTTCCATTGATAAATGTGTAAAAATCCAGCAATAATTAATATTCTTAGACTGAAATAAGGTATTATGATCAGGCCAGATTATTTTAAATCTTAGTTCTATTAAGATAGCAAAAGGAGAGTTACATTTTCAGACTTTGAACTATCCATGCAGCTCCCAAACTGTCTTTAATCTTTGTTGATCTATTTAGGGGAGACTTCTGCCTAAATATTGAATCCTCCTATATATAGGTACTTACATCCATCTATCTTTTTTCCTTTGCATGAGTTCATAACTTCCTATCTGAAGGGGATTCCTTTTATTTACCCACATTACTGTATGAGTAATGCATTAATTAATCCCTGTTGTCTTTTACTGTGAAATCCTCATATTTTAAGGTATATCCCTTGAAAATTTATGACTTTCCAGCTGGTGTCCGGAGATCAACATTATATCCTGCCATCAGGGCTGAATAAAGTCTAATACTGGAGTCTCTAATGAGGGGGGCACAGAGAACACTCAGTTGCTTTTAAAATATGCTGTACAGCCCTTTCAAGGGGAGATGGAGAGACATGGGCTCTTCCTCTGCTTCTTACATGGTGCCTGCTGACAGCCTAAATAACTAATTTTTAACCAACTTAGTGTTTTCAACCACACAGGAAATTGTCAAGAAGCCTTTTTGAGATAGGAAGGATTAAGAGATTAGCTTTTGGGCCATAACTCATTAAAAAGCCAAAGAGAGGTAACCTTTGAGAGCATTCCTTCTTAAATCTTACATCCAATAAATACTCCTAGTTAAAAGTGATCAATCAGGGTCTGGCGCTCCTGGACTCCTCACAGACCCACTTTTCAACAGATTATTTTACTTGAAACACTCCCATGTTTTAATTAATGGAGTATAATTTACTAATAGCTTACATTTATCACCATCATTTTCATAGGAAAAAATCAAAATATTATCTTAAAACACCATTTTTTTCAATGACTTATATGACTCCCTAGGGGAACATAACACTGAATACCCTTTTACTAAAAAGTAAGAGAATATTTTAAAACTTATTTTTAAAGTTTTTAACAAGGCTAGGCTGTGAATCTATACATGTAGCGTAATCATATGAGACAAATACAAGCTACATCAACACTCTGGATTTTAGTTAATATAGAAATATTAGTAAGTTCTTTGCTTAACCAGTATTTTTCAGTAGATATTCCCTATGGATTTCAAACTAGAAATGCAACATCCTGCCTGTGTAAGTGCTGTGATTACCACATACTGTCAATGTGTTTACTTATGCTTTACTCTGTTAACCAAACTGAGTTTTCGCTGAAGTGCTTAAGATTTTAGTTAAGTGTATGCGTATTTTTTAAAGCCCTGTTAATACTCCTTTGTTAATTATGGTGGCAACTCTCACAGTACCCTTTTAATTGAGATTCACTCATACCATCCTCCCAGTTAAGTGCAATGCAATTTCCTGCCAACCAAGCACACAATAAATCCAAAAGTTTCCTGAAGTAAAGCCATGCCAAGGCCATTTTAAGGCAGCATGGCCTACACCTGTAGGATAAATTCAGGCACTTCAAGCACTCATAAAAGTGATAGGGAAAGGGATGGAAAACAGGATTTTGTTGCAGTATCTTCTGGCTTCTTGTATGGGTGCGCTAAGGGAACAAGCACTTTCTTGTGCAACCCAAATGCTAGGTAGTAACCAGCTACGATGACATTTTAGAGACAGAAAAAAGTGCAGTTGGTGTCTGACAAAAGTTGGCCAATCACAGGAATTAATTCCATTTGTTTGCAGAAAACTTATCTTCAGGAGAATCAAACTAAATTCAAACTTCCTTAAAATTGCATTGTGGAGACTCAGAATTCACTCTCAGAACAGTGGTAGCATAATTTTTAGAAAAGAAACCCCCCCAAAAAAACCATAAACAGAATAACCCTGGGTTCCTGGACTGAGTTCTGCTTGCTGTCTCTCATGATAGAGATATACTTAATCCTCAGAACATCATATTCAGGTTGTGCCTGTGTAGACTTTATTTATTTATTAAAAAATGAGAACCACACAGATTTAGGACAGTTGCAACCTTAGAGAGGTGCTGAGCCCAGCTGTGACATTTTAAGCATTTTGCTCTATATACATCTTTGGGGTAATATAAGAATTCAGTCAACTTACAATGAGCTGTCTACCATCTTTTCCTTAAATTTTGATTTAAGTTTTCTTAAGAAAACATCCCACTTGCCAAGTGTTTTGGAGCTACCACTCAGATTTAGGTTTACTCTGAGTCAAATGCACATCACAAAATTTCTCTACACTTGCCTTGAACTCTATGGACTCATCTAATGATTAATTACAGCCTCCAGATGGGTAACTGTTTTGACATTCAAACAAGTGTCTACTAAGTGTTATTCTGTTTTCTCCTGTGCTGTTGGTGTCACTTTTCATGTTTAAGTAATTAATCTTTACTCTCAACATCGTCATAAAAATATCAGAAATGGCACTTTAAATAGCCATTGGCTGCAGGAGGATACATAGAAATATCTATTTACATTGATCTTTGAGAAACGTTGGACATTTTAGGGCACCACTATGATCTTTTTGTGAAGTAGAGCACTGAACTTTCCTGAGTTCTACAGATAGTCTCAAATGCTGTTTTAACTGCTTATTGATTATTATGTAGATATCTATGATACAGATGTAAGGTTAAGAAACCAATAATGAACGATGTAATGAACCCATTGCCATAGAAAATGCCATGGATGTGATCACTGGTTGGGCAGTCACAGATTAATGAAGTATTTAAAACAACTATTTCAGAGTTTAAAGTTTTCACTTACCAACCTCCACAAGGCTAGAACAGTTGGGGTCTGTGAAGCCCTCAGGACACTCACAAGAGTAGAAATCATCACTCAGCCCTGACAGACAGATGCCACCATTCTGGCAAGGGTTGGAGTCACACACATCTGCTGTGGAATAAAGGGGAAGAAAAAACAAGGTTCCTGTTATAAAAGTAACCAAAAGTTATGCACAAGCTCCAAATATGGCAGATTGCTGGTAGCCAAGAAGAGAAAGGAATGAGAAACTCTACGTCCCTTGAATAACTTCTGGCTAATCCAATTTTATATTTATTTAACAGCACACCTCTGTGTAATCATCTTTCCCTAGTCTTCCATTTCATAAAATTTGATTCCCTTAGACTCTATGACAGCTATTCATTTACAAATACAATGGCAAAAGGTAATCTTTTGCTTTCTCTTTTTTAAAGGCATGTATATAACCTCGGAAAGGAATTTACCCAGAATTTTACTTCTCTTCATTGTAAAGCTGAGAGGTGATTTCAGTTCAGGCTATTGGCTTATCACCTGGTTTGTGAGCAAACAACTGTGGCTGTGGTTACATCACCATGTGCTCCACATTTACACACCCTGAAGTCACTCAGTGGCACAGCTTTGATCCGTATCAGCCACTGAATTCAGGCCAGCAGACCCACCAACTCCATTGAGGCATGGAGGTAAAAGAACCTGAGAAGCCACAGTTCCTCAGTGCCCCTCAGCAATGCCCTCCATGTCCCAGGGAAGTCTGACAAGTTATTCCATAATCCATTTTGACTGCAGAATCAGAAAAAATGAAAGGAAACGAAGCTATGCTTCACGTCAGTTGTTCAATTAGCGTTGAAGTAATCAACAGTAGAAAGATGCAAATCCTTAAAGATGCATCACAGGGCTGCTTTAAAGTTCTACAAATACAAAGAAATATAGGACTGAATCCTCACACCAATGGGATAAATGGAATTAATCCCAAAGAATGCCCTAGACTTTGGTCAGTTTCAATTTCATACTTTTTCTTAGATAATCAAACATGTATTTAGATGTATTTTTATTTAACTCAAACTTCATTTTAGAAGACAAATTTGTGCTCTCAACTGCTCAGCATTAGTTTTAGAAATACTAATAATTTGTGCAGTAAATGTATCTGAAAGAAAGATCTGGTAATTATTAAAAAATAAGTACATTATTTTGCATGCTTTTTAAATTGGAAAGTTGCCAGTCCTTTAGCCATGTAACTGAAAAGACCTAAAAAAATTCACTTGTTTATGTGAGTAATACTGACAGTATGGCATGTTTTGGACTATAGCAGTGGTAAGGGAACTCAACATTTCCACACCTTTCTGGTACATAAACTTCAGATTAGTGCTTCAATTTTAACAATCACTTGAGAAATGCAACTGACATATGAAACTGCCTTTACAAATTCTGTGCGTCAGTTGCAAAAAACCTGAGTTGTGCTAGGTTATTTTTAGTTTTATTTAATTTTAATTTGTCTGCTTTAATCTGCCCTTGTGATACAGAGGACTCTAATGTGCCTAGGTTCTTGGAATTAACAGTTTTGTCTTGAAGACTGGCGAGCTGATGGAGAAGCAAAGCTATTTGAAAATAGTAAATGACATAAAACATTACCTGTCTAAGGATCAGACATTATTTGTCTTCCTAAGTAAATCTAAATAAGTCAAGACTTTTCATTTTCTGCTTTTGTTGCATCATTGAGGTAGCAAACGATGTTTGTTTATTCCTTTATGGGGCTTAGACATTTGGTTCTGAAAGAACAGATAATATCAAACAAATGCTCTGACAACTGTATTCCCATATCTCTAATAAAATTAATAAACTAAACAGCATCTGGAGCAGGAACACTTAAGCAAATCTGTATGGATATTCTGATTAAAATGAGAGAGGACATATTTGCTACATATTTCCTAATTCAGTGTCCTTCTGATTTTAATTATGCTATTGAGAAAGAAAAAAAATAAGGGAAGATAAAAAGACAAATACTTTTTCCATTTGTAAATTTTATATTAATGGACAAGCAGATTGCATACCCAGTTTTCCACTATATTTCCAGAAACTGAAATCTCCTACAATGACCAAAGTGCCCACACTTAATTGCATAGTTTTCATTTTTCTGAAAATCCATGCTGGCTTTTTCAGTCTGAAGTAAAGTGACCTGACCTGAAGTTTGGGACTAATAAAGCAGAGGCTGTCCTCTGTCAATAGTCATTTATTTCCGTGTTCAGGAAATAACTGCACTAATTGCTCTTTAGACACATCACCTTGGCCTGTCATTCATGGGCGTAATTTTCATAATGTCATTATATCATGTTACAGAAATAATATGAATACAGCACACATCTAAACAAAATGGGACAAAAAAAGGAAGAAAACGCAAGGGACAAAAGGTTCCAACAAAAAAAAAATTGCCTGGCCTGTCTCACTATGCTAAACAGGACTAAAGAGGGAATGGTCAAAATACACCATGGTATGAAATCAAATATGATGCAGTCAGAAAAATGAGAAGTTGCACAATTCTACTTAAGACAAGGTACCACGCTGTGCAAATTTTGATACTTAAAGCAGTAAAAAATCACAGAAAATATTATCTCCCTTATTTATAACTTAATGTCTCTGAAATTGTGCTGAACAAAATAAGTATCATCTTTGAATCAACAATATCCCCCTTGATTTACATGTTGTGCCTCTTGATAGGACGTTCATGTTGAAATATTGAAATTAATTTGTTACACATTCCTCTGAGTTTGATGAACAGATTTTGAGTTTGAAGGCTGTTCTTAGTAAGAAGAGCTTATATGGGTGCACTTTGTCTTCACACAACTGATGAAGGGATTTGTTACCATTAAAATGCAACACAGCTTTTAACACAACAATGGTTTTAGAATTTCACCTAAGAACAATTGTGAACGGAAGAATAAAATAAACACAAAGAAATATATCCTTTACAGTAGCTCTTACAGAACTGTGCTCTGTGCTGATGACTTTCCACAGTGATAGGCAATGTGCTGTTTGTGTAATAGACTGTGTAATTTGACAAATTTTTGTAAATTAAACACTCTAAGAGAAACTCAATTATTAAAAATAAAAATAAAAATTATTATTGTACATAATTAAGACACCCTGAAAGGAGTCCAGTAAGATGCCAGTGTCAAATAAAAACAATATTTCATACTTTTTCTTTCCTATGTCTGACTAACCCTTCACTTTTCATTACATGGCTACTCAAGTGTAAAAGTGTCTCAAGACTATGCATAAACCATGTGCTACACCTATTGCTGCCTTCATATCATCCCTGGGAAATTCTCAGACAGTAAAACCTCATTGCATCAAAGCTACTGAGATTCATTGCAGGGACTTGTGGAGCAGAGTCAGCAAGGATGAGCTCACATGCCCTCACCTTTTTGCCCCCAGACTGGCAGAACTCATAACCACTTTGAATTTACCTCTTTTAGGGACTGCTTGCTTTGAATCAATGTTATATATGAAGTTTATTTTATAAATTAAATTATGTATGTATATATATACATACACTTTTCCTCCTTTTTGATGACATAATTCATGGAAGAGTGAAGGTAGAAATGCAATCGCATTATCACAGACCTTACTGTATTGAGGGGCAGACAAAACATTCACAGGATCAGAGTATACTAAATTTGGGGGATTTTTTTTTAATTATTATTTTTCCTCACATTGTTTATTTCTTCAGAACTTCTTAAGTCAAATAAGTCCTTGAGTGAACTGTTCATCCTCTCTTTGGAAACAGTAATTGGTTAAGAATAAAAGGAACGTGACAAAAAGAATAAAATTAAAGTGGAGATCCACATATACTAAAAAATTAGAATTTTAATTAAGACACCCCCCCTATTCTCCAAACTCAGGAAAAATTATACAGCAAAACTCAAATAAAATGCTGTTGTATTTGCTCTCTAATAACAACTAGAATTTTTTTTTAAGACCATGATGTTTTTGTCCTTAGTGAATAACTCAACCAATGAAACTGGATCTCTTTTATTATAGCACTTGGAGAAGAATTGTTCTGTAAGTCCATTGCACTCCATGATGTACATTCACATAACCACTCTTAAACCACATCCTTTTCAAAAAAATACTGAATTGCTTCTTTCCACAAGCAAGCAATGGTGAGGAGCTGGGTAAAAACTGTAAACCCAGTCTTTGTTGAACTTTAAGCTTTTATATAACATATTATTTTGTCCTACAAAACCTCACAAAAATTGTGTGATTCTTGATTGAGGAGTGCAATCCTTTACTTGACAGCAAAGGACAACCTGAAAGAAAGGACTCAAGTCTTCTGTATAAATAATGCAGTACACCAAGATGTTAATAGTTAGCCCATCAATCCTTGTCAAGAACAGAAATTCACAGTTTATGGAAACAATTTTTGTAGTATGAAGGTTGAAGAAGATGCACTGGGCAAAGAGAGAAGTTCCATCCCACAACCACTTGCATTTTCACAAAGCACTCCTTGTTGTAAAAGTACAGAGAACAGCCAGCTACCATTACTGTACGCTAATTCATTTGTGGTTCACTAATGTTTGTCAATGAAAAATATGAAAAAAAATTCCCTCAGCTATCTTCTAACACCTAGAATAATAACTGCTAGGATTTCTGGGAGAAGTGTTGCTGTAAGAAACAGCTGCTCGAGACAACAACGTGATAACAAAGAAAGAAGTGTCTTTAAAGAGTCCTGTGGATTCACAACATTTCAAAACTGTAAGGAAAGAAGGGACTGAAGAAAGACCATTCAGGTGTTCGGGTCAGATTTGCTTCTGTAATTCAAAAACAGAGAATGTTGCATGAAACAGAAAGTGTGCATGGAAAAATTCGACCCTATTTCTGCTTTCATATAATGTACATTAATATAAATATGGATACACTTAATATGCATTGTGTAATGAGGCAGTGAAATTTACAGTAGCTGATACTCAGCTAAATGCACTGACGTTAGCCACACAAGTTTTTAGGCAGACACAATGCCCTTTACTGGTAAGCTGTGTGATGTGTGTTATAAAGTTCAAGCATTTGGTTTCACCATTCAATGGAAGAGGTGGACCATCATTCCTATCTAAAAAGCAGCTATACTTTTATTCAATTTTCTACATGGCTAATGGAAATAAGGCTTATTTTTAAAGCTCTTTCAAAAGAAATAAAAATAATAACCATTCCCTTTCATGAGGATAAAACTAATTCCAAAGAAGAAATCTCCAGCTGGCACCAAAGAACAAACAGCCTTGAAAACAGTCAGTCAAATCTGGTCTAGAAACAGTAAAAAAGAGCCTCAATTATGAAGCCCAGAAGAGCACCTAAACTTCAGCAGAAGTCTGAGAAAGTACTTGCTACCTGTAGCAGTTTCACGTTAAAATCAATTTTCAGGAGAAGAGCTTTACTAGTTTTTTGATTTACGGAATCATCTGTCCAGTGTCCAAGTTCAAACCTGTTTCTCCACAGCTAAACTACTACTTAGAAGCAGAACCATTAATCATGTTGAATACACACCTGTGCAGAGATGCAAAATGTGAACATAGAAACAGATGAGTTCTGCAGTTCTTTTTAAGAAATTTGTAAGCTGTTTTTTTTTTCAGATTTTATGGTGAGGCAGCTAATTTGGTTTTTCCTAAGTTAAAAAGACAGTTGGAATAATTAAATTATCTCCCTTATTATTTGACAAATACAGTTTCTAGATACCAGTAGCTCATCTACATCTCCTTCTGCTTGTTTTCTAGGCTGATTTGCTTACTACGCAGGTAAAAAGTTCAGCAAACTTGCTAACTAGAATAATAATGGCACACTGTTTAAACGGTTTTAGAAAATGCATGAACAGGTAACATCAACTCTGAATGTCCACACATGAATTGGGAAAGAAAAACTATTTGAGAATGTTAATCTTGGAGTAACAAGTTCATGGTTTTATCACAAGTCTCACAAAAATCAAAGCAGTTACTTCTGAAAGTCTCTGAGATCACAAGAGACTGTATGTGCTTGAATAAGCTGTAGCTTGTAGTTGTGGTGGTGAACTGAAAAGTACTTGTGTAAACTAGGTCTAAAAAATTTTTTCTAATTTTTACTTCTGGTCTTGTAATCTCAGGGGATGCACCAGCTGCCTTCTCAAACTCTCAGCTGATATTACAAAAAGAAAATCAGATTATTCTAAGCAGAGAATTATCATTTGTATCCCACACTGGGACTGGGCTGAAACATTAATCCTGGGTGAAGATGAAGTGCTGACTTAAGCTTTGGGTTTAATCTAATAGTACAATACTGTAAAAATGTGTCTCCATTTTAAGAGTTAGAATAGAGCTCTAAAATAATATCTGCAGATAATAGAGTAATTTCTATTACAATAAATCCCCTTCTGACTTAAAAAAATATAATCTCTTCCCTTTCCAAAGGTCTACAGTATGAGCTAGTTTATTCATTTGAATGTGAAAGCGCAGTAGGTCACTGCACTTCAGCCTGATGTTACAGATTTTTATAAGTATCTGATGTTTGACCATATGAAACACAACTAGAAACAGAAAACTGCTTTAAAAGTAAACTCTTCTCTCTTTCATGGGTTACAGAGAGTTCATTTCTATGCCAACAGGCTCTTTAGGAAAAAAAAAAAAGACGAACTATTCCTGTTGTCTCACATCTTTATTAGTATAAAATGGATCAAAAACGATTAAGGGGGGGGAATGTGGTTATATAACACACTTCTGAGTATTTTTACAACTTGTGGGAAATCTTTCATTCTCATGCTGTCATGTGGATTTGGGGAGAAGCTGTCACCAGCCAAGACATTGCTTTATCAAAGGAAAAAGAGATATATTCCCCCTCTGATTGATCCGCTGGTGGTACCAGTGACACACCAGCACCCACCACCAGCAGTGATACTTCCCACACAAGCAGGGAGAGAGCTGATAAATGCCTTTAATGAAGATACCCCAGCTCCCATCAACACAGTCTCCCACATCTTTTCTCTCTGCATGCTCAACAAAGCTGGCAAAAAATTACACAGGCACTCCTTGCAGGTACTCCTTTGATTTATGGCTGTCACACACATCACCTGTGTTTACATTGTTATTTGCCACTTGCTAACACTCAGGTGGGTAAACCTGAGTTTCTGCACCTGTTCAGGTCTGTGGGATGAAAGGGGTTTATGAAAAGGGAAAAGAATAAGAGTTTGAATTGAGACTTCCTGCACAAGGCACTTAGGCTAAACTGTCATTAATTTGTTTCATTCAATTAAATCTTTCAAAAGAGATTCTGAGTCAGGATGGAAATATACTATCATTTCCTGTTACTTGTCCTTTGCTTTTAAAGGTGGTCAGGAGATTTTACTATTATGTTGTTCCCTTGAAGTTTCTTGGTTAATAAAATATTTACATTTATTGCTAGAATTACTAGGTTTTGGAGATCTCCTGAAAGAGTTTTACTGGTTTCTATCAAAAATCTGCTGGACTTCTGTATGCTTCTCTGCTAGCTGTTAGTACGCTCCACCTCTATATCCAGATCAGGTGGTCAATATAGGAATCTAGGTTTCTTATTTGACTTAATCTACATTAAGCTTTTGGTCATCAGCTCTTCCTAAATCTTTACCTAAAGTACTCATGGTTCCCAAGGCTCTGGAAATGCCTCAAATCCCTGATAAGGGAAGAACTCAGATGCAGGGCAGCTTCTCTCTTGCCCATCCCGTTTTCCACAGAGAAACAATCCACACCCACAATCTAATCAAGATCACCGTCCAAAGGGTGTCCTTTAAAATTAACAATCTTAAAGTTTATGACCTTCCCATCCTTCTTGTTCTTCTGGACTGAAAGCATTCATACACATATTCATACTGGTCTTGACAGTTATTTTCCAGTTTCTACTTTCACTTCATCAGAGAAACAAAATTATTTAAAACAGAACCCAAATGCTTATTGTGGAATTATCAATTTTAAATAAATATTCCCAATTTTCATCCACAGCTTTCCTTTCCATTCCTCTTTCTTTATGCTCCACAGCATTTGAGGTTAGCAACTGGGAAGCACCAGTGTGTGTCTATGTTCATACATAAACACACATATGTTTTCATACTTATATATTTATATGTACTTCACATATATGGAAATTAAAGTGGTTTGTTCTACCTTTGTATTCCCTATATTGGATGTATCCATTGACTGGTTGCTAGGCAATTATTAATCTCAGCACTGGTGAATTTATCTTTTCCCATCCTAAGCAAATCCAAATTTCAAAGCTGAGCAATTAAAAAGTCATCATTAACAGTTTTTAAAACTCTGATTATGTTTCATTATACCCTTCTATCTTCACCAAAATGAAATACCTTAGAACACAAATTCTAAACATTTTCTCATTGTACCTTGAAAAGTATTCACTGATTTTTAGTTACTTCTATTTTTGGTTCTGAATCCAAAACACAGTTTCTGAATCTACACTAGGTGAAATCTGTGGATTTTTCTTCAGATTGTACTGTTTCCCTCCATGTGATCCTAAAGGTGCCATAATTACCTGGTATTAGTTGAGAAGGCTCAGTAACCATTAGGGTCTCCACTTAACCTCAACTTCTAGGTTGAGATCCTTGGGATTGAATCAAGCTCCTCCAAATCCAAACCCCTCTGCAGGTAGGAATAAAGCGAGTGTAGGACGTGGAGGCAACCAAAGGAATCCTTTCCAAAGCCCACCAGCACATGAGATGACACCAGTACTGAACATGCTTTCCCAAATGGACACCCTCTAAAATGACCTCTTCTCTTACACCAAACCCTGCAGCTAAAGAGAATAAAACAAAATATTCTGTAACTTTCCCTTGTTATAATTACCCCGTCTTGTTGCATTCATTTCATGCATTTTTGGCCCCATGGATATGTCACTTGAGGAGGTAAAACAGATTTTTGATTTTCATAATTTGCTTTCTTGCTTTATAGGAAGGTGATTCTACTGATCACATTCAGAATATTAATCAGACACTGTAGATATGTGCCCCTCCTGTGAGGGATATGAAATAATAAGGGCATTACAGCTATCAGCTACAGCAAAGTGATTCTGTTTATTCTGGACAATGTGGCTGGCAGTAGCATGTAAGCATCCCATGTGGATGAATGATTAAAATCTTTTAGGTCATTTCTGCTAAGAGTCTCTGGAAAGGACAGATGCAATTTTTACCTTATTTCTTTTACCTTGTTCCACAAGCAGAATAAAATCTGAAACTTTCACACATATAAAGACTCCTGTATAGATTCTATAATCTGTACAGCAGCATGTGACACACAGACATCTAAAACAAGGATTTAGCCAAGGTGGTAAATCGGATTATGACAAATTCCATCTCACTGTGGCCACACTGCAGTAACAAACCGCATTGTTGGCAGTGGTTTTTAATTTAATTTTTGTTATCTGTTGTAAACTAAAGTTAAACAAATGTGGGTAGCAGTTTGTATGCCCTTGCTGCTACTTATGGACAATATTTGAAAATGAAGAGCTGGGAACAGTAGTTGAAAAAGGATGAAAAAGGATAAAGCCTGGCAGAGAACAGTGTAAGTTAAAGATGTTCATAGAGTGACTGAGATTTTGCTGCTTATAGTACTCTTAATGTAAGAGGATCTTAACAGTTATTTTACTAATGATACATACAGATCCTTGACTAGTAAGCTAAATAACGCTCCTCTTTCAGCTTCTGAATACAGAAAAACATTCTTAGAGAGGTTCTCATCTGACATTGTAAAATATCTATCTGGAAGAGTGAAATGCGTTATAACTGCTTCTATTCTCAAGGCCAAGTCACTTACCTGCCCTTCAACATCCCAGATACACCCCAGGTGCCACAGCATGCCTGGAGCAGACATGGAAAGAAAGTTGGTTACCTACTTTGTCTTACTAGTAGGAAGAAACACAAGGAGGGTTTACGTAACCTATCTATTTTGGGTTTTTTTTGGTTTATCTGCAGCTTTTCTTTCTTAACTGCATCCAGATAATGTCATGTGGTTGTAATTAGTGTAATGCAATGTTAACATGGCTAATTTTGTATAGGATGCTCACATTGTATTGTTTGAAATTCAATTGCTGTTCTTGTGCACTTAATAGAGTCCTGAGTCTGCATGCACAGTATGTATTTTTAAAACACAGGACTAAGCAGAGAGTAAATCCCAAAGGAAGGGAATAATACTAAAAAGGAGCTGAAAATACTGAATATTATGAATACACATACATAAATAAATCTAATCTATTTAGAAAAAAGAACAAACAAAAAACCAAAAAAAACCCCACAACACAAGTTAATTCCTTTTTTTCGTCCAGTGTAGAGGAACAAAGGGAGGAAGGTGATTACAGTTTAATAGATAAAAATAAAGCCATAAACCTTTGGCACTGTACATTAATGCCTTCTGATCTTTTCCACACTCCTACCATTTGTGAACATGGGATGCCACAACAGAGGACAGTAAATTTTTAAGAGTAACAATGAGGACTTTACATGGATTTACATGTTAGCACCACAGTCATATAACATGCATATTATGTATACATACATATGCCTGTAATATAGATCAAAACATACAAAATGTAAAGTATACAAAATAAAATTATATAACACTGTTAAATATAGATTAAGGATCCAGAATGGAAAACACTCATGGACATGAATATCTTTTCTCTCAGAAAACTTCATTCATAGGAATGAAAAAAATCATTGAAAAATCGCTTTGCTTTGTAAAACTTTAAAGCCCTTCCAGGTGAAAAGATGAAAGAATGATGATTTTACTTCTCAATTAAGTCTGAGATAGAAGTAGTTTAAATTTATTACATTTAAAAACAAAGTATTAGAATACCGCTGTGTAAGGATGCTCAGGCCATTGGATTGCTGTAGAACAGTAAACTGAGATTTAAAAAAAAAAAAAGGAATCATTCAGATAAGACTACTAGTTTAAGAAATAGTATTTCTAGATTTTATCTCTAAAGAGTTTTTAAACCTGTAAAATACAGAAATATCTTTATTTGAACGAGCTTGAGTGGCTTCAACACTTTCAAATATACAATTCACAATTGCACTTGAGTTTATTGTCCAATTATCAGTAAATATTTATGGTAATTATTTCTACAAAAATAAAAATTAATTAATCTGAAATTTACATAAGATTTCTAATGAAAATTCAGTACACTTTGTAATGACACATTTGAGTTTCTGACACTGATAATAAAATACTTCCTAATAAAAACCGAAGCATTATACATCTATGAAGACTTCCAGTTTCAGCAAATCAACATGTACTAACACAAAAACTGTTTGTGGCATGCTCCTGAGAAGAAAAGCTTGCCTTCTAACGAGGACAACTTCTCTCTCTCACATGCTATCACTGTTATAGATAAAGTACCTTAAAATACTCTCTTTAAATTCATCATAAATCCTTCTGCTCAGGCACCTACAGAAATGAAGCAGATAAAGCACATAAAAGTATAAGGCTTGAAGTATAGAAGGGCACACTTTGGGGATGATGTGCTTTTGTATACAAGTGTAAACTCTGTGAGTTCCACAGAGAGGTTCCACACAACAGGCCAAGATCATAGATCAGGAGACTGAGAGCTCCTTCAGCAGGTTTGCAGGTGACCCCAACCTGAGGATGCAGTGACACACATGAAGGACAGGGCCATCCAGAGGGACCTGGACAAGCTCCAGAAGTGGCCCCTGGAAATCTCATGAGGCTTAACAAGGCTGAGGGTTGGTCCTGCACCTGGGTCAGGGCAACCTCCGGGATCAATCCAGGCTGGGGATGAGCAGATGGAGCAGCCCTGGGGAGAAGGACTTGGGGGTGCTGGTGGGGGAGAGGCTGGAGACATGGCCCAGCATGAAAAAACCCCCCATGCCCTGGGCTGATCCCACAGTCGGGGCAGCAGGGCAGGGGGAATTCTGCCCCTCTGCCCCCTCAGGTGAGACCCCACCTGCAGAGCTGCCTCCAGCCCTGGGGGCCCAGCACGGCAAGGACATGGAGCTGCTGGAGTGAGTCCAGAGGAGGCACCAAGATGATCAGAGGGATGGAGCAGCTCTGCTGTGAGGAAAGGCTGGGAGAGTTAGGATTGTTCAGCCTGGAGAAGAGAAGGTTCCAGGGTGACCTGACTGTGGCCTTCCAGGACCTGAAGGAGCTACAAGGAAGATGGACAGAGACTATTTAGAAGGGCCTGGAGTGAGATGACAAGGGGGAATGGCTTCACATTGACAGAGGGCAGAGTTAGATGGGATACTGGGAAGAAATTCTTGTCTGTGAGGGTGATGAGGCACTGGCACAGGTTGTCCAGAGAAACTGTGGCTGCCCCATCCCTGGAAGTGTCCAAGGCCATGTTGGACAGGGCTTGAAGCAACTTGGTCTAAGGGAAGGTGTCCCTGCCCATGGCAGGGGATGGAACTGGATGATTTGTAAGGTCTCTTCCAACCCAAACCATTCCATGATTATATAATCACCACTAAGCTCCTACTTCTTACTGTCCTTGTACGTCAGCTAATTTCCCATGTGTTCATAGAATTAACTTTATTCAGTTTTCTTTTTCTCTTCAACCAAACACAACCAGGTGATTAGGGAAGCCTCATTATTCACCACTAGAACATATAAAAGAGTTATTGTGACTGCACAAACAGATTGCTGCAGCCTGATCTTGATGAACAAAGGGACTACAATAATAAATATTGATAAATAGATTATGATATTGGAACCTGGAATTCAACATATTTCTTCTCAAATGAAGGTGTTAATAACAACTCAGAGGCTCATTAGGGAATTCCTTTGTTTTTCCCTCTATTTGTGAGCTTCATTAAGAGAATCACCTGTTATTTTGAGCATGCTGCAGCTGTGTGTTTGACACTGGAGCTTTTTATTTGTTTCAGTATACGTTTAGATATTTATTTTTTTTATAGGTGCTGATCGTTCCCCTTCCCAAAGTCAAATTATTGTCCTTAGCCCTGTGCAGGCCTCTGTATTTCTAGGACCCATGAATCAGAATCACAACAGGTTAACTGCTGCCATTTCTCTGCTTTGATATCCTTGACCTCAAACTAACTTTCTGAAAACACATTTTTTCACGGAGCTGGCCCAGACCACTTCCTGCCATGAGACAGTTCCACCCAGAGTTAGTCATCACTGTGGGGCTGGGACATTATCCTTGCTCTAAATTCAGTTTTCTCTCCCTGATTTGGTATCAGCCCTGTAGCAATATCCAGGCACTGCTCCCCCTGATGATCGTGCCTCATTACTGGCAAAGAGAAGGAGTACATAATGTAGAGCAGTGCTGAACATCCTGGATGATAAAAGTATTATTTGCACAACACTTGGCGCTCCTGCAGGTTTTAAGGACTAATAAATCTCCCAGCGAAGTTAAAAAGTAAAAAACTCTTCCAGAAAGCTGGATCAGTATCCTGGTGCTATGTCAGGAGCTGTTATACAAGAGCTTCTAAAAAGATCGGCAGAATCACTTTAAATCCAAAGGCTACCTGCATGTGCTAGCCCAAATTAAATCCATTAATTTGATGGTGTTATTCCTGTCCAATATTGTCAACAGCAGCTGCATTTGAATTGTTTTTTCCATTGCTTAATTGAACAACCAAAATAATTTTTAAGACAATTTCTTAGGATTTAATTTCCTCATGGTATGGCTTCTGTCCTCTCCTCCAATTTCCTGTCTCATTTTTCAATCCAGCAATGTTTAAACCACATTTTCTATTTCTCATATTTTTCTGATTAGTTCTTCACCTTTAGCCAGATTGATTTTTTTTTATTATTTCAGCTTCAGTCAGTAGTGTTTTTCAAGTTGTGTTCAGCCTTTTATGATTTTCTACTTGCTACTTATCAGTTACAACTTTCTTGCTATGAAGTTCAAAGCTATTATTTTTAAGAACCATCTACTCTCGAGCCCTTTAGAGTATTCTAGTGGCATATCAATTTTATATCAGTGGTATTCCTAATTGCCAGGTTACTAAGCCAGAAACTGCTGCAAATAGCTCCTGTTAGTCTTCCTCTAACTAAACAGAGGTATGAAAGACAATTTGGAGAAATCAATAAATAAACATTAAACAAAAAAACCCAAACAAACAACTAAAAGGAGTCAGGAATTTATTACACTGGACGAAGGTATTTGCGGAATTCTCCTCCTATGGTATTCAGAAATAAAGTGATTTAGTTTATGAAAGCTGCATTTGAAGTATCAGGATATTGCAGAGAGTTCAAGACAACAATTTCAGCATTTTACAACCTTGTTCTTCTTTATGCAACTACCCTGCTATGTGACTGAAAGAAAGACAATTAGATATGAATATTTTCCTTTCAGCAGCTGCCAAGGAAGCCTAACAACACTGTCTGAAAAGCTCAACAATTGAAAGCAATCTACAAGGCATGACAATAGAAAGCATCTTGGGTCATTATTGATCAAAGCCAGGCACTACTTCACTCCACTGCAGTCCTATTGAAACATGCTATAAATGAATAAATAAAAGCAATCATGAAGTAAATTTGGTAGGTTTTACTGTCAGATGTGTAATGAAGACAACAGGTCTTCTCAGATAAAACATATTAGCATACAAATTAGATTAAAACCCACGATGAAAGTAGTTTAAAAAAATAACAACATAGAAACCATAATATTTATCACTGGTAGAGACCTCTGTGCTAATCGTCAAAATCACTGGTTGAAAGTCATAGCTGTAAGCATTTCTGGAAATGCTTATCTATTCAGCAGCATGAAATTTAAGACACATGAAATTTTAGTTCCTGGGGTACTGCACTATTTCTGTTTTTAATTGCAAAATTATCAGTACCTCCATAATCATCCTCTTCCTCACAAATGTGCCAGATACCTGATCCTAAAGAAACCAGATACTTTCTAAGAGATGAGGTCCAAAGCTTATGGAGTTGTGTTTGTTTGATTAGGTTTTTGGGGGTTTGGGTTTTGGTGATGTGTGGAAACAGCAAACTCATCTCTGCTTTTGGTCATCCTAAAACCAAACCAAACCAACCAAACCAACAAAATAAAAAAAAAAACCCAAAACAACAAAAAAATCCCACCAGTAATGAGGCCCATTAATGAGTCCCCATAGGTGACTCATCCAGTTTTGTCTATCACCAAGTCTTCGAATTTCGCTGTCTTCCAATCAGTACCATGTATTGTCCAAGAGCTGATAAACCTCTGATATACCCAAGATAAGTGATGAACCCAAGCTATATCAAGGAGAATCAAGAATTAAGCAGTAGAGGCTGTGATAGCATTATGTCCGGCTCTATATAATGAACCTATTTTATTATGGGTGACATAGGTTCTGTACACATCAAAAATCTCCTTTCTGTAGTATCAGATTCTATGATTGCACAATTCTATATCCAGTTTTCCCTGCTACTGTTATAATGAAGGGACACTCCCTATATTTCTCTTCTAACAGTGTCTTAAGCACTTTTGCTAATGAAACCCATAGATTTTAATGAGATTTAATTGTATTTTTTTTCCTTTCTAAGCAAATTTGGCAAATGCCTGGATGTTTTCTGTTAGCTTGGGGTTCGTTTTGTTTTGTGTTCTGCCTGCTCTTCACTGTTAACACGCAGGTCTAGGCTTCAGGTGAGCATAATATAGAAGCTTAAGTATTAAACACTCATTTTTTCAATGACAGACTACAGCAAAGAATCTAAGCAGGCCATTTCTTGGGGCAGAACAAAACCCAAGTATCTCAGTAGCCATAAGGAAAGGAGATCACAGGCCACCATTGAGAACACCTCTCATGTGTGTCCTCATTTCAACCCAAGAAAGTGAAGCTTTTTGGTTAAACTGATGGTGACTGAACTTTACTATTGTTCTTTGGCAGTATTAACAAATTTTTTGAGGGATTTTTGGTCTGTTGGGTTTATTTAATTTGGGGTTTTTTTAGTTGTTTTATTTTGATTTTGGTTTGTTTTGGGTTTTTTGAGGCGGGGCATTTTTGTTAGTAGTGGGTGGTTTTGGTTTGTTTCTTGAGTGGGGATTATTAGGCTTTTTTTGTTTTGCCTTTTTTCCCCTCTCCCCCCTTTTTTGCCTTTTTTTGCCTTTTTTTTTCTTTTTTTTTTAAGAAAGGCAAGGGGGAAATACAATACCTGTTCATTTTTCTGCATACCAAGGCAGATTTATATGGACTACTGCCCTGCTGCAATCCACACAGAAAAAAAGAGATCTTATCAATTGCTAAGAATCCAGAGAAAATAAAATAAAAAGAAAAGACAAAAATACCACCACCAGCAATCAAGCACATATTATGCTAGTTGGCTATTCAAAGAATGCTATTTGAGATACAGCTTTAAGAAAGTCTGGAGTTCAGCCTTTCAGAAAAAACACTTCAACAAGTGTAGAGGCCTTGGCAATAGGGCATAGAAGGGTCAGATAAATGATTCTTAAATTTTGGCTTCCACTTCCAGATCTGCTGAATGAGAAGGGTTATAATAATCCTAACATTTCAAAGATTTACCTGACTTAAAGTGCAGCCTGTTACACATACATCAAAGGGTCTCTTCCAAGACAAAGCAGCCTCCTTGAATTAAGCATCTTGCAGGCTTTGTGCTCCAGGTCTTGGACACCAAATTATGTGGAAACCAGGATTACCAATACTCCCAAGCCACTTCTATATACACATAGTTAATTTTAGTCCTGAAATTCATAATTCTGCAGAAATTTAGTACTTATTATCCTTTCTGCATTCAAGCCCTTTAGGTAACGCCACTAACTTCCCTAGCTGTTTGGACACAGAAATGTGCACATGCGTATTCAGGAACAAACTCTTCCTCTCATTTCCCTGCTTTCCCTCCCTTTTTCTTTTTAAATAAACAAAACTATCAGGATGTGCCAAGACTTGATTTAAATGTCCACATGGCCAACATGTTTCACAGAATCCCAGAATCAATAAGGTTGGAAAAGGCATCCCACCCAATTGAGTCCAGCCTGTGCCTGATCCCCACTTTGTCAACCAGCCCAGAGCATTGAGTGCCATGTTCTGTAGTTCCTTGGACACGTCCAGGGACAGGGACTCCACCACCTCCCTGGGCAGCCCCTTCCATTGCCCGACAGCCCTTTCCAGCAAGAAATTCCTCCTGATGTCCAACCTGACCTTCCCCTGGCGCAACTTAAAGCCGTTTCCTCTCATCCTGTCCCTTGTTCCCCGGGAGCAGAGTGTGACCCCCATCTGGCTCCACCCTTCTATCAGGTAGAAAGGAGGTTGTCCACCTGAAATGTTCTGCTTATTTTAAGCTGGACTGTATTCTGAACCTCACTTTATGAAACCAAAAGTAGCACTGGAGTAACAAATTGATAAGCAATATTATAGATTAGTAATTTACAGCATCATCAAAAATGAAGCATATGTCTCTCCTCCTATGCGAGGCTGCTTGGAGAGAACACACTTGTTTCCTCATCTTTCTGCCTGTGTCCTGCTCTTCTCTTTGCTTTCTTAACTCCCAGCAGTCCAAATAGGAACCACAGAGAATAGGCAGGTGTTGTGTCAGCAGCACAGTTCACACTCTGCCTGCAATACTCCAAAGTGGATTTAGAATGCCAAAATTAACCTAATGCAAAATTCAAGCTTGAATCCAACAAGGACCTTGCCCTTTGGTCATCCATTTTACAACACTGGTGTTTCCACAAAGAGTTTGTTCTGAATTTCTAACATCTTCCTATCTAATACCCCATTCTGAGAGAGAATTCCATAACATATTTAATCTGCCATGTAGTAAATAGGAAGCAATCTCGGAATGTATTCTATATAAATGTGTGATAACTGACACTAAAAAAATTATCCTGGGAGAAACTCCAGCAGAGCAGTGGCTGATTCGATGTCTGCTGCTGCTCAGCCTTCCACAGGGATGCAGAGGAGAGATTCCAGCACCCGGGCCATGAGCAGTACCCTGTCAAGCCACCAGCAACCAGAGGAACACCTTTACAGAGAACTAAATGTTGAAACTTCTCATTGTCAAGGTAGAAGGTAGTAGGTGTGAAATAACATTTTCTCCTCCAGGGCTCTCCTGGAATTTCATGATTAGTATGTTAAAAAATAAAAAAAAAAATGGGAGAACTCATGATAATTTTAGTTTCTAAATATGAAATGCACTGAGAAGTCAGTGCCTATGTTTGTATTGCTTATTCGAGAGACTAAAAATAGACTACGGAATTTGTGAGACTCTCTTGAAACTGTTTTTTTTAATAACAATGCTCTTCTGAGACTTTCTTTCAGTAATGATAAATCCCATGGGATGCATCCCATGTTAGATGGTGAAAAAAGTTATTCACATTCAGGAAGTGCTAATTATACATGATAGATTCATAAGCCTGTTGTTACTTTACACTTCAAGGTCAAAGGGATTAAAAAATTAAAAAAAATGGGGATGCACTGTTGACAGGTTAGTGATTCCTTAATTACATACCTACAAGCCACAGACTGTTGGTTTAATTAAGTAAATAGGATGTTTATTCAATTATGAAAAACTCAAGGAGAACTGTTTTTCAGTCTGCAATATAAATCCTTACTTTTTTTTTGTTTCAGAATGTAAAAATATATATATACCTTCTATACTTACCCATACCTTGATTTTCACCTGTTCTATATCAAAATACAATGTGAAAAATCTCATCAATGTCACCAGAAAATGTTGATAGAGGAATAAATGTGGTATGAGGAAAATTACTGAACTCATTCTCTTCAAACTTACAAAGAAAATGAGATGTTAACTAGTGTAACAAAGCACATATTTATAGTAAATAACTCACCATGCTCACACCTGGTCATTATTTTCAGTCCCTCCAACAACACTTGCCAAAAAGAATATTAAACTATGAAAAATCCTATTTGAATAATCCTCGTATACTCCTCATGTCATGACTCAACAGAATAATTTTCACCAATAACACATCTCTTTCATCTCTAGTCCTACCTCAAATTTCATTTTTTCTTCAGGCACATAGAAATTAAAAGGGGGGGACAAAAAAGCAGAAGACAGTAAAAGATAACATCAGATAATCAAAACTCAGAGTACAAACAGATTTTCAGTCATCTAACAGTTTTGCTGTTATTATCACCCTCTCCGTGGCAAAAATCAAAAAGGATTATCTGATCCATAATTAGAGATAGATTCCAAAGAGTTTGCTTTTTGCAATCAGATCATGTTGTTCTCTCCATTCCTTTAAAATGTCAATGAAGATTGTTTAAAAAAAAAAGTAAAAAATGAAACTACCAGTGTATTGCACAGAAGCACGTGGGAGAAGCCAATACTGGAGACTGGTAGCTTGTTCTGTTGCTACAACACAACATAAATATAACATTAATTCAGCTGCTGAATTTTTCTGTTTTCAATTCAGTATTGCTTGGTGTACCTCATGCACAGTCAGCATAATGTCCTGCATGGAAATGATCTGGAAAACAGGGTTTGTCCCTCAAACTTGACATTAAGTTATCATTACTACATTGTGGTTTTAGGAAAAAAAAAACAACAGAATGTCTCACTGGGAAACTTGCATTGATGTTGTTATTAATTCCGACTCCACATGGCAACAAGTGGTGGAAAAAATTTTAGTGAGATGATTTTAGCTGGAAATTTAGTTAGATGACCTTGCTGGGAAATTCATTAAATGAAAATCACCCTTGGTATGTAAAAAACACAAACTGACACAGCAATCAAAAGGAGGGATTATTTACTTGTATTATAAATACACTGCATTTATAAAATGTATAATTATATTTATAAAATGTATAATTATATATATTTATTTGTAATTGTGCAAATAAATACATTGCTAGTATAATTTTCAAGGAAACTAATCAATTTACCATTTCAATCAGTAGATTGTATTTTACAAGAAACTTCATCACTGTGAGACATAACTGATACTAGAATAGTATTTAAATATTTATATGGCTTCGAGAATGTAGAAATGTTGGCCTTATGTCTAAGCTATTCAAATAAGATCCTTTATGATGCAAACACCTGGCTTTGATTTAGGCTATGGGGACTTGCAATCTCTCAGTTTTCTACAAAGAGTAGCCAGTGTAAAAACAAATCACTGCAATGACTCCAAAATTTAATTTATCATTAATACAATAAGGCGTGACAACTGACAGTCTGTAAGTAATTGCACCTCCAGTGAAGTCCAGAAAACATATAACCTACATCTGAAATAATGAACAATCATGGCAATTTATGATGAAATATGATTAGTGTGATGAATCATGGTAATTTATGATGAAATTCATAACTCTCCAGGGCTGCCATGAAAGCCTGTTGTGTGAGATGATTGCACAGCATTAACTACATCTTTAAGCTATTCAAACTGTTTCTTATGAGCTCCTAATCCTTGAAATTCTGCATAATGCACCCAACGGCATTTTGTGGATACAAGTGTAGAACTTTCAAACTATATAATTTTGCACAGAGTTTGAGTTTGGTTTTTGTTTACTTGTTTGTTTTTGTTTTGGTTTTGGTTTTTGTTTGTTTGCTTGCTTTGTTTTGTTTTGTTTTTGTTTGTTTTGTTGGTTGGGTTTTTGGTGGTTTTTTTTTTCTGAAGACACATAAAGAAATTATTTAACCTCAGTTATCCATTGCATGTGAATGATTCTTGCTGATAATCCATCATACCTGAAGTATGTGGACTACTAATGTTAATATGCAGCTCTTTTATTGTCAGCCCAGTACCATCTAGCCCAAAAGACAGGTAGGAATCCAGAATTGTATCCTTTTCTTCTCAGTCCACTTACCCTAGATTTACCTCTAAGCAACAGTATTAGACCTTTATATTATATTTTTTTCACACATGATCCTACCACTGAAAGCTTTTGCATTAGTATAAATTTATTATAAGCTTTGGGATGAGCCTGTCTTAACTGTCTCCTTCAGCCAAACTCCTTGTTTTAAAGAACTGTAAAGTGGTGCAACTGGATGAAAAAAAATCCCACCGCACTCAAGTCACATCGTAAGAAAATGCAATTATCAAACAAACAAGCACAGCAACTTCCAAACACTACTTTGCCAAAACTGAACTACAGATATGATTCAACTCTTTGTTATGCAAAACAGTGAGAGCCTGCTGTGTTGACTGTGCTCCCACACAGCACCACCAAGTGTTTGTCCCAAATTTTAGAGATTTTAGTTTTTTCTTTAAGTACCTCAATGCAATCAAGGAATTAAGTGTCCTTCTCAAGTAGTATGCTTCATAAAATTAAATTCATAGCTCATATGTGAATTTGGAAAACAGAGATGATCATAAACACAACCAAGAAATTAAAGAAAATTGAAGGTGCATTAAAAGGCTCTGCTTTTCAAAAGGAGGAAAGTACAACGTGACTTAAACTTGTGTCATGGGGCAGAAAAACTTATGATTTTTCAAAAACTCTAATGTAGAGAATACCATTCCATTACAATATTCAGTTTTTATTAGAAAAATTCGTGATTTACAATGGATTATGTAGGGACTGAACTTTTCTGGTGCTAACTAAACACAGAAAGAAGCAGCAGTGTGACAGTAACCATGTATCAAAGGGGTAGGAAAAAAAAACCCAATCCAAACTCTTAAAGTTTAAAGGGTATTAATATTTTTGCAGAAACAAAAAAATAATTCTGAAACTTACTTGGTGTGTTTTCTAAGGGCCTAAGGAGTCAAATAAGCAATCACAAATATAATTTATCTAAGAGCTCATCCATCCCCATTAACTAACAACTATGGGAATGTTATACAGCGTCAGTTAGTTACCAGCAAGAAGTGATGCTCACAACAGAGAGATATTCCAGGGTGCCTGTTTCTTATTAATTACTTTACAACAAGCCAGCAATTAATTATTTACAATGATTATCTTTTTTAAAATTTAGCAGCCATGTGAAACATGAAACACAAATACACTGCTGAAACTGCATTAAAGGAGGACAGAACCCACTTCTTCCTCTCTTCAGATTGAAAAATACAAATAATCACCATTCCAGTCAATGACTAGGAAAAAAAATGAGTTGGGAACAAAAAAAAAAAAAAAGGAATGCTTGAACTAAAATTAAATAACTGATAGTCACACTGATTGCTTACTGAGCTTAGTAATTCTCATTTTGAATCAGAGGTTCCAAAACAAAACTCTAAGGAAAAACTGGGAGAATTATTAAGTTGATCACATCCTGACTTATACTGATGATCCTTATAGGGACCATATTTTAGTTCACTGTAAAGTTACAAAAGGCACCTTGGGATTGATGATATGGAGTTTGTAATTATCCTGCAAATATTACTAGAGTTTCTGGGGAAAAATTATAACATTGTAATTATATTCTGCTATTTTCATCTATATCCAGAATATAATTTAGAAGTTTTGTTCATCCTCTCTGTTTCCCCACTTGTAGTGACCCCTTTCCACCTACCTTCCTTGGAAGATTATGGTTGATAAAGTGGCTTGTAAAAATAGACAGTATTAAAATACACCAGGCAGCCTGACTTTCTATATAAAAAAACTTGACTTTTAGTAAAAAAAAAATAGATCTCACTTTACAGAAAATTGAAGTAGAAGCTTTCATTCAATCACCTTGTTTCACGTGTTACACTGTGCTGGTTTTGGCTGAGTTACTTTTGTTCATGGTATACATTATACAATTAATGTGCAGGTTTCCACTCAGTTCTTAAGTCCTGATTCTTATTTGAAAACAAATATTTAGCTTTTGGCAAAACACATCGTGAAGAGGGGTCCGGCTGACTGAGCCAACACTGACAGGAGGAGGAAACTCATTTCACAGGACCTACGTTTTCTGTGGCAAACAAAGTCCATGGAATTACACACACAGATAGACAAATACAGACAGGAAACTTCACAGGTCCAAAGGAGTTAATCTGACACATTTTCCCCAGGCAATCAGGTGCATGGTAGAAATTCCCCCAGAAAACAAGAATGAAGTCCTGTCTCCTCCACATAATACCCTGTCAGAACAGGTTGCAGAAAGATTAATGTTATTAATAAGTTGTCATACAACAACTCTATATTAATTTGAGCCTCAACCCTACAGTCTGTCTCCTCGAATGTGTGTTATAAGTCTCATTAAAGTTAATGAGGTTTTGACAAGGCTTCAAACTTAGAGATTGGATTTTATGGTTGTGCACCTGACATTTAAATCAGCCTGGTTTAATGCCACCTTGCTTTGAAGTTTGTATCTTCCCCTTCGCAAAGCTATTTCCCTATGGTGAATTTCAGGCATCTGTGTCTTTACTTACGAAGTCAGCTTACTCACAAATACAAATACTGTATATTCACGTTATGATACAGCATTTATTTTGAAGTGTCTGCTGTAAATACCACTTTTTGGGGGGTTTTTTGCTATCTAAAGACTTCCACAGGCTGACTGGAATGTAAATGTAGCCTGCAAGTACACTGGACAAACTACCTTCTGAAAAACTTCCCAAACTAATAGGTGATTAATATTAATTCGCCATTGAAGCGTCTTTTTCCAAAACAAACACCCCTCCCCCCTGACAAAGTAAACCAAAACTAAACAAAAAAACCCAACAACAACAACAAAAACAAAACAAAACAAAACAAAAACAACAAAGAAACTCAAAAGCAGCAGAATCCATCTGTGTGACAGTGCTACACCTCAATGGAAGGAAAAATTTGCCACAGTCAGTACATCAGGACTTTGCACAATATCATGCAGGAGAATCCACAGATGTTATTCACTGACTTTTATTATTTTGGTATGGGCACTCACCATTTTAAAAAATGCATTATGGAATTATGCAGATTTTCTCATTAGAAGTGCCTCATCATATCTTTGAAACTGTCACCAAAGCATGGATTAAAGCGGTTCAAAGAAACTCTGGAAGTAGTTGTTGAAGATCATTGTTCCGAAATTCAGTGGAGAAGGGAGAACTGCATTTAACTCAATCTGAAAACTCCAACAATTCTTTCAAGATGTGAAATATATTTCTGGAAAATGAGGAATTGTTTTGAAGTTTTTTTATGCATCATCACAAGAGTTAAAGAGAATTAATCAATTAATATATTAATATAGATCTGGATGCTCAGGATCATGCCTGACTTTTTGGCCTCACCCCCCTCTTTAGATGGTTTATGAGGTAATTTTAATAATATGATTTCTCACCCAACAAGCCTTAACATATGTAACTTTGTTGGTGAGCAATTCTCCACAAAGGCCTCCTAAATCTTAGAATCTAGCACTATTTCAAACTCTCCCAGCTCACCAGCCAGCCTGAAAGATTACACCCATTTAAAGTTGCTTTTTGGTAGAACTGAGGAAAATTCTCACTTAGTGAAAATAGGAAGAGATCTAGGAATGTTACCCATCTCACCTAACCTCAAAAGTCTTTGCTATCGTGTTTGCAGCTAATTGTTTGGCTATGTTCTGTCCTCCATTAAATTTTGCAACCCAAAACAGCTGCAAAATTCAACTGATTTATCTACTGTAACTTAGATATATTTCCATTTGGTTTGGGAGGGTTCCTTTTGTTTGTTTGTTTGTTTTGTTTTGTTTTGTTTTGGGGGCTTTATGGTGTTTTTTGTTTGTTTGTTTGGGTGTAAACACTTCAATTAACAAAAGCTTATTTTTGGAACCTGAGAGTAAATCTGACAATTCGTACAGAATCTTCTGGCAGAACTAAACTCAGAGTAGAGCCTAGCACTCTGTCCGTGACAGCCTCACTCATAAAAAACATACAAAAATGCCAAAAATCATCACTTACTCTGAGCAGATATGGGCCAAGAGGTTTTTGTGAGCCTTTAAAAATTATTTAGTTCTGAAGCTACAATAATGAATTGTCCATGGCCAGCTTGGATGGGGCCTGGAGCAACCTGGTCCAGCGGAAGGTGCCCCTGCCCATGGCATTGGGTAGAACAAGATGATATTTAAGTTCCCTTCCAACCCAAACCATTCTGGGATTCTGTGATTCTATGAATGGCACCAAATCCAGGAATAACTATGCTGTCATATACACAATGAAAGATTACAAAAACCTTCCCTTGATTTGATTTTATCTGCTTTCATTTTGCTTTAGTTAGAAAACTAAGGTTTATTAGAGCAGCTGCCCCAAATTCATTTGTATAACTAACTTAAGGCAGCTGCGTACAGGCAGGCAAACACTGCACTGTAATGTGAAATTAGGTCCCAGGTGCTCAGCAAATATTGAATATGTAAGCTGTACTTGTTGTTTTGTACTAGAGATTAATTGCTACTTTTGTGTGAATATGCTTCATAGGAAATAAAAGAAAAAATATGCAAAAATTTAAGTAAATGAAGATCTAAATATTAACTCTGAGATGTATATCAAATAAATAATAACTCTTTTTTTAATTTTTAAATATGCAGCAGCATTGACAAAAGGAAAACTAAATGCTATCTGTTTATATATTATCTATAAATAAACCATATTTGAGAAATCTTTCTATTTTGGGAAGTGACTAGATTCCACTGAGAATACTGGGGAAAAACAGCAAGATAGAAGTAAAAAGGGTACAGACAAGTATGACCGAATCCATCATAAAATCCTTTTTTCCCCACCACACTGGGTGACAACTTTGTGAGAGCAAATAAAAAGAAAATTTAATCTTAACTTGATACTAAACATTTTCTTACTACCTTAATGTAAAAACGCATATTTGAAATAAAATTCAGCCATTACAAGTAATGATTGTGGAGAAATAATTTTTCAAATCTCTCTAGCAGCAATTCCTGGATGACATACAAATATTAGCATATAAAATGTACTTTGTTAAATGCTTTAAAATGCTACATTGCATTTAAAATAACAAATCTGCTAAACTTGTACAAGCTTGAATATTTCAAACTGAGGTGTAATAATTATGTACCTGTCATGGTTTCAGCAGGCCCAAAATCCAATTCTGATTCCTAGCCCCCCACCCACATCTCAACCCCATGTGAGATGGGTTTTCCAGACAAAAATACGAGACTCAATATGGGGGAAGGAATATATTACAAAGACTATACAAATAAATAAATACTATAATACACTGCATACAATCTTAACTCTATATCTATCTCTACCATGACAGTAATATTTACAATGGGCCAAATCTCTTCTCCCTCCAAATAAAAGTCCAGGAGAGAAGAAGAAGAAAAGACCCCTTCCAGTCTGTGAGCAGCAGGTCTTCCTCTCTAGGCAGCAGGCTCTCTTCTTCTCTTCCACCAGAAACAGTTGCTGGCTCTCTGCCAGCACACACGAGGGAGGTTTCCAAGTCTCTCTCGGCCCCCGTCTCCAAACAAGGGGTCTTTCCATGGGCTGCGTAACCCCAGACACGGCCGCTACACCATGGTCATATCACGAAGCACCGGGGTCTTCGTGACGGTCTGGTATCCTCAGGGGAAATCAAGCCCCTGTGCAGAGCTCCCATGCTCTGCCTCAAAGATGGCTGCCAGCTTCTCTGAAGCTGGAGCAGGGGGGGGGCCAAGGTCACCCCCCACACACACACATTCCTTCGGCCGTCCTGGCTTATCTCTCAGGAGGCCATGAGCTTCCTAGCTCCTCTCAGCAGTGCATACTGCACTTTAGGACTCCTCTCAGTCCACCACCCCCTCCTCTTTCTCGGAGGAGTCTCTAGCGAGTTTGGGGTTTTTGGTTTATCCAGTTCTTACCCCGCGAAACTCTGTTCCTGCTGCTGGCTTGGTTCTCTTGTCCTGTTGCTGCTTTTCCTTCTCCTCAGACACCTCTGTGTCTGCCTTAGCTGCATACCGGCTTGTGTTGCTCCTTTTGGTCCTTATCAGTTGGCTCTTTGCCACTGCTCTTCGGACGCTGCTGTCTCCGCTGCTGCTCCGTCGCTGCTCTCAGCGTCTCCCACTTCTGCTTACAGGGGAGAAAACTCCCCCAGCTCCTAGCCACAGGCACTCAGTCCAGCTAACACTGTTCCAAGTCCCTGCAGCCCCCCAACTGGGGGCTGGGGGGGCAGAGGCCCCCAAGGGGCCGGAGCCCCTTCTCCTCGTGGCCTCTACAACATGGCCACCTCTTCTTATCACAACAAGTACTACTGCTTCTCTTCCAGTCTCCAGAGATATGTTTATATTTTGCAGGAGCACTGATTGGTCAAGCCCCAAGGGTCACCACCCCCTGGGGGTTACCACTTTCAGCTTCAGGGGGAAAACCTGGCTCAAACCACTACAGTACCCTAATCAAAATTCATGAATCACATGGAACCAGTGACTGTCCATACCTAAGTATGTTTAGGATATGAGATTGGACTCACTTCTCTATTTTTAGTTTTCTACAGCTTCCAACCAGCTTCTCCCTAGGAGATTTCCAGGCTTTCATAAATCAGTTTAATTAGCAGATACTCAGCTGGATTGTATTCTGTGTCAATTTTTCAGCTTTAAAAACAGACAAGTATTCATAAAATGTATGCAAAACATCATTTTACCTTAGTGGATAAAACTGCATCTATGTGTAAATGCAATTCCTACTAAGTCCTTTTTTGGACTATGCATTATTCAGGGATATTTGGAGACTTAAATGGTGTAACAACTCTACCTCAGGAAAGACTAAGGAAGGACAAAGCCTTGGAATAGCTTCCCTGATGTACAATTTTTAATTATTGTTATTGCTGTCATTTAGAAAAGCTTTTAAAATGGATTATTTTAAATCTCAGTTTGGTTTGCCTGGCTTTCAGGTTCATGCATTTCTTAAAGTAACTACTACCAAAGAATATGGCTGCAAAAGTAAACAAAAACTTCTTTTACCAACAGAAACTCCTAGAGGTCATTGCAGTATGAGCAGAACTCTAAGATTCAAGACAGATGCCTGTATCTCTCTCCAGAAATTCCTACTTGATAAAATTCTAAGATGTCTGACCTTCTCAAAAGTCCAGATTCAGAGCTATGTCACTCTATATTTGTAACATTGCTTTGACTTTCCAGGGATATTCTTACCAGTCAAAATAAGTCTGCAGCTACAGCAATCTAAAAAAGCACTACAAAAATCCATTTATTTGATGATTATACTGTGCATACAACTTTTTTTACCTTGCAGCAACAACAGCATACAAATGGCATAAGAAAGCCAAATCATACATTCAGCATTGAGATGGCAGTACTTGCTAGAGGAACTATGTGTTATAAAGTTAAAAAATAAACAATACTTCTGTGCTGAACTCGTATTTTTATCAGTGTTGTCAACAAAATATTTTTCAATGTTTTGACTTTCCATAAGAGTCTTCAGATGACTGGTCAAAGTATAGACAAATACAAATCAAACAGCTTGATATGATTTAACTTCAATCTTTCAATCTGTCATTTGCAAGAAAACACATGAACAGGAAGATATAAGCAGACAACAATATAAAACTGAATTTAGATGAAATCATTGATGCATTGGTGACATTAATTCCAATGTAATATGCCTTGAGTTCAACAGATATGCAACACAAAGGAATTTCTGTGCCACAGCCATTTCTTTGGAATTACACTGATAGCGGAGTCGCTGTTCCCTCATCCATTTTCTCCTAATCATCCTATTTCAGTACAGTTAAGGACATATTTGAAAAAATGCTTCTCCTGAAAAGAAAGTAAGTCAATTTTACAGTATTTCTGTCTCCTGCAGAAATAACAAGCCATCCAGGAGCACTCCACATTCCTTTTGGGAGAGAAGATTTTAGAGAGAGGAACGTTAATCTGCATCACACCCAGTGAACAGGGGGTAGCAGTCCAATACTTGATAGTGGAATCGTTTATTCTTCCTTGGTCTTACTGTCACTCATATCAGCAACACCAGTCAAAAAAACCCAAAACACAAAAAGAAAACAAAAACACCCCCCCAAACAAACAAAAGAAACAAAAAAAAACCCCAGCCATCAAAAAACAGCCACAAAATCCAACAAGGAATCAGAATGGGGGGTAGAAAGAATGAGTAATCAATTAAAACACTGTAGTAAGTGCAAGACAGCACTTACTGGGCAGTAGAAGGACAAACTAGCACGTAAGAGCTGTAAAGCACATGACCAGTCCTACGTGTTTGGGGACACATAAGGAGAGGTTTGTCAGCCAGCATTTGACAAAGTTCATAGCCTGAATTTACAGAATCACAGAATCACAGACTAGCTGGGGTTGGAGGGGACCTCTGGAGGTCACCCAGTCCAACTCCCTGCCTAGGCAGGGTCATCCAAAGCAGGTGACACAGGAATGTGTCCAGGTAGGTCTGGAATGTCTCCAGATAAGGAGACTCCAGACCCTCCCTGGGCAGCTGTTCCAGGCTCTGCTACCTCCACTGAAAGAAGTTCTACCCCATGTTGTGGGGGAACTTGTTGTGTTTGAGTTTATGGCCTTTGCTCCTCGTCCTGTCTCTGGGCAGAGTCTGGCACCATACTCTGACATCCCTTCGGGATACTGGTGTGGATTGATGGGATCCGCTCTCAGTCTTCTCCTCTCCAAACTAGCGTGGCCCAGCTCCTACAGTCTCTGTTCATCAGGGAGATGCTCCAGACCCCTCATCATCTCTTGTGGCCTCTGCTGGACCCTCTCCAGTATCTCCTGCTCTTTCTTGAACTGTGGAGCCCAGAACTGCACACAACATTCCAGATGTGGCCTCACCTGGGCAGGCCAGAGAGGCAGGATCTCCTACCTGACCTGCTGTTCACACTCTTTCTGATGTACCTCAGTATATTATCTTTATTCTATTCTAAAAATCTTCCTCAGTTGGAAGATCAGTAGAGTAGAGGCTCAGATATATCTTTTTTTAAATTTCCACACACAACCACCCTGTGTTTTCTGCCCTTTCTTTGCAACTTCAAACCTGTTGCCAAGCACCTTAACATCAAGATGTTAATCCAAGCAGACAGGATATTTAAGGTGTTCTTCAGAAATGAAGTTGTAAAAATGTTAGTGCTTTGGATCAATTTCTGTCACCTTTGAAATTGGACAGAAAAATACCAATGACTGCTTCCAGTTTTCTAAGAAACTGCAGTCTATTTTAGGTAAAAATTTGATTACATACTTTATTAGGTTATATTTTGCTATCTGTACTGAATGTGTCTTCTGGGATACCCAGTTTCCATTTTAAGAGCTTCAAAAGTATCACTGCTGTACCAACAGATGCTCACAGAACACCGATAAGAGATTTCCACCAGACTGAGAAAAGAAGGAACTACATGATGCTGAATAGTGTCTTTGGGATATAAATCGTATGTCTTTGGGGCATCAATTTAAGACAGGTACAAGTCAAGGATTAGACAATTCTGGGCTTAGGAGCTCTGAGGTTTTTAGCTACTCCTGGTAAAAAATATTTAATGTGGGACATATGACCACATATGACAAATTAATTACAATTTCCTCACATGTTAGTAGCTGAAAGTAAGAGAAAGAAAATGTAAAGTTTCAAACCATAAAAATGGTCCTAGTGTTTGCCACTTAATTGTGTCTAAATAGCTTCTGAGCTCTTGACGCACATTTTTATCACAACACTTCTAAGCACATGTGATAACTTGACTGTCTTCCAAAATGAGTCTTCCAGAACAATTAAGTCTTGATTTTAGGATTAAGATACCACTTCCAGAAATTTAAATTCTGTCTTGTGGTGGTCAAAACTGTACTTGTGACTGTATCCACCCATGAACTCCATACTTGGCATATAAATTTTCCCTCTCAAGTTCTTACTGTGAACATTTAACCACTGCTGGCTCTTCAAGAATACAAGCTTAACTTCAATACATCTGCTTTTTAAAAACATGTCATCTGAATAATGATATTGTTAGAAATCTTCTTCTGTATTTAAGTCATGTCCTCGGTCCTGTGTGATGAAAAATTCATAAATGGCAGATGACGAAAAAAAGTATTAAGTAAAAATTTCTGTGAGCGCTTCCCAAATCTCTTGAATCTTGCAGTTGTCACGGTCTCAAGATATGAATTGGAAACAGAATTCTCATCAAAGTCAGTAGTGCCTTGCAACACTGCCTGTCCCCATTCCCACTTCTCTATGCCCTAAAAAATTCTGAAATCTCTACACAGTTGTCCACATTGTGGATTAAACACTGAATCACCCAAAACTACCCCTTTTGGAGAGCAAGTCTAAGAAAGTAAGTGTTCAAATCCATTCCTGCTGATTCCCCAAGAAGACTGCTTCTATCCTTCTTGTTTTCCCTTCTCCTGAATTACTAGGTAGGATGGGCAGAGTTGCTGTTTACACAGACAAGAAAAGGCACAGGAAGAAAGAACACAAAGTATAGAAAAGAGATGGTGTTTGCCAGGTAAGCTGATTTTCAAAACCGACAACAGACCGCTGTGGTCATTCTCATGTTCCTGTCTGGGCACCTCCTGTCACCAGAGACAAAACGATGAGGGGACGAAAACAAAAAAGGTCTCAGGAGTGCAGGGGAAGAAAGCATACTAAGTACAGAGTAGGATCTCTCCATCCCCCTGACTGAATCCTTAAACATCTAATTCAAGAGAAACAGACATTAGCAAAATCCTTGGAGGAAGGAAAAATGCTTTCTTAGCTCTTTTCCCCTAAGATTACTTGCTCTGCCCTTGCCTGCTGGGTTTTCCAGAAAGAAGTGCATTTGTAAAGGAACACTTGTCCTTTGCCTTGGAGGTTATCACAAAATCTATATTGGAAACCACACCTCAAGCTTCCAAATATCTACTGTTTTTCCCTCTTTCCTATCTCCACTAAGCAAATGACATTTTTTCTGTATGTTTTGCACACCTTTTCTTTTTCAAGGAAATCTATGCTCAAGTTTTCCCTTGCAGAGACAGCAAACTGATTTTTTTGGTAGTAGTGGTAGTACCAAAGTATACAAGAAACTCTTTCGATCCTGAGTCTTACACCAGTCAAAGAAAGGAAATTCATCCTGGTTGACACTGTTGTGTCTTTAGTTTTATTGTAAAATTGGCACCTTCTCAGCTGAGATCCTTCTTGGATTGTCATGCATATTCTCATTTTTATCTTGGAAGCTCGTTGCATCCCTTGGAAATTAGTAAGACAGAGTGGTACGTGCTGCATCTGAATGGATAACAGCTATGTCAACACTCTGCATTGCCACCTGAGAACAGAATGGGGTTTTGATTGACACTTACTCATGAAGCAGTCAGACTCTCTCATGATTACTTTATCTAAGTATCATTTTTCCTTCTTCACAGCACATCACCTTCCTGAAATCCTCACTGCATTCACTTTTAAGAGATAACTTATCACTGCTACAGCTTGCAGTTTGTCCACACCTGCACATCCATCATGAGTTTAATTGTAATAGGCATTCCCGGATAACTCCAAGCATGGGCAATTTCACCCATTTTAGATTGATCTATAAGAGCTATTGCTATCAAAGTCTGTGTGAGGAGAACTCCTCAGTGTGATGAGACACACAACAGTCTTTCCCTATTCTCTATGCTCTTACACTCATGTCCCTTGATGCTAAGATAAATATTTGTCTGTCTGGAGTCTCTGGGAGAACCTTTTTATTAGTGAATGAAGCAGCAGTAGGTTGTTATGCAAACACAGAAAAATACATTTTGGTTACTACTTGATTTTGTTACTTATGTGGTAACATAATGAAATTTGATAACTCAAAATAAATGCAAAATATGCAGTAAAATTAACCAGAATAGGATGGAAATAGCAGTTTCAAAGTAATTGTGCAGGATTTTGATTTTCACTGTTGTTTTTAGCAGCTTTGCCTGCTGATGACCACAATAAAAGCCCACTAGAAGTCCTTGTCTGTGAAGAATCTGAACCCCCAGATTCCAATCTTGCAGCACCCCAGCTACCAGTTTTGTTCTTCCTTCTCACCACTGGATGGAAAACATGGTTTATTTTCTCTCTGTTGAAAAGTAGGGGTTTATTATTTTCTGGTGCTACTTGAATAGAAGAAATAAATGCATATATCTACATGAAAGCAAGCATATTGCAAGATATAAAGCCTTAATTCTGGATTTAGGCACTAGAGTTGCTTGATATGAGCAGAAATACTTATATCAAAAACATGGATTTCCAAAATCTGCCCCTAAAGCCATGTCAGAGTGCGTAAAGAATATAAGATTTTAACAGCCTTTTATACTTCCTGCTAATTCACCATCAAAGATGTATTACCTGTTTTCTAGTGTTGCTGTAGCACTGGTTAGATAATTATGGGTGTGCTGGTTTAAAAGTTAACCAGCAAGGGAAAATGAACTCAATTCAAAAGAAAGATTTATAAGTCAGAATAACAATTTATTAAAATAATGCAATAAGTACAATTATACAGACAGACAATTGGTTTTAACCCACAAAACCCAAATGTATAAACCAGCACCCTAGGGTATGAACAAGAGTGGTGTACCTTGGCCCACCCCCGAGTCCAAAGCAAAGGGAGAGGGGATAAAACCTGCTGGTGGGAGAGCTGCTGCAGTCTGGTCAGAAGTGGTG